>NC_058083.1:237172474-237505021 GCF_014858855.1 Bufo gargarizans
TTTTTTTTTTAAACACCCATTTTGTGCAAGACACTACAATTGGGGCCTTTGCTGCATTTCTAACAGGCCAATACAGGCTTTAGATACTGCTGCTATATTCTGGTTTTAAAAAAACACCAATTTTGGGCAAGATAATACATTTCCAGACTTTGTTGCATTTGTGACAGTGAAATACAAGCTTTAAATACTGCAAATATATTTTGGTTAAAAAAAAAACACCCATTTTGGGCAAGGTAATACATTTGCGGCCTTTGCTGCATTTCTGACAGTCCAATACAAATGTTAGATACTGCTGTTATATTCTGGTTTTTGAAAAAAACACCCATTTTGGGCAAGATAATACATTTGCAGCCTATGTTGCATTTATGACATTCAAATACAAGCTTTAAATACTGCAATTATATACTGGGTTAAAAAAAACACCCATTTTTTGCAAGACCCTACAACTGGGGCCTTTCTGCATTTGTCACAGTGGAATACAAGCTTTAAATACTGAAATTATATACTCGGTTGAAAAAAACCACCCTTTTTTTGCAACACCCTATATCTGGTGCCTTTGCTGCATTTGTCACAGTTAAATATAAGCTTTAAATGCCGCAATTATTTACTGGGTTGAAAAAAAAACACCCATTTTTTGCAAGACCCTACATCTGTTGCCGTTGCTTCATTTGTCAAGATAATACATTTTCAGCCTTTGTTGCATTCGTCACAGTGAAATACAAGCTTTAAATACTGTAATTATATACTGTGTTTTAAAAAAACTGCATTTTTTTGCAAGACCCCAATATCTGGGGCCGTTGCTGCATTTGTCACAGTTAAATGTAAGCTTTAGATACTGCAATTATATTTAGTTTTTTTTCTTTTTTTTAAACACCCATTTTGTGCAAGACACTACAATTGGGGCCTTTGCTGCATTTCTAACAGTCCAATAGAGGCTTTAGATACTGCTGTTATATTCTGGTTTTAAAAAAAACACCCATTTTGGGCAATATAATACATTTCCAGCCTTTGTTGCATTTGTGACAGTGAAATACAAGCTTTAAATACTGCAACTATATACTGGGTTAAAAAAAAAAAAGAAACATTTTTTGCAAGACCCCACATCTGGGGCCTTTGTTGCATTTGTCACAATTAAATATAAGCTTTAGATGCTACAATTATATTTTGGTTTAAAAAAAAAAAAACACCCGTTTTGTGCAAGTTAATTCATTTGCAACCTTTGCTGCTTTTTTGACAGTCCAAGACAAGCGTTAGATACTGCTGTTATATCTGGTTTTTAAAAAAAAAAACACCAATTTTTTGCAAGACCCTACATCTGGGGCCTTTGCTGCATTTGTGACAGTGAAATACAAGCTTTAAATAATGCAATTGTAGTTTGGTTTAAAAAAAAAACACCCATTTTGGGCAAGTAAATACATTTGCGGCCATTGCTGCAATTCTGACAGTCCAATACAAGCGTTAGATACTGCTGTTATATTCTGGTTTAAAAAAAATACATTTTGGGCAAGATAATACATTTGCAGCCTTTGTTGCATTTGTGACAGTGAAATACAAGCTTTAAGTACTGCAATTATATACTGGGTTAAAAAAAACACCCATTTTTTGCAAGACCCTACAACTGGGGCCTTTGCTGCATTTGTCACAGTGGAATACAAGCTTTAAATACTGAAATTATATACTGGGTTAAAAAAAACACCAATTTTTGGAAGACCCTACATCTGGGGCCTTTGTTGCATTTGTCACAGTTAAATACAAGTTTTAAATACCGCAATTATATACTGGGTTAAAAAAAAACACAAATTTTCTGCTAGACTTTACATCTGGGGCCTTTGCTGCATTTGTCATAGGGAAATACAAGTTTTAAATACTGCAATTATATACTGGGTTTAAAAAAAAAACACATTTTTTTTTTTTGCAAGACCCTACATTTGGGGCCTTTGCTGCATTTGGCACAGTCAAATACAACCAGTCAATACTGCAGTTACATTGTTGGTTGACAAATAAAAAAAATTGTGACTGAGAAGTAATTGTAGAAAATTCGCCTGTCACACTGTTTTGTGACCTCAAGAAATTTTTCATCATTATGACACCGCCACTGCCTTACCCTCAGTGAACTTAATTGTTGACTATTGGCGGTTACATTGTCACCTGACATAAACCATCTGTTAGTTTGGTTGGTGAACGCAAAGAATGAGGAGAGCGTCAAATAAGGGACATGGCCCTGGTCGTGGTGCTGCTGGTGGAGCTCCTGTTGCAGGGAGAGGACGTGGTCGATCTGTGCCAACTACACGCATAAGTGAAACACCTTCCTCAGGTGCGAGTATCCAACAGAACCTTCAGCGGTATTTGGTAGGGCCAAATGCAGCTCTACGAATGGTAAGGCCAGAACAAGTACAGGCGATAGTAGATTGGGTGGCTGACAGTGCCTCCACTTCCTTCACATTGTCTTCCACCCAGTCTCCTGCTAAAAGATCAGAGTTAGCACCTGCAGCCCATGTCCATAAGTCCTTCACCTCACCCCCTTGCAAATCAGCCAAGCAGTCTGAGCCCCAAATCATGGAGCAGTCACTTTTGCTTTTTGATGACTCTGCTAGCATGGTTTCCGTGGGCCATCCACATAGCCCTGCCCCAGAAGTGGAAGAGATCGAGTGCACTGATGTCCAACCACTTGTTTCAGGATGAGTACATGGGAGGACCACCGCAGCACATCTCTGATGATGAAAAAACACAGGTGCCAGCTGCCGTGGCTTTCTGCAGTCTGCAGACCGACAAGGAGGTAAAGGGGGTAAAGAGTGGGTGGAAGATGATGTGGAGGATGATGACCCCACATGGAATCAAGGTCATGCGAGTGACCTTTCTAGATCGGAGGAAAAAGCAATGGTTGCAGAGAGGCACCAGTACAGCAAAAGAGGGAGCAGGGTGCAACAGCGTGTGTTACATTCTTGGGTGACATTTTACAATTTTTGCTGTGACTAAACCCCTGCTCTACATAGGGGACAGGGGCCTAAATTAAAAAAAAAATAACATTGGTTTAATTGTCAGGTGACATTTTACCAATTTTGCCGTATACAAACCCCTGCTCTGCATAGGTAACAGGGACCTAATATTTTTTTTTAAATTGTCTGTTCAATTGGTGGGTGACATGAACACAGTTTTGCATGAATAAAAAGCTGCTCTGCATAGGTGACAGGGACATAAATTTCAAAAACTCGTCTGTTACATTGTCAGGTGACATTTTACCAATTTTGCCATATACAAACCCCTGCTCTGCATAGGTGACAGGGACCTAATTTTTGTAAAATTGTCTGTTCAATTGGTGGGTGACATGAACACAGTTTTGCCGTGAATAAACCCCTTCTTTGCATAGGTGACAGGGACCTAAATTTCAAAAAATCGTCTGTTACATTGTCAGGTGACATTGTACCAATTTTGCCGTATACAAATCCCCACTCTGCATAGGTGACAGGGACCTAAATTTTGTAAAATCGTCTGTTCAATTGGTGGGTGACATGAATACAGTTTTGCCGTGAATAAACCCCTGCTCTGCATAGTTGACAAGGCCCGAAATTTTCAAAAATCATCTGTTCCAATGGTGGGTGACATTAACCCATTTTTGCTAATTAAAAACCCCTACTCTGCATAGGTGACAGGAACTTAAATTTCTAAAATTAGTCTTTAATTGACGTGTGCCCCCTCCTTTCATTTGATCCTTCCGCTTTAATAACTTGGCCCACATTTCCGCTCAATCACATTTCAGACATTGACCTCCCTTGGATGTGGTATCCCTTTCTCACTCTCCCTCTCTGGTGTGGAACCCTGATTCGCCGCTAACCATGATCAACATGGTAGGCGCAGAAAAGAACATCTAAAGTTGATAGAGAAGATATCCAATTGGATCATGGACGTCACGGGGACGTGCAATGAGCCAGAAGTTATCTAGAGTCAACAAAGCGGCAGCAGGGCCTCTCCTGTCTAACATTTCCAAATCCAAAATACCCCAGTGACATTCCCTATAATTTTTTATTAATCATTCAAATAACAGGGCATCTTAAGAGTCCCGTACTGTTATTTATCGTGTCTGGAGTGTATAATTGCCGCGCGCCCCCTCCTTTATTTGGAAGCTTCTGCTTCAATAATTTGTCCCACATTTCCGCTCGATCACATTTAATTTCATCCATTGATCTCCCTTGGATGTGGTATCCCTTTCTCAGACTACATCTCTGGCCTGGAACCCTGATTCCCTGCAACCCGTGATCACCATGGTAGGCGCAGAAAAGAACATTGAAAGTTGATAGAGAAGATATCCAATTGGATCGTGGACTTCACGGGGACGTGCAACATGGTTGAGCAGTATGTGTGCACACGCCTACATGTACTGACTAATGGGTCTGCCCCTTCAACTGCTTGGTCTCTAAATTGGGCACATGGCCTGAGCTTGCCCTTTGCACCTTAGAGGTGCTGGCCTGCCCTGCTGCCAGTGTATTGTCTGAATGTTTGTTTAGCATGGCTGGAGGGGGTTATCACAGGTCATACTTCCCAATGTTTTGGGGTCTACCCAAATTTAAACAAAAATAAATAAATAATAAAATAAAAAACATAACCAAAAAACAGTGTTGGCTACCTCCTCCTCCTCCACAGCCGCTTCCACCTACACCGCCACATCCACCGCTTACTCAACCCCCTACTCCATATGGACCTCCTCCTCCTAGATCAAAATTATTATTTTGAATTTTTACATATTTTTTGTTATTTTAAGTCATTTCCCTTTTGATTTGTTTGCAGAGCACTTGCCATGCCCTTAACCACATTGTGCTGCCATTTTCAGCCCTCTAGCCCTTTCCATTACTTTTTTACAGCCATTTTAGTGCTCCAAAGTTCGGGTCCCCCTTGACTTCAATGGGGTTCGGAGCCATGTTCGGATCCCGAACTCAAACTTTTTTGTGAAGTGCGGCCGAACCAATCGAACCCGAACATCCAGGTGTCCGCTCAACTCTAGCCATGAAGAAAATTTGTCAAGAATAGAAAAACAGCATAATCAAGCTCATCGAAAATAGACAAACTGCATCATGTGACGAAGAATACAAAATGAAGGCCATCTATCCATTGCAAAGCCAAGAGATGGATGTCCAGGCAAAATATTGGTGTCAACAAGTTTGCTCATTGCAAAGTCTATCAGTTCTGGTGCAACAAACACAACATTAGAGGTGGCTTGTATGCTTCGCAATAGTGAGATAACATGTATCCATGCAAGCACCATGCAACAGGCATTACACGAGTCTGGAATGGTGGCATGAAAAAAAGTTGAAGAAGCCTTCAATATTGTCATAAGGAGCATTGGCTCGAGGTTGCAAAATTCCAAAATCCCAGAAGGATTCAGGCAGTGTTGAAAGCCAAGGGTGGATTTACAAAATACTAACAAATAAATAAAAATATACATTTTGAATTTTAGGAGTAAAACAGTAACAATGCAGTTACATGACAAGAATCTGCATAACTAATCATATGCTAACTAGTTGCAAGTCCAATTTATGTATGAGATAGCCAAGATGATTGTCTATAAAATTATGATAGTCTCGACGCTATAGTGAATGGTGAGATATGGAGCTTGAAAGTCAAAGGTTTAAAACATTGTTACCCTTTTGCTTGTCATTGTACACGTGAGAAAGGTCCTTTAAAAATTGATTGACCGTAAGCTGTTTGCTAAGCTAAGGAAATGTGAATTTGGTGTAAGAGATTTTTCCTTACTGGGTTATATCCTGTCACCCCAAAGTTTCTGCATGGTCCCATCTAAAGTGTAAGCCATAGTTGATTGGGCTAGGCCTACATCTCTTAAAGCCCTTTAAAGATTCCTCGGTTTTGCCAACTATTAATACATTTTTTTCAGTTATTGCCAAGCCTTTGACTGACTTAACCAGGAAGTGGATCTTCTCTATTGCTGGGCTTTGTTCTTCACCCGGTTTAATTTTGTTGTTACTTATTGTCTTGGGTCTAGTAATGTCAAAGAGGATGCTTTATCACATAGTTTTGGTACCTTTACGCCTGCCATATTCTTTTACATTGTGAAGAACTTTGACCCATGACACATCTATCAGGTGGTACAGGACAGCCAAATGAGACGATTCAGCACATGGACATACCCCCTACCTTACAAATAAACCTGATCTGGCCGCCATTTTACATTCAGTGTTTTGTCAGTGTAGGGAGAGGTTGCTGTGTGGAGCAGGGACAGACTGCTAGGGACATCAAATAGGGCCACAAAAGTCCTTTTAAGGACTGGTATAGGTGTCCTATCGAAAGGTGTGATACACAGAGGGGTGTGATATACTTATAATATACTTTTATAATGAGTCAAAAACACATAGATCTATATAGTGATCACCTGGAAGTCAGGGGCCTAGGGGTGGTCTGTTGTTAGGCTATCAGGGCCAAAATAGCACCCCCCCTGTAGGGCAACATCAGGGACAGTTTTTTGCCCACCTTGTCCTTCAATACCACATCATCTAGCCCAGGGATAGATGTTTTTTGCTTTACCTCCGGGATTCATGGATGTGCACTGGAACCGCCCAGATTGTGGTAGGACATATGGTTTCTGATTTGGTGCCGCCGAGCACTTGTTATTGCCTACCACATCTATGCTTTTTGCTTAACTTTAATAGTTCAATTTATTTTAATTTTGAGGGATATCTTTTCCATTCACACGTCCGCAAAATGGGTCCGTATCCGTTCCGCAATTTTGCGGAACGGGTGCAGACCCATTCATTTTTAATAGGGCCGGAATGTGCTATCCGCATTTGCGGATCCGCACTTCCGCATCCGTGGTTTCATTTCTGCAACTGCAGACAAGATTAGGCATTTTCAATTATAGTGCCAGCGATGTGCGGTCCGCAAATTGCGGAATACACACTGCCGGTGTTCGTCTTTTGCGGATCCGCAAAACACTTACGGACGTGTGAATGGACCCTCATAGTAACATTATTAAAGGTTACGTTTTATCTTTATGTATATTCTAATGGATTGCCTTCCTTGTACAATGTTATAATGTACTTTCTATGTTAGAAAGTATATTATTGTGCATTTGTATTGTGCGGCAGTTGTGTGCGGTTCTGCTGCGATACTGCAGGTATATAGAGGGACAAGCGTTATTGGAACAAATAATTTCTACTGGTGTGATATACCAGTCGCCCTGCAAAAATCTGATTGAAGCGGGGTGTTATATACCAATATACTTTCTTTATAGTGCATTTGGGTACTGTATAGCGCATTTTCATATGCGCGTACGCGAAAATTATATTGCTGATATTTCGCATTGAAAAAAATTATGAATGGAGATTGCAAATTTGAATAATACATCTGGTATGTTACTGTCCATGTTGTGGGACTATTTGTGCACTTCTAGCAATTATTTCTTGGCTGCAAATATGAGCTGCCATTAAAATGAATGGGACCCGCCATGAACTTGTGGTTTGCAAATATTTGATTGTGTTCGCACGATCGCGTTTGCGAACCGTCCTGGCAGATGTTCATCCATCACTACCTGTGATTTTATCAATACTGAATCTGGGAATATTCTTCCTCTAGGTATTGCCATTGGTGCCATTATTCCTGATCTTGCCTCTTAAATGTGATGTTGCCAGGATTTGTAATATTCCCTTTTTTCCTCCAAATCTTCGCCTTAAAGGGAGTCTGTCATCAGCATTTCACATTTTTAACCCTTCCCATAGCTTTCTAGCATGCTTACCGCTAATAAAAATTTTATCTTTAGCATCAATCCTGGACTTATAAAACCGTCAAAAAACATGTTTGTAACATATGAAAATGAGGGCTTGCAAGTGCCCAGGGCCGGCGTTACCCTCGTAGGTGCCCTGCTAGCTCAGCCTTTTCTTTGCTTCCTCCCACCTCTTCCTTCCCTCCGCCCGCCCATCCTTTCCCTCTGACCGCCTATCTACTAACTTGTTGTTTCGCTGAGATCCCGCGCCTGTGCACTCAGTCCATCGGCCAGCGCAGGCACACTGGGATGCCCATTCCTTGTACGGCATCACAGTAATTAATGCGCATGCGCTGGCTTCGCGCCGTTAGCCGGCGCATGCGCATTAATTACTGAGCTAGCAGGGCACCTACGAGGGTAACGCCGCCCCTGTGCACTTGCGTGCCCTCATTTGCATATGTTACAAATATGTTTTTTGATGGTTTTAAAAGTCCAGGATTGACGCTAATGGTAACGTTTTTATTAACTGTAAGCATGCTAGAAAGCTTTGGCAAGGGTTAAAAACGTGAAATGCTGATGACAGACTCCCTTTAAAGTTTTGGAGGAATCTCATTGCTCTGTTCTTGCAGATCATCCGAAAATTGCTGAGACTAAACATCTGATTTACAGAGCCTACTGGTGTCTACTTGGTGACCAGATGTGGTTGCCTTTGCATGTGATGTTTGTGCAAGGTCCAAGGAACCCAGGAGCCATCCTGCAGATCTACTTTGTCCCTTGCCCATTTCACAGAGACCTTGGACCCATTTCAATAGATTTCATTGAGGGGGAAGACGGTCATCTGGGTAGCTTCTCTAAAATGTGTTACCTAATTCCGTTAAAGAAAATTCCTGATGCAAAAAAAAAATAGCTACCTTGTTTGTCGACAATATTCTCAAATTACATGGGATACCCATGTCCATTTTTGTAAGAGACTGGGGAATAAAACTCTCATTCTCATCTGCATTCCATCCTGAGACAAATTAACAAACTGCCAGATGCTTTGAGTCTGTCAGAACAAATTGAAGAGGTTTTTTGTCTATGAACAATCATGTCATATCCTCTTGTGGCATCTTGGCGTTTTTTGTAATCATGGTTTTAAACAGAATTTTTAATCAGTTTCTAGGTTAAGACTTTTAAATCCTGCAATGGATGCTATAGTTAATGATCTGTGCACAGTTTGGGGCCAGGCTCGCAAGAGCCTGAAAAAAGCTCAAAGCGTCCAGTATAAACAAGCTAATAAAAAGTGTTCTAAAAGTGTCCAAACTTTGTTTTTGGAGAGCTTGTCTGGCTTTCTACAAAAAAATTGTATATCAGGGTACCATCTGGTAAACTTGTTCCCGAGTTTATTGACCCATATAATAAATCCTGTATCTTTCTGTTTTCAATGACCTTTTTCGTTCAGGTTACATAATGTGTTCCAAAAATCTTTAATCAAGAAGTACATTATAAACCTCCTGATACAGTTGTAATTCAAGGCGAGTTGACGAATATGGAGCTAAAATGAAGATGGAGAATACTTCGTTATTTTCGTTTTGAGGAATATGACGAATACATTCGTCATATTCGTCATCTTCGCTAATTCTACTAAGCCAACCATAGTAAACCAGCTCTAAGTTGAAATCGCAATGCGATTAATATAACTTGAAGTAACCGCATTGCGATTTCAACTTAGACCTGGTTTACTATGGTTGGCTTAGTAGAATTAGCGAAGATGACGAATATGACAAATGTATTCGTCATATTCCTCAAAACAAAGATAGCAAAGTATTCTCCATCTTCGTTTTAGCTCCATATTCGTCAACTTCGCTAATTCTATGCAATCAAATAGGAAAGTTGACTAGAGACAGCTAAGTTTTTAATTCGCAATGCTATAATATTACTTTTGCTTTTTTTTTATAAATAGAATAATTATAATACTTGATAATAATTATAATTATTCTATTTATTTTAAAAAGCAAAGTAATATAATCGCATAGCGAATTAAACTTAGCTGTATCTATAGTCAACTTTCCTATTTGATTGCTAGAATTAGCGAAGTTGACGAATATGGAGCTAAAACGAAGATGGAGAATACTTAGCTATCTTCATTTTGAGGAATATGACGAATACATTTGTCATATTCGTCATCTTCGCTAATTCTACCAAGCCAACCATAGTAAACCAGGTCTAAGTTGAAATCGCAATGCGATTACTTCAAGTTATATTAATCGCATTGTGACAGTATATTCTAGTATGGAGGCGTTCCCATGGTGATGGGGACACTCCATGAGCACGAAAGTCGGCAGAAGCGGCAACGGGCACTGACTGGAGCAGCCAGGAAGCCAGGAATAATCAGGACAGGTAAGAACTACTTTTGGGAAGTGGGAAAGAAAAAAACATAACAATAAAAAAATATATATATTCATAATAGCGAATTTATAGCACTATATTCAAAATATTCACGAATTAGCGAAGTGCCGATATTCGCTAAAAAAATTCGCTATTCGAATATTTGCACTCAATACTACTATTTAGAGACATCTACAGAAATTAAAGAGTCATCATCACAACATTCTGTGTCAGAAGTTTGCAAAAGAACATCTAAACAAGCCTAATGCATTTTGGAAACAAGTTATGAGGACCAATGCGGTTAAAAAGGATATAGAATTTCATGAAAAGAACACCTCTCCAACTTTTAGGCATGGGGGTAGATTAATTGTGTTCTGGGGTTATGTTGCAGCGAATGGCTCACAGAAATTTTATGGGTAGAAAGAACAATGGATTCATTGAAATTCCAGCAAATTCTGGAAGCAAGCATAACACCAATTGTAAAAAAGCTAAAGTTGAAAAGCAGATGGCTCAAAATTCATAATAGACTATCTCAAAAGGCACAAGTTAAGGGTTCTACCATGGCCCTCGAAGTCCCCTGATCTGAAGATTATTGACAAACTGTTGTTAGACTTCAAAAGAGCAGTGAATGCAAGAAATCCCAGGAATCTCACAGAACTGGAAATCTTTTGCAAGGAAGAATAGATGAAAATCCCTCAAACAAAAATTAAATGACTTTTGACCGGCTACAAAAAACAATTTAAAAGCTGTGATAATTGCCAAAAGAGATGCTACCAGGTACTAACCATGCAGGGTGCACAAAGTTATGCATCAGGCCTTTTTCTTCTTTTGTTATTTTGAAAATGTAAAAGATGAAAAAAAAAGGTTTTTGCTTAAAAATACAAAGGGAATGTGCAATCTTTTTTGGAAATCAATTCAACTGTTTAAACTGGTCACAATACCAGTAATTTTCTGCATGCCACTGTACATGTATGCAGGGCTGTGTAAGACTGAAGGGCTGGTGGCTAAATTGCTGCCTCCCTGCAGTCCATGCACAGTGCTATATGAATGGTGCACCCTTGCAGACATAACCTTGAAATAATATTTTAGAACGTAACCATTGTATACATTATTTAAAATATATATTTTGACTACGCTATGACGGGTAAATATTTTTTACCGCTAAAGGATGGCATATTGTTTCATGCCTTCAATGCTGGAAAATTCCAAAGATTTAAAGAAATATTGATATATTAAGTTATCTACATTTTTGACATTCTACATTTAAAATGGTATCTTAAAATGCACTCTTACCTATTAAAGGTGTATGGCTATACATTTATAAATTCTTATTGTCACAATTTCTCTTAAAGTCATCTATTTTCATCTCAATGAAAATGTTTTCTTAGGTTGAATGGTTCACTGATAGAGCTGGTTGTCTTTGCCCTTTTTATAAGCAAATCAATATCATTTCAGAGATCAAATTAAATGTCTATATTGTGATATATTTTGTTCTCCATTGCAAATATACTTATTGTCTACCTTATGGTACATCTTTCGTTGTGTGGTATTCGATTTATATTATTATATTATTACTATGTTTCTTTGGAAGTGTCATTATGCACAGCAATTTGTACTATTTCACAGCAGTGGTAAAATGGAAAGGCTATAGCTAGGTAATAAAGTTATTGCAAAGATTTATGATATGTTACACCCCATTTGCCTCTTTCCACACCACTGGTGAAAGTCATTATTTTTTATGTTGCACCATTTTTGAGGGATGACCAGTTGTGTGGTAATCAATCTCATTATGTAAAGATGAGCTTTTTGTCTAATGCTTGTAAATCACTATATAAAATGTATTCAGCGTCGTTCAAAGAATAGGCATTAATAATTAATAATAATTTCAGAATGACAATGTATTCTTATTTTATAATAGAATATTAATATTTGCTTGTAGCGTCATCATTGTTAAAAGTACTACCATAAATAAATGTATCTGAAAAAACACCAGACTTATTTTTTTAAACTAATTTCGCAACATTTTTCTGAAATATCAAATGAAAAGGGGGGAGATAGAAGAGGGAGAGGAAAGGCATGGGACTTGGGCACTAAGTCAGATTATTTACAACAGCTTAATCATCGATTTCACAGTTTACATGACAATCCCGTGTTACAAGATAACAGTCCTATGATATAGAATGTTATCTAGGATATATTAGAATAAGAAAACAGCTATAAAGTGTTCTGAATTGGGGCTATTTTTAAACAATTCCAAGATTAAGGATTTTCTCACAGGATTGCAATGGAAGGGTAATCTATATGTCAAGGAGAGGATATAACAATTTATAAAGGGTCAGAAGAAAAAAAAAAGGAGGAGAGTACAAATGGGTTTGGAAGGAGGGGAATGTACAAGTCATTTCTAAAAATCAAACAGGTCTGATGGTAGGATACCTGAGTCAATGATACAAGCAACAGGGTTGTCACTGTTTGTTCCAGGTATAAAGTGATCTATTGTAAACAAGTGTTTGGTTTTTTCTTGATTCTTAGTAGCAAAATATTAATAAGGATTCAAATAATGAGAAACAAATCAATTATAATTAATTCTGCAGAAGATCATCTGTCCAATCTATTCTAAATATTTAATATGTGGGACAGTTGTATAAATAGCTGGAGAGAAGGCAGTTGTGGTGAGATCCCTTCTAGATAGATTTTTCTTTTTTGTATTTTTTTTTGTGTATGGAGTGTGTATAAGTATCTAGGCAATTAAAGATGTCATAGAAAGGTGTCAGTAGTACCTAGTTGACTAAAAGTTGACTAAATTTGAAAACGCTCAGAGGCAGACAGGAAGTTTAGGCCAGGGATAGGGCTTAACACTCCATTCACTTTAACAGGCTGTTAGATACTGTGAAAGTGTATGGAAGCTGCATAACTTCAGCAACTTCTCACAAAACCTCCTAGCCTTTTCAACTTGCTCACTTCACTCCATCCAATTGCATTTCACCCCAGTTATGCATTGAGACAGAGCTCAGCAGTTGGAGAAGTAGTGCTAGACTGGCCAGGACCTTAGTGATGTCACCATATAGGTGGAATTCCTGTGCTGTGTGTGTGCCCTAAGGTTAGTGTTTCCCTCTATAAGAAAATAATGCACTAAAACCATATATGCAAACAATATATGGACTAAGCCGTCAATCTCATGATATAATCTAAGACTCTTAGCCAATATTTTTGATCAAAACACATCTGCGCTCACCTACCCAGTGCCACGGTGGTCTCAGTCAGACAGGACCTACTCTAAACCTACCTATGCAGTTGTGCATCTATATTCAGGAGAGCAAACCCTGCACATATAATGTGTTGCTCCTAGTTACCTATGTGTGCATCAGCAACCAATTAAAGGTGGAGCACACACAGCTATATGTACCACCATAATCAAGGTTTCCTATTAGATAGGTGAGGCAGAGGTAACTAGGAGTAACACACTATATGTACAGGATCTGCTCTCCTGAATATAGATGCACAACTGCATAGATAGGTTTGGAGTAGGACCTGCCTGACTGAGACCATCGTGACGCTGGGTAAGTGGGGACAGATGTGTTTTGATCAAAATATATTGGCTAAGAATCTCAGATTTTATCATTAGAGTTAGGGGTAACCCTAGCAGAGTGGCCCGGCTCAGGGGGAGACCATAATCCTGGGAACCTGAGTCCGAAGGGCCAGCGGTAGGGGTGACCGCCACTTCTGTGGAAGAGGTGGAAACAACCCCGCTAAGTGTAATGGTGGGAGACATGGAGGACTTGCAGCCGGGGCCTGAGGTAGCAGACCGCAATGTCTCCAGGGATAATTTTGGTACGGCAAAACACCGGGATCCAACCTTATCCCGAGCCTGAGAAAATTTACTAATAATAGATGGTGAACCACAACATCCAGGGGCAGAGTCGGTGTTCCCCCGTTTTGTGGTTCATTAGGATATGTTGTATCAGGTAAATCAGCTGCGAGGTGAATCCATTGAACAGTTGGTGGTGCCCCAGGCTTATCGCAAACTCTTGTTAGAGATAGCCCACCAGCATGTTCTCGGGTGTCATCTGTGAATGCAGAAAACACAGGACCGGATACTACAACGGTTTTACTGGCCCAGTGTGTTTAAAGAGGTGGCCGAGTTCTGGAAGTCTTGCCTGACCTGCCAAGCAACTAGCCCCAGCACCTTTTTCGCAGTCCCTTGGTACCTCTCCCGATCATCGAGGTACAGTTTGAGCGAATAGCTATGGACCTAGCAGGCCCAGTACCGAAGTCAACAAGACAACATCTTGGTTGTCTTTGATTACGCCACTCGGTACCCGGAGGCAGTGCCACTGCGACATACATCGGTAAAACTTATAGGTAAGGAGCTAATGGAGATGTTTTCCCGAGTGGGGCTTCACAAATAGGTTCTGACTGACCAGGGGACCCCTTTTATGTCCAAGGTCATGAGGGAACTCTGTAAGTTGCTGCATATTAACCGCCTCCGGACCGCCTAACGCAGATGTGCGGTCCGGAGGTGGCAGCCCTGCGCACAGTGACACATATATGCGTCATCTCGCGAGGGCCGAGATTTCCTGTGAACGCACGCACACAGGCGCGCGCGCTCACAGGAACAGAAGGTAAGCGAGTGGATCTCCAGCCTGCCAGCGGCGATCGCTCGCTGGCAGGCTGGAGATCTGATTTTTTTTAACCCCTAACAGGTATATTAGACGCTGTTTTGATAACAGCGTCTAATATACCTGCTACCTGGTCCTCTGGTGGTCCCTTTTGTTAGGATCGACCACCAGAGGACACAGGCAGGTCAGTAAAGTCGCACCAAACACCACACTACACCCCCCGTCACTTATTAACCCCTTATGAACCCCTGATCACCCATGATCACCCCATATAAACTCCCTGATCACCCCCCTGTCATTGATCACCCCCCTGGATACATGGATCGGATCCGCAAATCACATACGGGCGTCTGAATGGAGCCTTACAGGGGGGTGATCAATGATAGGCGGGTGATCACCCATATAGATTCCCTGATCACTTCCCTGTCATTGATCACCCCCCTGTCATTGATCACCCCCCTGTAAGGCTCCATTCAGACTTCCGTATGATTTTCACGGATCCATGGATACATGGATCGGATCCGCAAAACACATGCGGACGTCTGAATGGAGCCTTACAGGGGGGTGATCAATGACAGGGGGGTGATCACCCATATACACTCCCTGATCACCCCCTGTCATTGATCACCCCCCTGTAAGGCTCCATTCAGACGTCCGCATGTGTTTTGCGGATCCGATCCATGTATCCATGGATCCATAAAATCATACAGACGTCTGAATGGAGCCTTACAGGGGGGTGATCACCCATATACACTCCCTGATCACCCCCTGTCATTGATAACCCCCCTGTAAGGCTCCATTCAGACGTCCGCATGTGTTTTGCGGATCCGATCCATGTATCCATGGATCCGCAAAACACATGCGGACGTCTGAATGGAGCCTTACAGGGGGGTGATCAATGACAGGGGGGTGATCACCCATATACACTCCCTAATCACCCCCTGTCATTGATCACCCCCCTGTAAGGCTCCATTCAGACGTCCGCATGTGTTTTGCGGATCCGATCCATGTATCCATGGATCCGTAAAAATCATACGGACGTCTGAATGGAGCCTTACAGGGGGTGATCAATGACAGGGGGGTGATCACCCATATACACTCCCTGATCACCCCCTGTCATTGATCACCCCCCTGTAAGGCTCCATTCAGACGTCCGCATGTGTTTTGCGGATCCGATCCATGTATCCATGGATCCGTAAAAATCATACGGACCTCTGAATGGAGCCTTACAGGGGGTGATCAATAACAGGGGGGTGATCAATGACAGGGGGGTGATCAGGGAGTCTATATTGGTGATCACCCCCCTGTCATTGATCACCCCCCTGTCATTGATCACCCCCCCTGTAAGGCTCCATTCAGACATTTTTTTTGGCCCAAGTTAGCGGAAATATATATATATTTTTGTTGTTTGTTTTTTCTTACAAAGTCTCATATTCCACTAACAAATAAAATCTCACATGAACTCACCATACCCCTCACGGAATCTAAATGCGTAAACATTTTTAGACATTTATATTCCAGACTTCTTCTCACGCTTTAGGGCCCCTAAAAAGCCAGGGCAGTTTAAATACCCCACATGTGACCCCATTTCGGAAAGAAGACACCCCAAGGTATTCCGTGAGGGGCATATTGAGTCCATGAAAGATTGAAATTTTTGTCCTAAGTTAGCGGAAAGTGAGACTTTGTGAGAAAAAAACAAAAAAAAATCATTTTCCGCTAACTTATGCAAAAAAAATAAAATTCTATGAACTCACCATGCCCCTCATTGAATACCTTGGGGTGTCTTCTTTTAAAAGTGGGGTCACATGTGGGGTATTTATACTGCCCTGGCTTTTTAGGGGCCCGAAAGTGTGAGAAGAAGTCTGGGATCCAAATGTCTAAAAATGCCCTCCTAAAAGGAATTTGGGCACCTTTGCGCATCTAGGCTGAAAAAAAGTGTCACACATCTGGTATCGTCGGAACTCAGGAGAAGTTGGGCAATGTGTTTTGGGGTGTAATTTTACATATACCCATGCTGGGTGAGAAAAATATCTTGGTCAAATGCCAACTTTGTATAAAAAAATGGGAAAAGTTATCTTTTGCCAAGATATTTCTCTCACCCAGCATGGGTATATGTAAAATGACACCCCAAAACACATTCCCCAACTTCTCCTGAGTACGGCGATACCAGATGTGTGACACTTTTTTGCAGCCAAGGTGGGCAAAGGGGCACATATTCCAAAGTGCACCTTTCGGATTTCGCAGGCCATTTTTTACACATTTTGATTGCAAAGTACTTCTCACACATTTGGGCCCCTAAATTGCCAGGGCAGTATAACTACCCCACAAGTGACGCCATTTTGGAAAGAAGACACCCCAAGGTATTCCGTGAGGGGCATGGCGAGTTCCTAGAATTTTTTATTTTTTGTCGCAAGTTAGTGGAATATGAGACTTTGTAAGAAAAAAAAAAAATATATAAAATCATCATTTTCCGCTAACTTGTGACAAAAAATAAAAAGTTCTATGAACTCACTATGCCCATTAGCGAATACCTTAGGGTGTCTACTTTCCGAAATGGGGTCATTTGTGGGGGTTTTCTACTGTCTGGGCATTGTAGAACCTCAGGAAACATGACAGGTGCTCAGAAAGTCAGAGCTGCTTCAAAAAGCGGAAATTCACATTTTTGTACCATAGTTTGTAAACGCTATAACTTTTACCCAAACCATTTTTTTTCCCAAACATTTTTTTTTTTTTATCAAAGACATGTAGAACAATAAATTTAGCGAAAAATTTATATATGGATGTCGTTTTTTTTGCAAAATTTTACAGCTGAAAGTGAAAAATTTCATTTTTTTGCAAAAAAATCGTTAAATTTCGATTAATAACAAAAAAAGTTAAAATGTCAGCAGCAATGAAATACCACCAAATGAAAGCTCTATTAGTGAGAAGAAAAGGAGGTGAAATTCATTTGGGTGGTAAGTTGCATGAGCGAGCGATAAACGGTGAAAGTAGTGTAGTGCAGAAGTGTAAAAAGTGGCCTGGTCATGAAGGGGGTTTCAGCTAGCGGGGTTGAAGTGGTTAAAAGTATATCACAGCCCTCTATATCACACCTATCGATAGCACACCTTTACCAGTCCTTAAAATAAATTTTGTGTCCCTATTAGCTAGCGTTTGGTGTCCCTAACTGTCCCTGCTTCAAAATGCAACCTCTCCCTACACTGGCAAAACGCATAATGTAAAATGGCTGCGAGATCAGGTTCTGCTATAGGGTTGGGGGTGTGTCCATGTGCTAAAACGTCTCAATTGGCTGTCCTGTCCCAGCATAGTATCTGAAGAAGGCCTGCGTGCCGAAATGTTATACAATATGAATTTTGCCGCAAGTCAAATAAAAACCTGAATCAACAATTGCAAACCCAATAAGCTGTAGTTGTATTTTTGTTTGAAAATAGGGTTGGAACCCTACTTACAGCTCCTCACAGACTGTGACAAAGATTTATCTGAAAACACAGGCGCCAACTGCTGCAGCTTTCTGCAGTGTGCAGACCGGCAAGGAGGCCAGGGGTGAAGAGTGGGTGAAAGATGATGTGGAAGATGATGAGGTCCTAGACTCAACATGGAATCAAGGTCATACGAGTGACGTGTGCAGTTCGGAGGAAGAGGTGGTGGTCACATAGCACCAGTCGCACAGCAAAAGAGGGAGCAGTGTGCAAAAGCAGAGTAGCCGTCCTCTATCCATTACGCCTGCTACTGCCCACTAGTAATGAGCAGCAGTGGCAATATTCAAATTCACAATATTTTGCAAATATTTAGTAGAATATTTGTCATATATTCGCAAATCCGATAATTCGCGATTATATTCTTGATTGTGATAATCGGCAATGTAATATTCGCATAATGCACACGAAATACAGGCGTGGGTCACTTATGCTACATTTTTCAAGTTGGTATAAGTTTCCTCAGACTGGAGAAAATGGTTGGCATGGCAGAACATTAGAATAGCTTTAAACCCTGTTCCAAATTTTTATGCAAATTATATTTTTCTCATTTACCTAAATAATTGATGCAAATAACAGTCAGCATATTTCTCATGTTTTCCACTATTAAGAGAACAATTCTAATTTTATTGAACAAACCTCCTAATGATACCAGTATTTTTTTTAAACATAAAAAACTTACACTGCACTGTTCTAACGCACAGTAAGTTTCAAAACACTTTAAAGGTTATAAAGAACTGAAAATTTTAATTTGGTGTGTTTGCAGCATACTTACTGAAATCAAAAGCTATTTCAATCAAACTTTTAACAACACTTTAACTTTTAAACATTTTAACAGGTCACGTTACATTTTAACATAGGACCCCTTATTTGATAGCAGCTTCACAAGTCTTGCATCTATTGAACTTGTGAGTTTTTGGACAGTTTCTGATTGAATATGTTCGCAAGATGTCAGAATAGCCTCCCAGAGCTGCTGTTTGGATGTAAACTGCCTCCCACCCTCATAAAACTTTTGTTTGAGGATGCTCCAAAGGTTCTCAATAGGATTGAGGTCAGGGGAGGATGCAGGCCACACCATGACTTTCTCTCCTTTTATCCCCAAAGTAGCCATTGATGCAGAGGTATTCTTTGCAGCATGAGATGGTGCATTGTTATGCATGAAGATGATTATATTACGGAAAGCATAGTTCTCCCTTCTGTAACGGGGAAGAAAGTGGTCAGTCAGAAACTCCATATACTTTGCATCTTTACATCTTCAGGGACCCTAAAGTGGACGACCAGCAATCTTTCCATGATTCCGGCCCAAAACATGACTCCACCACCGCTTTGCTGACGCTACAGCCTTGTTGGAACTGGGTGTACGTTCACCAACCATCCACTACTCCATCCATCTGGACCATCCAGGGTTGCACTGCACTCATCAGTGAACAGGACTGTTAGAAAATGTGTCTTCATGTATTTTTCTGCCCAATACAAGGTTTATGCACAGTTGCAAGACTCTGGAGGACTCTACACCTTGATGTCCGTGGGACTCCAGAGGCATCAGCAGTTTTTAAATATCTGTTTGCTGCTATGTAATAGTATTTTGGCAGCTGCTCTTTTGATCCAACGCATGGATCTGGCAGAAATCTTCCTCAAAGTGCCTTTATCTGCAAGAACCCGTCTGTGCTCTGAATCAGCCACAAATCTCTTAATAGTGTGTTAATGACGCTTAAGTTTTCATGACATATTTAATGTTTTTATACCTCGTTCATGTCATTACTATGACATGAACTATTTCACTCTGTTCGGCAGCAGAGAGATCCTTTTTCTTCACCATATTGCTTGAAACTCCTTTTGTAGTTTTTCCTTAAATTGGGCTCACCTGCCATTCGAATTATCACAGGTGTCCGAGATTGTTTTCAGTGATCAAAAGAGCCCTGAGATGCAATGCAATCCATGTGTTAAACTGAAAAACTAAATATTTAATCTTTGCGACACATAAATAGAATTTGCATAATAATTTGGAACAGGGTGTATATGCAGATAGAGTGCTTCAATATTTTTATGCTTGCGAAATTTCGGCAATTAATGATTTGCATAGTTTTTGCAATACGTGCAACTTGTGACATCACAGCATTATGTCTGTAGCTTGTATATTTAAATATTCTAGAATATATAGCACTATATTCTAAATCTTCGTGAATTCTCAAAGTTGTGATATTCGCGATTCTAATGTTCGCGCCCAACACTACTCCCCATCGCACCCAGGGACTGAGCACACTCCAAGGAGTTCCCTGGTGTGGCAGTTCTTCAGACAATGTGCTGATGACAAAACGCAAGTGGTTTGCACACTGTCACGGCTGTTTAAGGGTAACAAGAGCATACACAGTAAAAAGAGCTACTGACCGGACCCAAACTAGGGAAGAGAAAGGGTGACCCCTGTCAGACCCTCAACACTCTCCCTATGCTGCTAAAGCACATGCCCGGATCCATGTGGTGGAACGAGGAATGCCCGCGTGCCTAAGACTGATGAGCCCTGTAACCCCTACAATAGTGGAAGGGGCACGGCCACCGATGCCCTGCTCAGAATATGGAGGGAACCGTGGCCACCTCAGATCCAGTCAGAAAATCACCAGGTACACAAAAATGTCTGCACACTTAGCTGATGGAGCTGCAGCCGCAGAGAAGACGGATCCAAGGGCCGCTGGCAATATCCGGAGTGCTTGCAGCAACAGAACACAGGTCCTGAGAACTAATAGCTAAACAAGTTAAGATACTCAAGGCAGAGCTACAACTGAAAAGAGAAATATAATCCACGCCCTGCAATAGGAGGAGGGGTGATTTAAAGGCAGGGAAATCAAACGCAGGAGGAACAGCTGCAAGTAAAGACCTCATCACAGGGGCGGAGAAACAGAACAGTGAGAACACCTCCAAACTCTAAGTGACATCATCACAGGGCTGGAGACACAGAGCTGTGAGAACGTCTCAAAGCTCTGGTAGTGACACACACTGTAATTGTTCTAAACCTGAGCACCACCTGCATGACCTGGCATCTAAATGTAAAGCATGAGCTGCAGTGGAGTAAACACCTCAAAAACCATGAAAGATCTCAGGCTCCTCATGGTCCCTGTTCTGCTGCAGTCTCAGCCTCTTCCTCCCCCTTTGGAGTGACAGTGGCACCTGCCACCCTGCGTCAGAGGATGTGGCAGCAACGCCACCAAGTCCATTACCGTCACCAAGCATCTTCACAATGTCTCATAGAAACGTTCAGCTCTCCATCTCCCAAACACTGGAGAGAAAGAGTAAGTACCCCCCTACCCACCCGCAATCCCTGGCCCTGAATGCCAGCATTTTCAAAATTCCTGGACTTTGAAATGCTGTTATTCCGTCTGGTGTAGACCGATACGTGGACAAGTAAGCACGGGCAGCGACGTCATATTTCCCATTGGGTAAATGCAATGATGGCTGGGACTGAGGCAGATAGCAGTTTGGTGCATGTCCTTCCACCACCGAGGATTGCAGGATGTTTCTCTTTGCCTCCGGTTGCCTCCTTCTACTACTCCGCTTCCTCCTCTACCACCTACTCATCTGCTCATCTGGTCAGCGTAACACCTGCGCCACTAACTTCAGCACAGCTAAGAGGAAACGACAGCAGGCTTTTTTGAAACTCATCTGCTTGAGGGAAAAGAAGCACACCGCGCAGGAGCTGTGGACGGGCGTGGAACAACAGACTGATGAGTAGTTGGTGCCACTGAGCCTCAAGCCCATCCTGGGCAAAATGTTGTAGCAGCTCTGGGCTTAGCCAGTTTGACGCACATCCCATGTGCTGAATTTGGTGGTGCAGAGGTTCCTGAAAAATTACCCTAATATGTCAGAACTGCTGCAAAAAGTGCGGTCCGTCTGTGCATTCTTTAGCTGTTCTCACCCTGCTGCTGGTTGCCTGTCTGCGCTGCATTGCAACTTTGGCCTTCCTGCTCCCTGCCTCATATGCGACCTGCCCACAAGGTGGAACTCCATCTTCAACATGCTGACCAAACTGTACGAGCAGCAGCAGGCGATAGTGGAGTTTCACCTGCAGCACGCACGAGTGAGTCACTCTACGGAACAGCACCACTTCACCACCAACGAGTGACCCTCCATGCGTGACGTGTGTGCCGTGTTGCAATGTTTCGAGTACTCCACCAACATGTCCAGTGCCAATGACGCAGTCATCAGTGTTACTATCCCACTTCTATGTCTCCTTGAAAAAACACTTCAGGCGATGATGGAGGAGGATGTGGCACAGGATAAAGAGGAGGAAGAAGAGCGATAATTTCCACGGTTATCAGGCCACTCATTCACAAGTGGCTCGGAGGGTGGGTTCCTGAGGCCAGGTACACAATTGTCCAGCCACGGCAGTTCTGGAGGATGAGGAGGATTATGAGGAGGAGGAACCGTGTTCACAGCAGGGTGATACCCAAAGCAGCTCATGGGCATCACTAGACCATAGCTGGGGGGATACAGAGGACACTAATGATACACCTCCCACAGAGGACAGCTTGTCATTGTTTCTGGGCAGCCTGGCACACATGAGCTACTACATGCTGCAGTGCCTACTACACAATGACCGCCGAGTTGCCAACATTCTAACCAGTGCTGATTGCTGGGTGGCCACATTGCTGGATCCCTGCTACAGGGACAACGTACCGTCCTTAATTCCGTCACTGGAACGTGATCGGAAGATGCACAAGTACAAACGCATGCTGGTAGACACACTGCTGATGGCATTCCCACCTGACACCGGGGGCTCAGTGGAAGCAGAAGGCGAAGGCAGAGGAGGAGGAAGAAGTTGTCAACGCAGCTGGGGCACTGCCAGCACCTCAGAAGGCAGGGTTAGCATGGCCGAAATGTGGAAAAGCTTTGTTAGCACTCCACAACCACCAGCACCACCAGCTGATATGGAATGTCTTAACAGGAGGCAGCATTTCAGCAACATGGTGGAATTTCAGCAATGTGTCTGTCTGCCCCATTCAACTGCCAAAATGGACACATGGCCTGAGCTTGCCCTTTACACCTTGGAGGTGCTGGCCTGCTCTGCAGCCAGTGTATTGTCCGAACGTGTGTTCAGCGCCACAGGGGGGGTGATCACAGACAAGCACAGCCGCCTGTCCACATTTCCCTATCCACATTTGTTTGCAGGGCAATTGTCCTGCTCTTACTCTTATTTTGCTTCCTTTTGCAGCCCTTTAGCCGTTTCGATGACTTCTTTAGAGCCATTTTAGTGCTCCAAAGTTCAGGTCCCCATTGACTTCAAAGGGTTTGAGTTCGGGAAGTTTGGGTCAAGTTCGGGATCCGAACACAAATTTTGCAGCGAAGTTCGGCCGAACCCGGCGAACCAAAACTTCCGGGTGTTTGGTCAACCCTATTGAGGAACACATAGCACTCAAAACATTACAAACAGATAAAACCATCATGACAATTAAACCAGCTGACAAAGGTGATACCATTGTTGTCATGGACACCACCTCTTATATCAAAGAAATCAAGAGACAGCAGACAATACTACCTATGAATTGGTAAATTACAACCCCACCTTTAAGCTCAAGAATTTTCCTTGATCATCACCTACAGATGGGAAGCATAGATATGTCTTCTATGTATTATCAAAAATGCATACAAATCTAACAGAACCGCCAGGGAGACCTATAGTGACCTCTACAGACGCCTTACATTCCCCTCTCTCTATCTTTCTAGAGAAAATACTTACCCCTCTAATCAAACAAACATAATCCTTCATTTTGTATACCTCAAATTTCTTACAGATAATATCAAACCTACAGAATATTCCAACAGAGAGTCTACTCATCACATTAGACATTAACAGTCTTTACACATCCATATCTCATGAGTAGGGAATACAGGCAACAACATTATTGCTATCCGCCTCTAATCTATCTCAACCAGCACAGTGCTTTTGCATACAACTATTACAATTCTGCATCAAAACCTTTTTTTTTGTTTGGGGATGATTTTTACATTCAGAAAAAGGGGACCGCTATTAGGGCCAATGTGGCCCCTCCTTACGCAACTGCCTTCATGGCCAGATTAGAGGAGGATTGACAATATATCCTGTATCTGAAAAGGCAATAGAAAATCGTGTTGATCAGGATTTACAGTTTACCGACCATGTCAACCCTCTTATCATTAGTTTTCTCAACACAATGGTAACTAAAACATTCCAAAGCACATTGACCACAGAACTTATTTAGAAAACTAACCAACAGAAACACTAGCTTCCTGTACCTTCCTATACTGTCATCCGAGAAACACAAAGCACTCTCTACCCCACTCACAGTTCAAATGAGTATCCAGGATCGTTAGCGACCTGGAGCTCCGGCAACAATGCCTTAAAGATTTCAGGAGAGAGGTTTCCCTAAAACTTTATTAATAAAAAAAAACTGTCAGCTCCTTCATGTAATTCTATCGCTAAGAATGATAATGTAACCCCACAACTACCACCTCATTATCACCCTTTCATTGCAAAAATACGTTTAATCATACCTGAACATTGGACCCTCTTCAAACAGTCACATCCAGAGGTAAAAGAATTTCAACACCCAGTCAGAATGTGCTATAAGAGACCGACAAACTTAAATGACAAACTGGTGAAAGCCGATATAGGCCCTTTCAAACCATCTTTGATACAAACTACACCTATTAAAACAGGAACTTATCCATGCTTGAGCTGTTCACAATGCACAAATGTCATTTGGGGTAATATAATTATTCATCCCTATACAGGTAAAGTCTATCAGGCACAAGCCTTCTATACGTGCGCCACTACTTACCTAATCAAGTGCTCATGCATTTCCAAACACAAATCCGACACTAGATGCCAAAAAACTGAATTACCAATTCCATATAACTTTATCACGGCCAAAGACCAGATAAATAAAATAAAATTTCAGGGTTTGGACATTTCATTGGAGAGAAGGGGCAGCAATGTGAAGCCTTTTGGATCTTCAAATTGAAAACCCTATCACCCCATGGTCTCAAAAGAGATTTCAATTTTTGTATCTCATATATGGTATTGTCTTGGTGATCTATACATAGTAACTATGATGCTAATCTTTCATACTTCATTTTCCCTTCTCTTAGACCAAATGAATACACACATACGGGTAATAATCCATCTCTTGTCTTTATGTCTTACAATTTATTAATTGTTGTAACCATTGTCTGACATTACCTGATTTACCTAGTATTTCACTATTATTTTGCCAATTTTTGACTTCTGTTTTTTTGTCAATTTCTATTTTTGTAAATTATCAGGGATCCTGCTTATCAATTATTTATCTGTTATAACCTGTTATTTATTAGTTATTCATTTTGTTTCAACCCTTGGTCTCTTAATTTATTCTCTTAATTTTGTTTATGAATTCTTGTCTCACATCTGTTGTCTATGATTATTATTTAATTATTATTATTATTATTTAAAGGGGTTTTCCAGGAATTAAGAAAATGAAAATACTTAAATATTACTTTAGTATAAATATATTCCCATAAACATTTAATTAGTTATAATGGTTCATTTTGTCTAGGGAGCAATCATTAGGAGAAATAAAATGGCCGCTGTCCGATTAGCACACACAAAAACTGTCCTAATCACACAGCAGGGCAAGTTACTTTACAACACTAAGGTAAAGAGATGCCTCATCCTCCTCTCTGCTCTGCTTGTCAGGGATTATAATACTGAATACAGATGATAAGATCTTCAGCTGAATCTCTGTAGAAATAGAGTTCATGAGGAGACATGAAGTACAGAAAGGATGGACAGGACAGACTGTTGTAATATGGGGCTGTGGTAATGGAGACTGCATACAAGTGCTGCTGCTCATTATCTACACCCCCACTATCCTCTCTGTACTTCATGTCTCCTAATGAACTTCATTCCTACAGAGATTCATCTGAAGATCATTTAAAACCGTATTCAGGATCATAATCCCTGACAAGTAAGAGAGGAAGATAGCACAGCTCTTTAACTTGTCCTCCTGTGCAATTAGGACAGGTTTTGTGTGGACAAGTAGGATGGCGGCTATTTTATTTTTCCTAATGATTGTTCCCTGGAAAAAATTAGCAAATATAACCCATGAAAGGTATTTGGTAATATATTTAGAATGAAGTAATATTTAAATATTTTCTTAATTCCTAGAGAACCCCTTTAATTCTTGTAATCTAATTTAACTCATGTCTCACTATCTATCTGTATCTATAACGGAAGAACGTCTAAACATATTGCAGTTATGGCCCCTCCCCAGTATCTTCACGTCATTTGACAGACTCATTGATCTCCCTTGCCGGAACTGTGTTCAGACAGGTAAGCGCAGACTACACCGGGCGGCTGCCAGTATTTCTCAACCGACTTCACTTTAGTGCGCAAGCGCCCATCTCACATGACGTTAGACGCCACATATTATTTAACTAGACCCACGTGGTCTTTGCGGCAGCACGTCATCCTCCTTCCAACTTCTGATTAAGACATCATTATATGTATTGCCAACTGGCCACCAATCCTTTGCCCTACAGTTAGTGCTCTTGTTATATGAATTCACAGGCTTAATACATGTGGGCATGACACCAGACTATAGGTCCGTCTTACTGTTTGTTAAATACATGAGCTATTCTGCAATAGTTATTGATCTGGACTTTTGCTAGCTCCACATGTATATTGTTATAAATACCTCTGAGACCACAGTTGTTACTGTTTTATACTGCAGATTCTGCAATTTATTATCGCCCTTATTTAAAAGAGGAAGTCAGAGACGTATGCTCACATTAGGACACATTATCACAGCAAATATTATCTTTGCACTTATCCTATGGCATCACCTCTTTTTCTACAATTTTCCTTTTGTAATTTTTTCACTATATATTAATTTCCATTCATTTTGTATTGTTTTGTATAGGCCGTGAGCAAGGCCAGGGCTGGACCGAAACATTGGCCAGGGTCTATATATATATTTGGATGATTACAATAAATCACTGCTCTTCAACCTAACTATAGGACCAGGCCATTTTTTGCAAATCTGACCAGTGTCACTTTATGTGGTGATAACTTTAAAACTTTTACTTAGCCAGGCCATTCTGAGATTGTTTTTTTGTCACACATTGTACTTCATGACACTGGTAAAATGGAGTAAAAAAAATATTATTTATATAAAAATACCAAATTTACCCCAAATTTTGAAAAATTTGCAAATTTCTAACTTTCAATTTCTCTACTTCTACAATACATGGTAATAACTCCCAAAAAAGTTATTAATTTACATACCCCATATGTTTACTTCGTGTTTGGATCATTTGGGAAATGCTATTTTATTTTTTGGGGACGTTGCAAGGCTTAGAAGTTTAGAAGCAAATCTTGGAAATTTTACCCATTTTTTTAGGGACCAGTTCAGGTTTGAAGTCACTTTATGAGTAGGGATGAGCGAACTCGAACTGTATAGTTCGGGTTCGTACCGAATTTTGGGGTGTCCGTGACACGGACCCGAACCCGGACATTTTCGTAAAAGTCCGGGTTCGGGTTCGGTGTTCGTCGCTTTCTTCGCGCTTTTGTGACGCTTTCTTGGCGCTTTTTGAAAGGCTGCAAAGCAGCCAATCAACAAGCGTCATACTACTTGCCCCAAGAGGCCATCACAGCCATGCCTACTATTGGCATGGCTGTGATTGGCCAGAGCACCATGTGACCCAGCCTCTATTTAAGCTGGAGTCACATAGCGCCGCCCGTCACTCTGCTCTGATTAGCGTAGGGAGAGGTTGCGGCTGCGACAGTAGGGCGAGATTAGGCAGATTAACTCCTCCAAAGGACTTGATTAACTGATCGATCTGCAGCTGTGGATCATTGAGCTGCTGATCCTCAATTGCTCACTGTTTTTAGGCTGCACAGACCGTTTGTCAGTCTCATTTTTCTGGGGTGATCGGCGGCCATTTTGTGTCTTGTGGTGCGCCAGCACAAGCTGCGACCAAGTGCATTTAACCCTCAATGGTGTGGTTGTTTTTTGGCTAAAGCCTACATCAGGGTGAAGCTGTCACACCAAGTGCATTTAACCAGCAATAGTCTGTTCATTTTTTGGCCATATACAAAATCAGGGGCAAGCTGCGCCTGTCACCAAGTGCATTTAACCCTCAATGGTGTGGTTGTTTTTTGGCTAAAGCCTACATCAGGGTGAAGCTGTCACACCAAGTGCATTTAACCAGCAATAGTCTGTTCATTTTTTGGCCATATACAAAATCAGGGGCAAGCTGCGCCTGTCACCAAGTGCATTTAACCCTCAATGGTGTGGTTGTTTTTTGGCTAAAGCCTACATCAGGGTGAAGCTGTCACACCAAGTGCATTTAACCAGCAATAGTCTGTTCATTTTTTGGCCATATACAAAATCAGGGGCAAGCTGCGCCTGTCACCAAGTGCATTTAACCCTCAATGGTGTGGTTGTTTTTTGGCTAAAGCCTACATCAGGGTGAAGCTGTCACACCAAGTGCATTTAACCAGCAATAGTCTGTTCATTTTTTGGCCATATCCCAGTCTAATTCTGTCACTAAATCCATACCGGTCACCCAGCGCCTAAATACTAGGCCTCAAATTTATATCCAGCTAAATCTGTCCCTAGTGCTGTAGCTGGGCGAGTTATTTAGTGTCCGTTCAAGCACATTTCTTGTTCTGGGTTGAAATACAATTCCCAATTTAGCAATTTCATAATTTAGTGGTTCCTGCTATATCAGAGCTATTTGAAATCTATCCCAAAAAGGGTATATAATATTGAAGGTGCACATTGGGTCATTCAGAATAACTTCACACACACCCGCTACTGTGTATTTCCAAGTCTAATTCTGTCACTAAACCCATACCTGTCACCCAGCGCCTAAATACTAGGCCTCAAATTTAAATCCCTCTAAATCTCTCGTTACCCACCGCTGTACTGTTGTTGCTGGGCAAGATATTTAGTGTCCGTCAAAGCACATTTTTTGTTCTGGGTTGAAGTACAATTCCCAATTTAGCAATTTCATAATTTAGTGGTTTCTGCTATATCAGAGCTATTTGAAATCTATCCCTAAAAGGGTATATAATATTGAAGGTGCACATAGGGTCATTCAGAATAACTTCACACACACGCTTCTGTGCATTTCCAAGTCTAATTCTGTCACTAAATCCATACCGGTGACCCAGCGCCTAAATACTAGGCCTCAAATTTAAATCCCTCTAAATCTCTCGTTACCCACCGCTGTACTGTTGTTGCTGGGCAAGATATTTAGTGTCCGTCAAAGCACATTTTTTGTTCTGGGTTGAAGTACAATTCCCAATTTAGCAATTTCATAATTTAGTGGTTCCTGCTATATCAGAGCTATTTGAAATCTATCCCAAAAAGGGTATATAATATTGAAGGTGCACATTGGGTCATTCAGAATAACTTCACACACACCCGCTACTGTGTATTTCCAAGTCTAATTCTGTCACTAAACCCATACCTGTCACCCAGCGCCTAAATACTAGGCCTCAAATTTAAATCCCTCTAAATCTCTCGTTACCGCTGTACTGTTGTAGCTGGGAAAGTTATTTAGTGCCCGTCAAAGCACATTTTTTGTTCTGGGTTGAAGTACAATTCCCAATTTAGCAATTTCATAATTTAGTGGTTCCTGCTATATCAGAGCTATTTGAAATCTATCCCAAAAAGGGTATATAATATTCAAGGTGCACATTGGGTCATTCAGAATAACTTCACACACACGCTTCTGTGCATTTCCAAGTCTAATTCTGTCACTAAATCCATACCGGTCACCCAGCGCCTAAATACTAGGCCTCAAATTTATATCCCGCTGAATTTGAATACAATACATTGGGCCAAATAATATATTTGTTGTTGTGGTGAACCATAACAATGAGAAAAACATCTAGTAAGGGACGCGGACGTGGACATGGTCGTGGTGGTGTTAGTGGACCCTCTGGTGCTGGGAGAGGACGTGGCCGTTCTGCCACATCCACACGTCCTAGTGTACCAACTACCTCAGGTCCCAGTAGCCGCCAGAATTTACAGCGATATATGGTGGGGCCCAATGCCGTTCTAAGGATGGTAAGGCCTGAGCAGGTACAGGCATTAGTCAATTGGGTGGCCGACAGTGGATCCAGCACGTTCACATTATCTCCCACCCAGTCTTCTGCAGAAAGCGCACAGATGGCGCCTGAAAACCAACCCCATCAGTCTGTCACATCACCCCCATGCATACCAGGGAAACTGTCTCAGCCTCAAGTTATGCAGCAGTCTCTTATGCTGTTTGAAGACTCCGCTGGCAGGGTTTCCCAAGGGCATCCACCTAGCCCTTCCCCAGCGGTGAAAGACATAGAATGCACTGACGCACAACCACTTATGTTTCCTGATGATGAGGACATGGGAATACCACCTCAGCATGTCTCTGATGATGACGAAACACAGGTGCCAACTGCTGCGTCTTTCTGCAGTGTGCAGACTGAACAGGAGGTCAGGGATCAAGACTGGGTGGAAGACGATGCAGGGGACGATGAGGTCCTAGACCCCACATGGAATGAAGGTCGTGCCACTGACTTTCACAGTTCGGAGGAAGAGGCAGTGGTGAGACCGAGCCAACAGCGTAGCAAAAGAGGGAGCAGTGGGCAAAAGCAGAACACCCGCCGCCAAGAGACTCCGCCTGCTACTGACCGCCGCCACCTGGGACCGAGCACCCCAAAGGCAGCTTCAAGGAGTTCCCTGGCATGGCACTTCTTCAAACAATGTGCTGACAACAAGACCCGAGTGGTTTGCACGCTGTGCCATCAGAGCCTGAAGCGAGGCATTAACGTTCTGAACCTGAGCACAACCTGCATGACCAGGCACCTGCATGCAAAGCATGAACTGCAGTGGAGTAAACACCTTAAAACCAAGGAAGTCACTCAGGCTCCCCCTGCTACCTCTTCTGCTGCTGCCGCCTCGGCCTATTCTGCTGCTGCCGCCTCGGCCTCTTCCTCCGCCTCTGGAGGAACGTTGGCACCTGCCGCCCAGCAAACAGGGGATGTACCACCAACACCACCACCACCACCTCCGTCACCAAGCGTCTCAACCATGTCACACGCCAGCGTTCAGCTCTCCATCTCACAAACATTTGATAGAAAGCGTAAATTCCCACCTAGCCACCCTCGATCCCTGGCCCTGAATGCCAGCATTTCTAAACTACTGGCCTATGAAATGCTGTCATTTAGGCTGGTGGACACAGACAGCTTCAAACAGCTCATGTCGCTTGCTGTCCCACAGTATGTTGTTCCCAGCCGGCACTACTTCTCCAAGAGAGCCGTGCCTTCCCTGCACAACCAAGTATCCGATAAAATCAAGTGTGCACTGCGCAACGCCATCTGTAGCAAGGTCCACCTAACCACAGATACGTGGACCAGTAAGCACGGCCAGGGACGCTATATCTCCCTAACTGCACACTGGGTAAATGTAGTGGCAGCTGGGCCCCAGGCGGAGAGCTGTTTGGCGCACGTCCTGCCGCCGCCAAGGATCGCAGGGCAACATTCTTTGCCTCCTGTTGCCACCTCCTCCTTCTCGGCTTCCTCCTCCTCTTCTTCCACCTGCTCATCCAGTCAGCCACACACCTTCACCACCAACTTCAGCACAGCCCGGGGTAAACGTCAGCAGGCCATTCTGAAACTCATATGTTTGGGGGACAGGCCCCACACCGCACAGGAGTTGTGGCGGGGTATTGAACAACAGACCGACGAGTGGTTGCTGCCGGTGAGCCTCAAGCCCGGCCTGGTGGTGTGTGATAATGGGCGAAATCTCGTTGCAGCTCTGGGACTAGCCAATTTGACGCACATCCCTTGCTTGGCGCATGTGCTGAATTTGGTGGTGCAGAAGTTCATTCACAACTACCCCGACATGTCAGAGCTGCTGCATAAAGTGCGGGCCGTCTGTTCGCGCTTCCGGCGTTCACATCCTGCCGCTGCTCGCCTGTCTGCGCTACAGCGTAACTTCGGCCTTCCCGCTCACCGCCTCATATGCGACGTGCCCACCAGGTGGAACTCCACCTTGCACATGCTGGACAGACTGTGCGAGCAGCAGCAGGCCATAGTGGAGTTTCAGCTGCAGCACGCACGGGTCAGTCGCACTACAGAACAGCACCACTTCACCACCAATGACTGGGCCTCCATGCGAGACCTGTGTGCCCTGTTGCGCTGTTTCGAGTACTCCACCAACATGGCCAGTGGCGATGACACCGTTATCAGCGTTACAATACCACTTCTATGTCTCCTTGAGAAAACACTTAGGGCGATGATGGAACAGGAGGTGGCCCAGGAGGAGGAGGAGGAGGATGAGGAAGAGGGGTCATTTTTAGCACTTTCAGGCCAGTCTCTTCGAAGTGACTCAGAGGGAGGTTTTTTGCAACAGCAGAGGCCAGGTACAAATGTGGCCAGCCAGGGCCCACTACTGGAGGACGAGGAGGACGAGGATGAGGAGGAGGTGGAGGAGGATGAGGATGAAGCATGGTCACAGCGGGGTGGCACCCAACGCAGCTCGGGTCCATCACTGGTGCGTGGCTGGGGGGAAAGGCAGGACGATGACGATACGCCTCCCACAGAGGACAGCTTGTCCTTACCCCTGGGCAGCCTGGCACACATGAGCGACTACATGCTGCAGTGCCTGCGCAACGACAGCAGAGTTGCCCACATTTTAACCTGTGCGGACTACTGGGTTGCCACCCTGCTGGATCCACGCTACAAAGACAATGTGCCCACCTTACTTCCTGCACTGGAGCGTGATAGGAAGATGCGCGAGTACAAGCGCACGTTGGTAGACGCGCTACTGAGAGCATTCCCAAATGTCACAGGGGAACAAGTGGAAGCCCAAGGCCAAGGCAGAGGAGGAGCAAGAGGTCGCCAAGGCAGCTGTGTCACGGCCAGCTCCTCTGAGGGCAGGGTTAGCATGGCAGAGATGTGGAAAACTTTTGTCAACACGCCACAGCTAACTGCACCACCACCTGATACGCAACGTGTTAGCAGGAGGCAACATTTCACTAACATGGTGGAACAGTACGTGTGCACACCCCTCCACGTACTGACTGATGGTTCGGCCCCATTCAACTTCTGGGTCTCTAAATTGTCCACGTGGCCAGAGCTAGCCTTTTATGCCTTGGAGGTGCTGGCCTGCCCGGCAGCCAGCGTTTTGTCTGAACGTGTATTCAGCACGGCAGGGGGCGTCATTACAGACAAACGCAGCCGCCTGTCTACAGCCAATGTGGACAAGCTGACGTTCATAAAAATGAACCAGGCATGGATCCCACAGGACCTGTCCGTCCCTTGTCCAGATTAGACATTAACTACCTCCCCATAACCATATATTATTGGACTCCAGGGCACTTCCTCATTCAATCCTATTTTTATTTTCATTTTACCATTATATTGCGATGCTACCCAAAGTTGAATGAACCTCTCCTCTGCCTGTGTGCTAGGCCTAAATATATGCCAATGGACTGTTGCAGTGGTGGCTGACATGAAGCCTGATTCTCTGCTATGACATGCAGACTAATTCTCTGCTGACATGAAGCCAGATTGTCTGTTACGGGACCTCTCTCCTCTGCCTGGGTGCTGGGCCTAAATTTATGACAATGGACTGTTGCAGTGGTGGCTGACGTGAAGCCTGATTCTCTGCTATGACATGCAGACTGATTCTCTGCTGACATGAAGCCAGATCGTCTGTTACGGGACCTCTCTGCTCTGCCTGTGTGCTAGGCCTAAATATATGCCAATGGACTGTTGCAGTGGTGGGTGACGTGAAGCCTCATTCTCTGCTATGACATGCAGACTGATTCTCTGCTGACATGAAGCCAGATTGTCTGTTACGGGACCTCTCTGCTCTGCCTGTGTGCTAGGCCTAAATATATGCCAATGGACTGTTGCAGTGGTGGGTGACGTGAAGCCTCATTCTCTGCTATGACATGCAGACTGATTCTCTGCTGTCATGAAGCCAGATTGTCTGTTACGGGACCTCTCTGCTCTGCCTGTGTGCTAGGCCTAAATATATGCCAATGGACTGTTGCAGTGGTGGGTGACGTGAAGCCTCATTCTCTGCTATGACATGCAGACTGATTCTCTGCTGACATGAAGCCAGATTGTCTGTTACGGGACCTCTCTGCTCTGCCTGTGTGCTAGGCCTAAATATATGCCAATGGACTGTTGCAGTGGTGGGTGACGTGAAGCCTCATTCTCTGCTATGACATGCAGACTGATTCTCTGCTGTCATGAAGCCAGATTGTCTGTTACGGGACCTCTCTGCTCTGCCTGTGTGCTAGGCCTAAATATATGCCAATGGACTGTTGCAGTGGTGGGTGACGTGAAGCCTCATTCTCTGCTATGACATGCAGACTAATTCTCTGCTGACATGAAGACAGATTCTCTGTTACGGGACCTCTCTCCTCTGCCTGTGTGTGTGCTGGGCCTAAATATATGCCAATGGACTGTTGCAGTGGTGGCTGACGTGAAGCCTCATTCTCTGCTATGACATGCAGACTGATTCTCTGCTGACATGAAGCCAGATTCTCTGTTACGGGACCTCTCTCCTCTGCCTGTGTGTGTGCTGGGCCTAAATATATGCCAATGGACTGTTGCAGTGGTGGCTGACGTGAAGCCTCATTCTCTGCTATGACATGCAGACTGATTCTCTGCTGACATGAAGCCAGATTCTCTGTTACGGGACCTCTCTCCTCTGCCTGTGTGCTAGGCCTAAATATATGCCAATGGACTGTTGCAGTGGTGGCTGACGTGAAGCCTCATTGTCTGCTATGACATGCAGACTAATTCTCTGCTGACATGAAGACAGATTCTCTGTTACGGGACCTCTCTCCTCTGCCTGGGTGCCGGGGCCTAAATATCTGAGAATGGACTGTTCCAGTGGTGGGTGACGGGAAGCCAGATTCTCTGCTATGGAACCTCTCTCCAATTGATTTTGGTTAATTTTTATTTATTTAATTTTTATTTTAATTAATTTCCCTATCCACATTTGTTTGCAGGGGATTTACCTACATGTTGCTGCCTTTTGCAGCCCTCTAGCCCTTTCCTGGGCTGTTTTACAGCCGTTTTAGTGCCGAAAAGTTCGGGTCCCCATTGACTTCAATGGGGTTCGGGTTCGGGACGAAGTTCGGATCGGGTTCGGATCCCGAACCCGAACATTTCCGGGATGTTCGGCCGAACTTCTCGAACCCGAACATCCAGGTGTTCGCTCAACTCTATTTATGAGGCTTACATAATAGAAACCACCCAAAAATGGTTAGAAACTACACCCCTCAAGGTATTCAAAACTGATCTCACAAACTATGTTAATCATTTAGGTACTCCACAAGAGTTATTGGCAAATGGGGATGAAATTTCAGAATTTAATTTTTTTGCCAATTTCTCCATTTTTTCCACTAACAAATCAAGGGTTAACAGTCAAACAAGACTGTATCTTTATTGCCCTGACTCTTCCATTTACAGAAACACCCCATATGTGGGCGTACACTACTGTATGGCCACACAGTAGGGCGTAGAGGGAAAGGTGCGCCATATGGTTTTTGGAAGGCAGATTTTGCTGGACTAGTTTATTTACATCATGTCCCATTTGAAGACCCCCTGATGCACCCCTAGAGTAGAAACTCCATAAAAGTGACCCCATCTAAGAAACTACACCCCTCAAGATATTAAAAACAGGTTTTATAAACTTTGCTAACCCTTTAGGTGTTGCACAAGAGTTATTGGCAAATGGGGATGAAATTTGAGAATTAAATTTTTTTGCCAATTTTTCCATTTTCACCTATTTTTTCCACTAACAAATCAAGGGTTAACAGTCAAACAAGACTGCATCTTTATTGCCCTGACTCTGCAGTTTACAGAAACACCTCCATATGTGGTCGTACACTACTGTACTGCCACACAGTAGGGCGTAGATGGAAATAAGCGTCATATGGTTTTTGGAAGGCAGATTTTGCTGGACTGGTTTATTTACAGCGCCATATGGTTTTTGGAAGGCAGATTTTGCTGGACTGATTTATTTACACCATGTCCCATTTGAAGCCCCCCTGATGCGTCCCTAGAGTAGAAACTCTATAAAAGTGACCACATCTAAGAAACCACACCCCTCAAGGTATTCAAAACTGATTTTATGAACTTCGTTAACCCTTTAGGTGTTGCACAAGAGTTATTGGCAAATGGGGATGAAATTTGAGAAATTCATTTTTTTTTTTTTCCATTTTAACCCATTTTTCCCACTAACAAATCAAGGGTTAACAGTCAAACAAGACTGTATATTTATTGCCCTGACTCTGCCGTTTACAGAAACACCCTATATGTGGTCGTACACTACTGTACGGCAACACAACAGGGTGTAGAGGGAAAGGAGCGCCGTGTGGGTTTTGGGGGGCTGATTTTTATGGACCGGTTTATTTACACAGTGTCCTATTTCAAGACCCCTTGATGCACCCCTACAGTAGAAACTCCCTAAAAGTCACCCCATTATGGAAACTACGGGATAAGGTGGCATTGTTTTTGGGGGACTTTAGGGTACATATGTTTTTTGGTTGCTCTATATTAGATTTTTGTGAGGTAAGGTTACCAATAATAGAAATTCTGAAATTTCATCTCCATTTGCCATAAACTGTTGAGGAACACCTAAAGGGTTAATAAAGTTTATAAAATCAGTTTTGAATACCTTAAGGGGTGTAGTTTCTTAGATGGGGTCAATTTTAGGGAGTTTCTACTCTAGGGGGGCATCTAAGGGGACATGGTGTCAATAAAAAAGACCATAAAAATTGGGCTTCCAAAAACCATGTCGGTCCTTTCCTTTTGCGCCTCCCTTTTACTGATACAGCAGTTTACAAGCACAAATGTGGCGTTTCTGTAAACTACAGTATCAGGGAAATAAATATTAAGTTTTGTTTGGCTGTTAACCCTTGGTTTTTACCGGAAACGACGGATTGAAATGGAAAAGTGTCCAAAATAGCTGTTTTGGCACCATTTAAAAAATACATTTTGGACCGTGTTAATCTGGGGGATTGGTTCATGGAATATTTTTACAGAGGAGATTATTACGGACGCGGCGATACCTAATAAGTCTATTTTTTTACAATAATTTAGGTTTTAGACTATATTATCTTTTTGGATACAAAAAGAAACTAAATTTTTTGTATCTCTATAGTCTAAGAGTCATTTTTTAAAAGTTTTTTAGCCGATTGTATTAGGTAGGGGCTCATTTTTTGCAGGATGAGGGGACGGTTTTATTTAGTGGACGGTTTTAATGGCACTATTTTGGGGGCTATATGTCTTTTTGATCGCTTGCTATTACACTTTTTGTCATGTAAGGTTACAAAACAATTCTTTTTACACCGTTTTTTTTTTGACTGTGATAATCTGGGGGGTTGGGTCATGGGGTATTTTTACAGAGGAAATTAAGGATGCGGCAATACCTAATAAGTCTATTTTTTTTACAATTATTTATGTTTTAGACTATATTATCTTTTTGGATACAAAAAATTAATTTTTTGTATCTCTATAGTCTGAGTCATTTTTTTTTTTTTGCCGATTGTACTAAGTAGGGGCTAATTTTTGATCGCTTGCTATTACACTTTTTTAAATGTAAGGTGACCCAAAAAATTCTTTTTTTGCACCTTTTTTATCTTTTTTTGTTTTGCTTTACCGTGTTAATCTGGAGGGTTAGGGGTATATTTACAGAGGAGATTATTATCGACGCTGCGCTACCTAGTAAGTCTACTTTTATTTATTCTTAGTTCTACAAAAAAAAAATTGGGGGTGTTTCAAGTTTGAGAACCATATTTTTTTTTGAATAGTCTGTGGCTAAGTTGGTGAAGGGGATTATAAATTTAGAATTCCATGAAAGTCTGGTACTCCCTGAAGCAACCAATAACGCAGAGGCCCGGATGATTGGGGCACGTGTCACATTGAGTAGTGGTGTCCTTCTGTATACCCCTCCTGTGACACACTCTGCATTTTTGGGGGGTTCGTCCCTTCTTTCCAGTATGGGGGACCACACCTGGAAAGTGTTGGCCAGGGACAATCCGGGCGCCTCAAATTCCCGAGGTACTCCCACCTGCTCTTTCCCGGTGAGAAAACATCAGGGTCTTGAGGACTGCCTCATAGAACTGGAGGAATGTCCCTGTGTTGCCAGCGCTCTGGAACAGTACAAAAGAGTTGTACATGGCAACCTGCACCAATTAGACAGCAACTTTTTTGTACCATGCCTTGGTTTTGTGCATGGCATTATATGGCTTGAGGACTTGATCACAGAGATCAACTCCTCCCATATACCGATTGTAGTTGACGATACAATCGGGCTTGAGGACCGTTGCCGCAGTACTTCGCACAGGGACAGGGTTGATGCCATTACCGTGAATTGTGGACAGTACAAGGACATCCCTCTTGTCCTTATATCTGACCAGCAGCAGGTTTCCACTAGTAAGAGCACGGGTCTCACCCCTGGGGATAGGTACCTGCAGGGGGTAGGCATGGAGGCCGCACGATCCACACAAGCGAGCGTGGATCTGGCGGTGAGGGACTGGAACAAGGGGATACTAGTATAAAAGTTATACCGTATAGGTGTTAACCCTTATCTAGCAGTGGATGCATAAGGTCCCACACAAGTTTCCCGCTAACACCCAGAGTGGGGGGACTTTCTGGGGGTTGAATATGGGAATCTCGCCCCTCTTACACACAAAACTTGTAAGTGTACCCTGAGGTACTTTCACAAAGTTTGTACAGCTTCACGCCATACCTCGCCCGCTTTGAGGGAACATACTGGCTGAAAATGAGTCTCCCCTTGAACGCAATGAGAGACTCATCAACCGCGATCTCCCTTCAAGGTACATAGGCCTCCATGAATTTAGCCCCAAAGTGATCGATGACTGGCCGTATCTTATACAGACGGTCATAGGCAGGATCACCTTGGGGGGGGGACATGCTGCATTATCTGCATAATGCAGGCATTTCCGGATGGCCTCTGGGGTCTGGTAGAGGACGTCCCCACTCCAGTACAGCCTGACACTGGGCTTTTTGACTAGGCCCATATGCAGCACGAGGCCCCAAAACGTCCTCATCTCGGCTGCACTCACCGGGGTCCAGCCACCGGGCCTAGCCAAAAATGAGCCTGGGTGTTGAGCAACAAACCATTGGGCATACAGGATCGTCTGCTCCACCATCAGATTTACCAGTTCCTCACTGAAAAAAAGACTGAAAAAGTGGTATTCAGTGAAGCCCACTGTGTAAATCTGGATTTCTGATTCACCAACAAAATCAGGAATTGCAGGCCCAAAGTTCTCTGGGGTACACCAGACAAGTCCACAAGTCCATCTGCAGGCCCCAGAGCTGCTCGTACTAGGCTGGGCCACAGGGTCCCTAGCATGGGGGTCCCCTCAATCCTCCTGGTGGCGTCTCCGCTGCCTTGGGGGCTAATCAACGCTTGATGATGAGGAAGATGCGGATGACAACAGGAACGTGGGGTCATCCTCATCCTCACTGGGGCTCTCGGACTCGGAGGCACCGAGAACGTCCGGCGGGCCATAGGTAAGTGTGTGTCTGCGTGTTTATGTGCGTGTGTGTAAATCTTTATTAGGTGTGCGTGTGTGTGGGGCACGGGTGTTCACTCACTTACCCTATAGCTATTAAAAAAAACAAAAAAATCCCCAACTAAAAAAAGTTTAAAAAAGTGTAAAAAAGAAAAAAATACAAATGCACTGCGGAGCGGGGTGGGCAATGCGCTAACACTGGCCGGACACAGAGTGCCGGACCCCGGACAACCGATCAGGGGACTCACAGACCCAAAAAGTTTTTAGTTTTTTTTACCTAATCTAACCCTAAACTTGCCCTAACCTCCCACTACCTGCCTGCCCCTGCCTCCTAAGGTGCCTGATGGCACCAAAAACTCACAAGATGGTGGGCAGCGTGATCTCCTGCTGCTCTCCCCGCTCCACAGACTGGAATGAGGGAGGAGAGCAGCGGCAGAGTTTCAAACTTGCCGAGCTCCACCCAAATGCTGCATGGGGACCAATTGCAGGCTATCCTGAGAGGTTACGTGATCGCCACCTCACAGGATCGCAGGACGGTGATTGGTGGTGTATAATCACACCACCGATCAGCATCCTTTCCGGGTTATTGGGTCATCAAAAACCCGAATAACCCGGAGACGCAGAAAACCGCAGGTCTGAATTGACCTGCGGTTTTCTGTGATCGCCGACATCGGGGGGTCACAAGACCCCCCTGGGCATTGGTACAGAGTGCCTGCCGAATGATTTCGGCCGACATTTGGTTCTGATCACTGCAGGCGGCGCTGCAGTGATCGAAAATTCTCAGGACGTACCGGTACGCCCTGAGTCCTTAAGTACCAGGACATCAGGGTGTGGTGTCCTAAAGAGGTTAAGACCACATATGGCAGGCAGAATCAGGATAATAAATATTGAGGATTATTTTGATGTTACCCCTTGGTGTGTTATAGGAAATGGGATTCAAATGGAAAATCTACAAAAAAAGGGTGACATTTTTAAATTTTCACCTCCATTTCCCTTTAATTCTTGTGGAACACCTAAAGGGTTAACAAAGTTTGTAAAATCAGTTTTGAATAACTCAAAGTCACTTCATAACTAACTGGTCCTTTGAAAAGTGTGTTTCCGATGTGTTTTGTGCTTCTAAAATTCTAAGCTTTCTAATGTCTTAAAAAACTAAAATGGCGTTTATTGAATGATGCCAACATAAACTAGACATACGGGAAATGTAAAGTAATAAATATTTTATGAGGTGTCATTATCAGTCTTAAAGTCAGAAAAAAATCTAATTTCAAAAATTAATAATTTTTCCAAATTTTCTGCAAATTTAGTATTTATTTATAAATAAAAATAAAACATATTGACTCAAATTTCCCACTACCATGAAGCACCATGTGTCGCAAAAAAAACCTCAGAATGGCTTGTATAAATAAAAGCTTTCCAAAGTTATTACCGCATAAGGTGACACGTCAGATTAGCAAAAATCGGTCTGGAAATTAAGGTGAAAAGTGGCTCGTTATCGAATGGGTTAACTTATTCATCACTTCTTACAAATAGAAGAGATAAAAATTAGTTCTTGCACATTAAATAAATTACATATACCTTTTTACAAGGAACAGTACACTGTTAACATAATTGCATAAAATAGCTAAAATTCTGATATCATTTGATGTGGGTAAAATATACAGATCTGATCAAAAGGATATTATCATAATAGCACCTCGAGAGACTTTTTGTGCAGGCGCACAAGCTAATCTCCCTAATTATTTAAAACAAATAATTAAAACAACAATACCCCTTAGACTAACAATTTTATAATTTCAAGCCAGATAACAAATTAATTTGTGCAAATGATCTTGCACATGTCATGTTTTGGGAATATAGATTTAGCCTTAAGGATGAATCAACACACTTTTTTAAGCTTGGGCTTCTTCTGTAATACAATTTTGACTGTAAACTCATTGAACAATATGGGAAATAGTAGTCTTACATCTTCATATTTACCTCTAGATCAGGTATTAAAATTTAGATCTAGATTTGCAATATATTACCATTCTGACAATATGTTTTATTATTCTAACGACAGAAATGTATGAGGGCTTTTTTTTCCAAGGCAAGGTGTAGTTTTTATTGATATCATTTTTGTATATATTTGACTTTTTTTATCCAATTTTTCTGTGAATCTTTCTTACAGAGGTCACCACATATAATATATTTCAACAATTTTGGACAATACTAATTATGTTTTTTTTATTATATAAGAAATGGGAAAACAATATTGTGAATTTTTAACATTTTTATTTATTCAGCTGGTTTTTACAAGTCCTCTTAGGGGACTTAAAGCTGCAATTATTTGATCCCTTGTACTAGTAACAGTAATATTTTTATATTGCTGTGAATACCAATTTTACCAGAATTCTATTGCACCCTTCTTCTAAGCGCACTCCATACATTATTTAGAGACCAATGATTTGCATATCAGTTAACTGTCACTAAGAATATAACTGTCTTTTTGTCTCACTGCAGACAGGACACATCAGGGAAGCTCCTCCTTCTGTATCTTGTCTCCTGTCAGAGAACAGTTGGAAAGAAGAGGGGGATGTGACTGATTTCTTGTGACAGAATATTTATCTATTCATTTATCATTTTCAACTGTGATAAGAGAAAAGGGGGAGGAAGAGCTGAGATATTTTATTGTTTTTTTACATTTTATGTTTTAGTGTTCTTTTAATCTAGCAGAGGATTTAAGAAATCTATGAGTCAAAGAATGAAATGTTCACCTGTTTAGGATGGATTTACATCTGACCATTTTTATGCATTTTTGAATTATTGAAAAAACTGCTTGTGAAAAAAATGCATGCAATTTTTAAAAATGTTCTCATTTGGTTTTTCCACTGATGCAAAATACACATCAAAACACATTGTTTAAACTTATCCTTAATCATGGCTATTATAGTCTAAAATGTCTGCACTTTTTATCAGTGCATGCAGAAAGTGGAAGCCGATGATGAGCACTTCTCATTAAGTTTCCTGGCAGTGACAAAGGACATAGCAAACATTACTATGCCTGAGGAAGTGGACAAGTTTTAACACCTCTGCTACCATAGACTACAAGGGAAATTAAAATGAATCCTCCTCAATCAAGAAACTATCTTGCCTTAACCCCTCCTCTACCATCAAGTAAGTGACTTTTCTCATTGACTTCTAAATTCCCCTAGATGACCAGAGAAGCAGAAGCTAACCCCTCCACAATCAGATTATTGCCTTAGATTATTAGTGAAGTGGACATGAATTCATCAATTATCCTAGACCACCAACAAGACTAGCAATTGTATTATCTACTGCTGTAGACCAACAGAAAAAAAAATTGTTTAAAATATTTTTTTTGTTTTCTAAACATGGGTACGGTCTAAAAATTCAAAAAAGATCCTGAGCATTCAAGATATTGACTGTATCTTAAAGTGGAGTAAAATCTGTATCTCCGCAATAAGTCTAAAGTATAATTCTTTAAACTGCATTGTGGATTTTATAACACATTTTACTACACTGCTTAGTCATTGTCCATTTGCATATTAGTCAATCCTCTAGTTATATCACTGTCAAATGATTGACTAAACTACTTATAGTAAGTAATTTTCAGTTTAGGCTCCATGAATATGTATGCACATATATTGCTACTTTTTAATGCTGAAAATGTACAAGCTTGAAAGAGACATATTGGCTTCTTGATTCCACTCTATCTAATGCGGAAACAGAGCAAGATGCAGACAAACCTAATTGATTCAGTCAGTGATGAGAAAATGTCAATTTGTATTTTCCTCTTGTTGTGCATCTTTTAAGAAGCCAATAAACCTCAGGCATATGGTTGGGGCCAACAAGCACAATGTGTATAGATTGTATTACAGTACCAAGGAGACTCCATTTAAACTTTGGCTCAGAAAAACTTCATGACTTTGTCAGACTAAGGACAGACTCGGACACTAATATATAAAAATGATCTAAATCCCCTGCTAATTAATGCTCAAAATGTAGAGGAATAGATTTCAAGACCAATGGCAATGTCCCAAATACAGCCAGGAAAAAATCCTTTAAAACATTCTTCACATTTTTGTTTCAGATCTAGCAATGAAAAAAATAAAGCAGAAGAAGTAATCAGTATAACATTGCTACTGGCAAGGAGCATAGCACTAACTTGAGTAGGGGAGATATGTCTGAGCAGTGTTATAGGCAGGGAATTTATTTTTCTATAATAATTAGACATAATAAGACCATTATGACATCTTGATTTGTGGAAGGGATTTTCACAGTCAAGAGATGTGACTGTGTTTATCAAGCTCTTTTCTCTCAGTCGCTTGCTTATTGTCTCTAGCAGCTACAGAACAGCTTTGTGTGCATTACTAGACATCCAAAAAATTAGTTCTGCATGACAGGGTGAATACTGCAGCACAAATAATGCCCATTTTTGTACACATTTTTTGTTATACTAACTGCACATAGTTAACTTGAACATGTTTTTCCCATACATTTGAATCTTGCAAATACATTACACATTTTATCATGTTCCTGCATAGTTATCAAGTCATTCTGAACAGAATATACCCTATTTTCTCAACTTTCTTGGTTTCATTATATCAGAGCATCGGCATTTACTCAGGAACATACATGTCTGCAATGAATAGGTTCAGCTTAAGGGCTGGAGAAGGACAACCATTTAAATAGATCTCTTCTCTCTGACTCATTAGTGCATGGCGACTGCAGGTCAAAAGAGGGAATTTGATGTTGCTTGGCAACATTTAGAGAGCTTTTTAGGTAATAATGGCAAAAAATATATATAAACTGAAATATATACAGTGGAATGCGAAAGTTTGGGCAACCTTGTTAATCTTCATGATTTTCCTGTATAAATCGTTGGTTGTTACGATAAAAAATGTCTGTTAAATATATCATATAGGAGATACACACAGTGATATTTGAGAAATGAAATGAAGTTTATTGGATTTACAGAAAGTGTGCTATAATTGTTTAAACAAAATTAGGCAGGTGCATAAATTTGGGCACCACAAAAAAGAAATGAAATCAATATTTAGTAGATCCTCCTTTTGCAGAAATTACAGCCTCTAAACGCTTCCTGTAGGTTCCAATGAGAGTCTGGATTCTGGTTGAAGGTATTTTGGACCATTCCTCTTTACAAAACATCTTTAGTTCATTCAGGTTTGATGGCTTCCGAGCATGGACAGCACTCTTTAAGTCACACCACAGATTTTCAATTATATTCAGGTCTGGGGACTGAAATGGCCATTCCAGAACGTTGTACTTGTTCCTCTGCATAAATGCCTTAGTGGATTTTGAGCAGTGTTTAGGGTCGTCGTCTTGTTGAAAGATCCAGCCCCGGCGCAGCTTCAGCTTTGTCACTGATTCCTGGACATTGGTCTCCAGAATCTGCTGATACTGAGTGGAATCCCTGCGTCCCTCAACTTTGACAAGATTCCCATTCCATGCACTGGCCACACAGCCCCACAGCATGATGGAACCACCACCATATTTTACTGTAGGTAGCAGGTGTTTTTCTTGGAATGCTGTGTTCTTTTTCCTCTATGCATAATGCCCCTTGTTATGGCCAAATAACTCAATTTTAGCTTCATCAGTAGTGTTGAGCGCGAATATTCGAAAAGCAAATTTTTTTCGCGAATATCGCAACTTCGCGATTTCGCGAATATTTCGAATATAGTGCTATATATTCGTAAAAACGAATATTCGTTTTTTTTTTTTTTTTTTTTTCCACAAAATTACAGTACACATATAATTGATTGTTTCCCAAAGGTCCAACAGCTCAGATCTTACTCACATTGCCTAGAAAGTGATTGAGGCGCGAATCTTCGTAAGGCGATTTTATTAGCGCACATGCGAATATCGGCACGTCCCAGAACAGAGGCAAAGGGCTTTGCATTCATACATTAGTGAATTGAGTTGCGAATCTTCGTAAGGCGATTTTATTAGCGCACATGCGAATATCTACACTTGTCCCAGAACAGAGGCACAGGGCTTTGCATTACATTAGTGATTGAATTGAGCTGCGAATCTTCGTGAGGCGATTTTATTAACGCAAATGCGAAAATCTACACTTGTCCCCAGAACAGAGAGGCAAAGGCCTGTGCATTCATATAGTATAGCACCATATTCGCGAATACGTAGAACTTCGTAAAATTCGATTTACGAATATTCGTATTTTTTATTTTACTTTCCACCTTACAGATGACATTGATCTGTACTCTGTCAACTACTGTCATCACCCCCCACTGTTTCTCGATTGATTCCCAAAAGTCCAAAAGCTCAGATCTTACTCACATTGCCTAGAAAGTGATTGAGGCGCGAATATTCGTAAGGCGATTTTATTAGCGCACATGCGAATATCTACACTTGTCCCAGAACAGAGGCAAAGGGCTTTGCATTCTTACATTAGTGATTGAATTGAGCTGCGAATCTTCGTGAGGCGATTTTATTAACGCAAATGCGAATATCTACACTTGTCCCCAGAACAGAGAGGCAAAGGCCTGTGCATTCATATAGTATAGCACCATATTCGCGAATACGTAGAACTTCGTAAAATTCGATTTACGAATATTCGTATTTTTTATTTTACTTTCCACCTTACAGATGACATTGATCTGTACTCTGTCAACTACTGTCATCACCCCCCACTGTATCTCGATTGATTCCCAAAAGTCCAAAAGCTCAGATCTTACTCACATTGCCTAGAAAGTGATTGAGGCGCGAATCTTTGTAAGGCGATTTTATTAGCGCACAGGCGAATATCGGCACTTGTCCCAGAACAAAGGCAAAGGGCTTTGCATTCATACAGTATGAATGCAAAGCCCTTTGCCTCTGTTCTGGGACAAGTGCCGATATTCGCCTGTGCGCTAATAAAATCGCCTTACGAAGATTCGCAACTCAATCACTTTCTAGGCAATGTGAGTAAGATCTGAGCTTTTGGACTTTTGGGAATCAATCGAGATACAGTGGGGGGTGATGACAGTAGTTGACAGAGTACAGATCAATGTCATCTGTAAGGTGGAAACTAAAATAAAAAATACGAATATTCGTAAATCGAATTTTACGAAGTTCGAAGTATTCGCGAATATGGTGCTATACTATATGAATGCACAGGCCTTTGCCTCTCTGTTCTGGGGACAAGTGTAGATATTCGCATGTGCGCTAATAAAATCGCCTTACGAAGATTTGCAACTCAATTCAATCACTAATGTATGATTCATACATTAGTGATGTATGCAACTCAATTCAATCACTAATTCATGTATGCAACTCAATTCAATCACTAATGTATGATTCATACATTAGTGATTGAATTGAGTTGCGAATCTTCGTAAGGCGATTTTATTCGCGCACATGCGAATATCTACACTTGTCCCCAGAACAGAGAGGCAAAGGCCTGTGCATTCATATAGTATAGCACCATATTCGCGAATACTTCGAACTTCGTAAAATTCGATTTACGAATATTCGTATTTTTTATTTTAGTTTCCACCTTACAGATTACATTGATCTGTACTCTGTCAACTACTGTCATCACCCCCCACTGTATCTCGATTGATTCACAAAAGTCCAAAAGCTCAGATCTTACTCACATTGCCTAGAAAGTGATTGAGGCGCGAATCTTTGTTAGGCGATTTTATTAGCGCACAGGCGAATATCAGCACTTGTCCCAGAAGAGAGGCAAAGGGCTTTGCATTCTTACATTAGTGATTGAATTGAGTTGCGAATCTTCGTAAGGCGATTTCATTAGCGCACATGCGAATTTTGCATCTCATAATATGTATTATGCGATGCGAAAATTCGAATTATCGCATATGCGAAATAACAAATTCGAATATTCGCGAATATTTTACGAATATTCTTTCGAATATTCGCGAAATTTCGCGAATTCGAATATGGGACATGCCGCTCAACACTATTCATCAGTCCACAGCACCTTATTCCAAAATGACAGCTGACTTGTCCAAATGTGCTTTAGCCCACCTCAAGCGGCACTTTTTGTGCTGTGGGCGGAGAAAAGGCTTCCTCTGCATCACTCTCGCATACAGCATCTCCTTGTGTAAAGTGTGCCGAATGGTTGAATGATGCACAGTCACTCCATCTGCAGCAAGATGATGTTGTAGGTCTTTGGTGCTGGTCTGTGAGTTGACTCTGACTGTTCTCACCATTCGCCGCTTCTGTCTATCTGAGATTTTTCTTGGTCTGCCACTTTGAGCCTTAACTTGAACTGAGCCTGTGGTCTTCCATTTCCTCAATATGTTCCTAACTGTGGAAACAAACAGCTGAAATCTCTGAGACAGCTTTCTGTATCCTTCCCCTAAACCATGATGGTGAACAATCTTTGTCTTCAGGTCATTTGAGATTTGTTTTGAGACCCCCATGTTGCTACTCTTCAGAAGAAGAGGGAAACTTACAATTGACCCCCTTAAATACTCTTTCTCATAATTGGATTCACCTGTGTATGTAGTTCAGGGGTCACTGAGCTTACCAAGCCAATTTGAGTTCCAATAATTAGTTCTAAAGGTTTTGGAATCAATAAAATGACAACAGTGCCCAAATTTATGCACCCGCCTAATTTTGTTTAAACAATTATAGCACACTTTCTGTAAATCTAATAAACTTCATTTCACTTTTCAAATATCACTGTGTGTGTCTCATATATGATATATTTAACTGACATTTTTTATCGTAACAACCAACGATTTATACAGGAAAATCATGACGATTAACAAGGTTGCCCAAACTTTCGCATCCCACTGTATATATATATATATATATATATATATATATATATAGTAAGAAGGTACAAGGAGTCATCATGGATGATAGGTATGTGTCACTGAGGTTCCTGGCCTCGGTGGAGTAAAATACATTTTTTATGTGTCAGCAGCAGTTGCTGTTTGACACCTTAATAGTTAGTATGGCTGTATAGCTGATCCGGGATGGCTCTTACTGGCAGTAGTAAAAGTGCTGGGTGGGTGACTACTCCCCATGTTCCAGATCTGGTTTTGCCAGGACTAAAAACCAGCCAGCACTGCCAGGTGAGGGGGATTACCTCAGTTTGACAGTGGTGCTCAGGAGGTGTGTGTGCTGGGATCTGAGACTTGTGCCGTGCTGGAGGTCTGAGACCCGTACGGACTGCTGGAGGCAGAACTGCCAACAAGGTGATTTTTTGATATGTGGACTTTCACGGAAGTTTGATTTAAGAACTGGTAATTTTCAGCTGTACTGCGTCTGCACACCCTGTCTACCAGAGAGAATCCCCACAATTGGTAGAGGATGCGTGCAACAGCAATGAGGCTGGCATGAACGCCGATATTTCTGGGTTCTGAATTTTTCCAGGCATGCTTGTGTGTCGTACATTAAACCAGCTGTATTACAACCAGTGCCCAACGACAAAATGAAGGCTGTTGTGAAGGCCCTCATGGAGGCTAATCTGAAGCAGCGAGAGACAAACCTGTAGCAACGCAAGGCTAATAAGCAGCAGCAGGAGACTAACCAGTTGCTGCTACAACACATGATGGCTTTGCAGACAACAGAAGCAACCCTGAGCATCCACGATGCCCGGAAAGCAGTCCGTGCCACGATTCCTATGATGGCCTCCGTAGAGGACATCAAAACCTACCTGGCGATGTACGAGAAAGTGGCCATCAGTGAGAAGCTACCCTGAGACCAGTGGGCAAATTTCGACTTGCCAGACGATCAAGCGGCCGACTACAAAAAAATAAAGGGTGAGATTTTGGCAAGACCGTGTTGGTCCGGGCCCAGCAGTTACATCAGCGGCAGAGCCTGCGAGACCCCAGTATTATGACGTATTCCACCTCTTAAAAAAGTGGCTACCGCCTGATATGCTGAGTCCCACGGCTATGCTGGATAGACTATTGGCTATTATGTTCTGGAGGCTCTGCCACCCCCTCTCCAGCATTGGATCGGTCAGGTGTCTCCTGGCAATGCCCTGGAAATGGTGGACCTGATGGAGTGCTACGAGGCTACTAAGAATCTTATGGGTGGTTCTTTTGGGAGGGGGGGCAGTCAAACACCGTAAATCTCTATCCCAGACCCGGCAACATGAACCAACCAAACCCACCCGGCATGTACCCCCTACAAACCTGGCTCCGATAGTCGGCTGGTGGTGTCAGAAGCCTGGCCATGTAAGAGCTGACTGTCCACATCAGGTGGAACCCATGGATACTAACTATGGCTACCATTAGTCGTTATATGCCAGGAAGCTGTGTGCAGCAGATACCCCAGAAACTCTAAACGACTTGCGCTGGATGAAAGTGGGACAAACTCCAGCGGATGATCTGCTAGACTCAGGGAGTCTGGTGTCCCTAGTAAGGGCTCCCCTGGTATGATCCATGGAGTATACTGGCCGGAAAGTCAGGGTCATGTGCATCCATGGAGACTTGAAAAGACTATCCCACCACCCTGGTGTCTCTAACCACAGGGAATAGCAGGTGGCAGTTGCCACAAATTTACACTATGAACTTATAATAGGGAGAGACTCCTTTGGCTTCCCGGCACTGTGGCCTGCTACGAGAGTGACTGATACCTATGAGACAGAAGGAACCCCAGTACAGTGGCCTGGCTCCAGGGGAAGGCCAGAACCCTGGGAACCAAAAGCCGAAGGGCCAGCGATAAGGGTGACCGCCACTTCGGTGGAAAGGGGGGGGCAACCCCAATGAACTTAATGGTGGGAGATGTAGAGAACTTGTGGCCGGGACCTGAGCTGGCCGACTTTAATGTCTCTGGGGATAATTTTGGTACACAGAGACCCAACCCTATCCTGAGCTTGAGAAAATGTATTAACCCCTTAATGACCCTGCTATTTTTCACCTTAAGGACCAGGCAATTTTTTGCAAATCTGACATGTGTCACTTTATGTGGTGATAACTTATCCCGGCCATTCTGAGATTGTTTTCTCGTCACGTATTGTACTTCATGACAGTGGTAAAATTGGGTCAAAAAAATATTTTTTTTTATAAAAAAAATCCAAATTTACTAAAAATTGCTGCACTGTTTTTTTTTACACCAGGTCCCATTTGAAGCCCCCCGATGCACCCCTAGAGTAGAAACGCCAAAAAAGTGACCCCATTTTAGAAACCACACCCCTCAAGGTATACAAAACTGATTTTACAAACTTTGTTAACCCTTTAGGTGTTCCACAAGAGTTAAGGGAATATAAAGATGACATTTCAGAATTTAACTTTTTTGGCAGATTTTCCATTTTAATCCACTTTTTTCCAGTTAGAAAGCAAGGGTAAACAGCCAAACAAAACTCAATATTTGAGAAATAGGGACAGGGCACTCTCAGAAATCCACTGAGAAAGGGGTGAATTAATATACCCCGAAAAGCGTCTGGTGCCACATCCCCGCTTTTTGTGACCAGATACATCGACATCAACATCCTTCGATTCAAACCGACCTAAAAGAAGTGGGAGTTAAAACCTCCAAAAATGATCCACCCGAATTGACGGCCAAACACAACTGAAAACCGGGACATCAACTGGCTCACGTGTGAAATAAAAAACCGCCAGCGTGGTCTTCACGAGAGCAAAAGCTCCCAATATCGTAGTGCTACTTATTCTGATCGAGCTGGACGCCGCTCTGCTCAGGAGAGTTTTTCAGATTGACATTGGTGCGAAAATGTTAAGGACATTTTGAAGTTATATTATTGAATGATATAGACCTACAAGGGGGCTCGATTGAACGGTTTCAAAACATTGTTTGACATTCTCCGATTGATTGTAACTTTTCACCTATGGTTCCCTAGTGGTGATTTTCATAGAGGTGGACCCAACCTTCGATTTGTATTTTATTGTAGTTTGGATATTATCAGTATCCATACATTGTTGTTCAGGCTGCGTACCATTGACCTGACGCTGTATACATCTATTGCTGGCAATAGCTAATGTTTATGTTTTATTAGTGTTTTATTTGAGTGTATATCAATAAATATATTTATTCCAAACAGTTCTCTTAATGGTCCGAAATTTCTGAGAGTGCCCTGCCCCTTTTTCTCTTTATTTATAATAATCGAGTGAGTGTTTTTTCGATTGGCTAGGTGCATCTTTTCTTGGTTTTCAGATATCTTTGTGCAACATCCAACCTTGTTTTCTTCAGTTATTCAAAACTCAATATTTATGGCACTGATTCTGTAGTTTTCAGAAACACCCTATATGTGGTCATAAACTGCTGTACGGGCACACGGCATTCTGCAGAAGGAAAGGAACACAATACTGTTTTTGGAAGGCACATTTTGCTGGACTGATTTTTTGACACCATGTTCCATTTGAAGCCCCCCTGATGCACCCCTTGAGTAGAAACTCCCAAAAAGTTATCCCATTTTGGAAACTGTGGATTAAAGTGGCAGTTTTGTTGGTACTATTTTAGGGTACATATGATTTTTGATTGCTTTATATTACACTTTTTGTGAGGCAAGGTAGCAAGAAACAGCTGTTTTGGCACCGTTTTTATTTTTTGTTATTTACAACATTCATCTGACATATTAGATCATGTGGTATTTTTATAGAGCAGGTTGTTACAGACACGACAATACCAAATATGATTGTTTCAGTTTCACATAACAAAGCATTTTTGAAAAAAAAAAAAAATTTGTGTCTCCACATTCTGAAAGCCGTAGGATTTATTCATTTTTTAAGCGATTGTCTTGTGTAGGGGCAAATTTTTTTCGGGATAAGATTACAGTTTGATTGGTACTATTATAGGGTGCATATGACTTTTTGATCGCTTGCTATTACACTTTTTGTGCTGTAAGGTAACTTCTGTATTGGAATGCATTGGCTGTATGAGCAATACAGTGTGTATTACTCATACAGCTTCCTGCCTGTGAGATCCAGGTGGCTGTAACTTACAGGCTCTCCACCGGAAGGCAGCTCCGATGCCTAAGGAAGGCATCAGGCTGCCTTCCATGCCATCTAGTCCCCACCACAGCAGCACGGGGACCCGATGGCAGCTCCAATCCTCGCGATGACATCGCATGTGCCACGATCAGCGCTGACCACTGCACATGAAGGGTTATGCACTAGCATCGGAGATTTCACCAATGCTGGTGCATGCAGCAGGGGTCTGGCAATGAGTGACTGCTGGACCCCTGCCACGGATCGGGCGGGCGCAGCTCCTGCACCAGCTCGATCCCCATGAAGTACATATACGTCACAAGTCTTTAAGTCGTGCAAGGAAATGACGTACATGTACGTCATGGGTCCTTAAGTTGCTAATAGTAGATGGTAAACCTCAACAATCAGGGGCAGAGTCTGTGTTTCCCTGTTTTGTGGTTCATCAGGATATGTTGTATCGGGTAAACCAACTGCGGGGTAAACATTTTGAACAGTTAGTGGTGCCTCAGGCTTATCACAAACTCATGTAAGAGTTAGCCCACCAACATATTCTTAGGGGACATCTGGGAATGCATAAAACACAGGACTGGATACTACAGCGGTTTTATTGGCCTATAGTGTTTTAGGGAGATGTACAAATTTTGTAAGTCTTGCCCGACCTACCAGGAACCTAGACCCCAGCACGTTTTCTGCAGTCCCTTTGTACCTCTCCCGATCACCGAGATACCATTTGAGAGAATTGCGATGGACCTCGTAGGCCCAGTACTGAAGTCCACTAGAGGACACCAACACAATCCAGTCATCCTAGATTACCCGGAGGCGGTGCCACTGCGACATACGTGGGCTAATCTGATAGCTAAGGAACTAATGGAAATGTTCTCCCAAGTGGGGCTACCTAAGGAGGTTCTGACTGACCAGGGGATCCCTTTTATGTCTAAGGTCATGAGGGAGCTCTGTAAGTTGCTGCATATCAAACAGTTACAGATGTTCGTTTACATCCACAAACGGACAGTCTGGTTGAAAGGTTTAATAAAACATTAAAAACCATGTTAAAAGGGTGGTTTCTAAAGATGGGAAGGACTGGGACCTTTTTCTGCCCTATCTTATGTTTGCTGTGCTAGAGGTGCCCCAGGGCTCTACTGGGTTCTCACCCTTCGAATTGAATATGGCAGACAACCTCACGGTTTGTTGGACATAGCCAAAGAGGCATGGGAACAGCAACCCACTTCACATAAAAGTGTCCTTGAGTATGTTACCAGGATGCAACCGGGGATAGAGACCGTTTCAACTCTTGTCAGTGAGCATATGGAGGCCGCTCAGCGATCCCAGAGTCAGATCTATAATCGGCAGGCTCGGGTCCGGATCTTTAACCTGGGTGATCGGGTTTTGGTTCTGGTTCCGACCGTGGACAGTAAGTTCCTGGCCAGGTGGCAGGGGCCCTAAGAGGTACTTGAAAAAATTGAAGAGGTAAATTACAAGGTACACCAGCCAGGGAGGCGAAAGCCGGAGCAGGTGTACCATATGAATCTACTCATACCATGTAAAGATAGGAAAACCTGTACTAAAGACAGCCCGCAGCCAGGTTTTCTAGGGGAAGCAGTTTCGGCCCATTTGTTTGAATCAAGGAAGTTGCTGCCATGCTCTTAACCATATGTTGCTGTCATTTGCAGCCCTCTAGCTCTTTCCATGACATTTTTACAGCCATTTTAGTGCTCAAAAGTTCGGGTCCCCATTGACTTCAATGGTGTTTAAGTTCGGGTCAAGTTCAGGTCCCAAACTCAAACTTTTTTGCAAAGTTCCCATCGAACCGGAGCATCCAGGTGTCCGCTCAACTCTATTAATGAATACTGGGAGACTGTTAGGTCTTTGATTGAGAAGCTGGTAATTTTCCATAGCTGCCATAGGGTCTAAAGAAGACCATGTTTTGGAGGGAAAAACCCAGACTTGTTTACCACCAAAAAGCAGTCTGCTTTTAGCTATATTGTTATGTCTGTGAACTTGTTTTTGTCTGGAAACCTTCTGTGTCATTGCCATTTAGTATCATTGAAGCTCTAATGTAAGTTTATACCAGATGGGAGCTGAAACAATGTGTCTGTTTGTGCTGAGTTTCTCCACACCACCACTCCCATTAGAAGGTTCTAGTCTAGCAAAAACTGTATATAAGGAGAGCAGTCAGAGCCCCTAGTATGCTGCAGTTAGGGAACAGTGCTTGGAAGAGGAGACTCTGCCACTCTACTGAGTGACCAGAAGAAGATGCTGAGATGGGGATACGCTGCCACAGAACATGGATCACCAGCTTTGTACCAGCCTTCTGAAGAGAAAGAGGGACAGCTAGCTCAGGCCTTTCCTCAGCATCAAACCCTTCTTCTGCCAGGTAGGAGACTAGAGAAGCCAGCCAAATGCCTTGCCTGTATTGTTTTGTACCTGAATTCCTCCAGTAAAGAAGCACCCTGGTTCACTGCAGACCCTAACTGTCACGTTCAGTGTGGGGGAAAACTCCACACTAAAAATAGGAGGGAAGGGGAACACTAACTGGGCCTGGAAACTAGGGAAGAAACAGGTCACCTCCTAAACAACCCTAATATGGCCCCTAACTACCTATCAATATGAATAGACCTTGAAGGTAGGAATATTCATATGCTGTATACCTAGGCCCTTATATCCCTATAAGGCCCTGGAATGAGGTTAGGACCAGAGATAACTCATTACTCCCCAGATGGACAAATGAAAGTCTCTGTCTCAGGCCCAGATACAAACAGGGACTATAATAAACACAAAGCAATACGAAAAGACAAGACTTATCTGAAAGTAGAAAACTGGCAACACCAGAAGCACCACAGAGTATAACCGACCAGTTAGTTAGAAGACAGAAAGAAAATCTATAAACCACACCTCCAAGAGTGAGAAGTGGCTACTTATGGGAAATATAATTTACCAACAAGCAACACCTGAAGCAAGGGGTGGGGCATTCACCAAAACACAGACACAATAAGATCCACAGTGAACTTGTTAATTTTACCTACGAGTTGCCAGTCTCTCCGATCTCCTGGTACCTGCTACAGGAACGTCAGTGACACTAACTCTCTGGAATTATTTCCCAATGTAGTGAACTACGGCTCACCATCCCATCCAGAGAGCAGCAACATGTGGTGACACGTCAACGGTGTCCGGGGGACCCAGCGTAGCATTATGGCCACCCCAAACCGGCCACTGCACTGTTCAGCAACACCTACACAATTATCTTCCTCATGGAAGAGAAGAAGAAAATCTCTTCTGTGTCTTCACCACAAACTACAGCATGAAAAGTTTGCAAGGAACATCTAAATAAAGATTGCCTTGCGGTTCGCCCGGCGGTTGGTTCGCGGCGAACTTTGCTCGTTCACGATTCGCCGAACATTTGAACATATGGCGATATTTGCGCCTGCCATATTATTTTACATTGTGAAGAACTTTGACCCATGACACATCCATCAGGTGGTACAAGACAGACAATTGAAAAGTTTCAGCACATGGACATACCCCCTACCGTATAAATAGACCTGATTTGGCTGCCATTTTACATTCTGTCTTTTGTCAGTGTAGGGAGAGGTTGCTGTGTGGAGCAGGGACAGACTGTTAGGGACACAAATCGCTAGCTAATAGGTCCACAAAATTCCTTTTAAGGACTGGTATAGGTGTACTATTGATAGGTGTGAAGTACATAGGGGTATAATACACTTATAATATACTTTCTAACATAGAAAGCATATTATAGTGGATTCGTATTGTGCAGCATTGCGACTGGTGAGTGGTTCTGCAGCGATACTACAACTATAAAGAGTGACAAACACAATTAGAATTTTTTTTTATAACTGATGTGATATACCAGTCGCCCCCCAAAATGACAGATTGAAGCAGGGTGTTATATACCAATATACTTTCTTTATAGTGTATTTAGGTACTGCAGCATTTGTTTGCTGTTTTGCTGCGTTCCCTCTGCTACACACAGTGACAAACGGTACTGGAAAAAAATGATTATAACTGGTGTGATATGCCATTTGCCCCCCAAAACAGCTGATAGAAGCGGTGTGTTATATACCAATATATTCTCATAATAGTGTATTTGGGTACTGCAGCATTTGTTTGCTGTTTTGCTGCTCTCCCTCTGCTACACACAGTGACAAATGGTACTGGAAAAAAATATGATATACCAGTCTTCCACCAAAACGACTGATTGAAGCGGGGTGCTATATACCTTCTTCCACAAACACTGAGATTCTCTAGAGAATTTTGTCACAGGGTCATTTAAAAAATGACAAGCAGAGGAAGAGGCAGGCCCTTCCACAGGGGTGATAGGGGACGGACAGGAGCACCAAGCCGGAGCCTGAGTGGGAAGTTGCAGAAGATGCGTGCGATTACGTCAAAGTACGCACCAGACTTGGTTAAGTGGCTTACTTAGCCTTCCGCTTCTGCACCCTCCTCATCCTCTCTATCTGCACCCTCTTCACTTTCTGCTGTGTGAACCCCCAAATACACCACCACCAACACAACCAGCACCATATACCCTCCGCTTGAGCCACAGCAATTATTTTCCAATCCATTACAAGACATTTCAGATGAGCAGCCATTCTTGGCATCGGATCAGGAAGAGGAGGTAGCAACGACCGCCACTCAGCAGTCTGATAACAGTACCCATATCAGCCCAAGGAGGTTGGTCCCTGCTGTTGCTGCCTACTTTGAGATCTCTAATGTTAGTGGTGGGGAAGGTGACGTCGATGATGATGATGTGTCTATGGACATCACGTGGGTGCCCACAAGAGAGGAAGAGGAGGGGAGTTTAGAGGAAGCGATGGACCAGCAGATAGGGAGGAGAAGCAGGCAGAACTTACATTGCACAGGAGGCAAAAAGCAGATTGCTAATGTATCAGGAGTGAGCCATCTACCATGCACAGTCACATTTTGCACTCCCAGGACGCCGACACATGGCTCCGCAGTGTGGGCTTTTTTTAACGTGTTTGCTGCTGACAATAGTGTTGCCATCTGCAGCCTTTGCTGTCAACGCATAAGTCGCGGTAAGCAAAACACTCACCTAGGGACGACCGCCTTTAAAAGGCACCTGGCTTTCTGTAACCAAACCCAGTGGGAGCAATGCCGTCAGAACCCACAAAGCCTCACTCCAGGCGCTCATCGTCCAGCCTCTTCTCCTTCTCCTCTCTCCTCCCAATTGTCCTCCACTCCACCTTCCATTGTGCCGTCCTTACGCTTTTATGGGAAAAGGCAGACTTCCATGGCCCAAATGTTCGAGCGTAAATAGATGATGACGCAGGAAAACCCTCTTGCCCAACGGTTGACCGCTGACTTGTCGGAACTTGTAGCCCACCAACTACTGCCATATAAACTGGTGGGCACGAAGGCCTTTAGAAAATTTGTGGCCATTGGCACACCGCAATGGAAGGTCCGAGGAAGGAAATATTTCTCCCAGAAGGGCATCCCAGAGCTATATGGCCACATTTAGTGGCAAGTGGATGTATCTCTGGCATGCAGTGTTGGTGCCAATATACATTTGACCACAGACGCATGGTCTAGCAAACACGGGCAGGGAAGGTACATAACTTTTAATGCCCACTGGGTGAACCTTCTGACGGCCGTCAAGCATGCAACCCCTGGCACCCGTGTAGATTTGGTGTTACCACCACGGATTGCATGCAGGCCTGCCTCTTCTCCTCCTCCTACTCCATCCTCCCTCTCCTTCTCGGCTGACTCCTTCTTTTCCACTGCTACCGTCTCTGCCGCTGCACCCCCTAAGATCCCCAGAACCTATTCGACATGCCAGGTGAGACGTTGCCATGATGTGCTGCGTCTGTTGTGCCTGGAAGCCAAGAGCCACACCGGTCCTGCACTCCTTTCAGCTTTGCGTTCACAGGCAGATGAGTGGCTAACCCCGCTCAATTTGACAGTTGGTGAAGTAGTGCGCGACAACGGTGCGAATTTGCTGAGTGCGCTGAAACAGGGTAAAATGACACACATGCCGTGCATGGCACATGTCCCGAATTTAGTAGTGCAGCGATTCGTTACCAAATACCCCGGGGTCCAGGACATCTTGCGACAGGACAGGAAAATCTCTGCCCATTTCAGATGATCTTACACGGCCATGGCTCGCCTTGCTGACATTCAGCGGTGACACAGCCTGCCCGTCAGATGTCTGATTTGTGATTTCCCTAAGCGATGGAACTTCCCTAAGCCTAACTATGCTTGATAGGCTGCTCCAGCAAAAATGTGCAGTTAATGACTACCTGTAGGAATTCTGCGGCAGGACAGGTCCTGGGAGCTTGTTCTTTTTTTTCACCGCACCAGTGGTTGCTCATGCGCGACGCATGCAGACTTCTGCGGCTATTTGATGAGATCGCCAAACTGGTCAGTCGCAAGCCAAGGCGCCATCAGTGACATCGTACCTTACGCCTTCTTTCTGGAACGTGCATTGTGTCATGTCATTGATCAAGCCGTCGAGGAGCAGGAAGATAAGGAAGTCGCAATGCTGGATGAATTCCCAGGGGGGGCTACTCCATCTGAGACAAGTCAACAACAGGAGTCTGAAGAGAAGTCAGAGGAGGATGGTGCCGGGGCAGATGAGGAGGAGCATGCTTTAAACCTTTCTGGGATCACTGGTGTTGTCCGTGGATGGGAGGAGGAGAACGAGGACAACATTATCCTGGATGATGAGCAGGAGCCAGGCCACTAAACCGCTTCCAGTTTAGTGCAAATGGGGGCCTTCATGCTCCGGTGTTTTAAGAGGGACCCCCGTATAAAAAGCATTAAGGGCAAAGACCAGTACTGGTGGCAACGTACTTAGACCCCCGGTACAAACAAAAAATTGCGAAAATGTTACCACCATTACAGATGGCTGTCAGAATGCATCACTTCCAGGCCTTACTTCGAGAAATGCTGCATTCTGCTTTTTACGGCGCTGGCAAAGGAATTTCCACTCACAGAGAAACAGTTGCAAGTACCAATCCAACAGCACCTGCAAGAAGAGGGCGGTTTGAAGATGTGTTGGTCACTTCTGATATGAGATCATTCTTTCAGCCGACCTATTGACAGCTGTCCTCCGGATACAGCCTCAGGGAACACCTAGACCGACAGGTGTCCGACTACATTGGGTTAACGGCCGATGTGGGCATTCTGAGAAGTGATAAACCCCATGGCTACTGTGTGGGCAGGCTTGACCTGTGGACAGAGCTGGCACAATTTGCCATGGAACTGTTGGCTTGCCCCTCATCCAGTGTCCTGTCCGAAAAGGATGTTCAGCGCAGCAGGGAAGATCGTGACCGATAAGCGCACTCGCCTAGCTCACAACAGTGTGGACTACCTCACATTTCAAAAAATGAATGAGACATGGATCTCAGAGGAATTCAACACATGTGACCAGTAGACCATGTTTGATTCAAATTCCTCATGACAGCCCACAAATATCCGCCACCACCCAGAACAATTCATGGTCCCTGTCTTAGGTAAATTCTGCCGCATAAAATGCCTCTTATGTTTGTTGAATGCCTAATTTATTGGGCCTGTACTAGAGGCCGACACTTACTTATTTATCCTGTGCACGGCTAATGTACCTTCAGCCACAAAATACAAAGTTCTTTGCTGTCAGGTGAACGCCTGTTGGCTAATTTTTGGGGCCTGTACTGGCTGACACTTACTTATTTATCCTGTGAATGCCTAATTTTGCTGACTGGAATTGAAAATCAATGGGTCTGCAACCGTTCCACTAAATTGCGGAACGGATGCGGACCCATTTTGCAGACGTGTCAATAGACCCTATATGTATTTAACATGTATTTACCGGCTGCTGTCAGTTCTGGCTGATTTAGGCCGAGCTATTACACTAAAACAGAGCAATAATACAATAAATCAAAATACACGTTATAACTGTATAAACGATTTATATAAACTTATTAGAAAAAATAAAATAAAAATTAAGGCAACTTTTCCAATAGCAGGAGCATCTCCTGAACCCCCTTCATGGCCTGGTGGTGCCTCTCCTCCATGGCCTTCATCCGCTCCTGAATGGCCCGCATATCCTGGCAGTGCTCCCTCTGCATTTTTGCCACTTTGGCCTTCAATGTCTTTAGTAGTGTTGAAGAATGTGAATATGAATATGTTAATATGAGCACTATTTGCAATTCTTATTAAACCTTTAAACCTTTATTTTGTGGTGCATATGACTTTTTGATCGCTTGCTATTACACCTTTTTGTGATAAAAGTTGTCCAAAAAATGCCGTTTTAAAGAGTTTTTATTTTTTGTTTTGAAAGGTGTCCACCTGAAGGGTTACTTCGTATGATATTTTTATACAGCTGGTTGTTACAGATGCGGCAAGACCTAATATGTTTTCTTTTTTAGTTATTTCTGTTTTACACAATAAAAGCATTGTTGAACCAAGAAAAATTCATGTTTAAGTGTCTCCATAGTTTGAGAGCCATATTATTATTTTTCTTCAGCGATTGTCTAATGGTAGGGTCTTATTTTTGGCCAAATGAAATGACAGATTGGTACTACCGGATTTTAGGGAGGCATATGCCTTTTTTGATAGCTTGGTGTTGCACTTTTAGTGATGTTAGGTGACAAAATATATATATATATATATATATATATATATATATATATATATATATATATATAGATATATATAGATATTTTTTATTGTTTCTATTTTTTATTTTTGCAGTGTTCACCCGAGTGGTTAGGTCATAGTATATTTTTATACAGACGGTCAGTATGTACATGGCGGTACAAAATATGCCTGTCAAAATATTTAAAGTCTTTATACACATTGATGATTTAACTCTCACTACGTTAGTTAGTGATATTTATAATGATTATATAGTTTATTAGTTTGTGATATTTCAGTACAGTGTAATTTTATTTTAGCTGCTTTTTTCTTGCCATAATACAAATTCTAACAGTCTATTCAGTAGGACTATCAGCTGTGTATCCACCTGACTTCTCCACAGCGCAACTGATGGTCCCAACCCCATTTATAAGGCAAGAAACCCCACTTATTAAATATGACAGGGCACACCTGTGAAGTGAAAACCATTTCAGATGACTACCTCTTGAAGCTTATCAAGAGAATGTCAAGAGTGTGCAAAGCAGTAATCAAAGCAAAAGGTGGCTACTTTGAAGAACCTAGAATATGACACATTTTCAGTTGTATCAAACTTTTTTGTTATGTATATAACTCCACAGGTGTTAATTCATAGTTTTGATGTCTTCAGTGTGAATCTACAATTTTCATAGTCATGAAAATAAAGAAAACTCTTTGAATGAGAAGGTGTGTCCAAACTTTTGGTCTGTACTGTATATATATATATATATATATATATACAGACAATACAACCACAGCTAGGTTGAGATGTTGGATGTAACTTGGTTAATTTGGGGTGTGTCCCACCAGGTACTAATTAATCAGTTGTAAAGGGATGACATACTTATTAGCATTATTGTATATACAGTACCTTCCAAATGTATTCACCACCCTTGACTTTTTGCTTATTTTGGTACATTACAGCCTTCTGTTAAAGGTTTTGTTAATCTGAATTTTATGTGATGGATCAGAACACAATAGTCTAAGTCGGTGAAGTAAAGTGAAATGAGAAAAATATCTAAATAAAATTATTGTTTAGAAATAGAAAACCAAAAATTGCCATGTGCGTATGTATTCAACCCCTTTGTTAGGAAGCCCATAAAAAGCTCTGGTGCTACCTATTACTTTCAGTACTCACATAATTAGTAAAATAATGTCCACCTGTGTGCAATCTAAGTGTCACATGATCTGTCATTGTATAGACACACCTATTTTGAAAGGCCCCAAAGGCTGCAACACGTAAGCAAGAGGCATCACTAACCAAACACTGCCATGAAGACCAAGGAACTCTACAAACAAGTAAGGGACAATGTTATTGAGAAGTACAAGTCAGGGTTAGGTTCTAAAAAATTCCCAAATCTTTGATGATCCCCAGGAGCACCATCAAATCTATCATAACCAAATGGAAAGAACATGGCACAACAGCAAACCTACCAAGAGACGGCAGCCCACCAAAACAGGGCATGGAGGGCATTAATCAGAGAGGCAGCACAGAGACCTAAGTTAACCCTGGAGGAGCTGCAGAGTTTCACAGCAGAGACTGGAGTATCTGTACGTAGGACGAGAATAAACCGTACACTCCATAGAGTTGGGCTTTATGGCAGAGTGGCAAGAAGAAAGCAATTACATTCAGCTAAAAAAAAAAAAAGGCACATTGTGAGTTTGCGAAAAGGCATGTGTGAGACTCCCAAAATGTATTGAGGAAAGTGCTCTGGTCTAATGAGACTAAAATTGTAATTTTCGACACTCAAATTAAATGCTATGTCTGGCGCAAACCCAACACATCATGCAAAGAACACCATCTTGTGGGGATGTTTTTTTGCAGCCAGGACTGGAAAACTGGTCAGAGTTGAGGGAAAGATGGACAGGGATATTCTTGAGCAAAACCTGTACCACTCTGTGCATGATTTGAGGCTAGGACAGAGGTTCAACTTTCAGCAGAAAAATGCCCCCAAACACACTGCTAAAGCAACACTTGAGTGGTTTAAGGGGAAACATGTAAATGTGTTGGAATGGCCTAGTCAAAACCCAGATCTCAATCCAATAAAAAAAAATCTGTGGTCAGACTTAAAGATTGCTGTTCACAAGCGCAAAACGTCCAACTTGAAGGAGCTAGAGCAGTTTTGCAAGGAAGAATAGGCAAAAATCCAAGTGGTAGGAGGTGGCAAGCTCATAGAGACTTATCCAAAGCGACTTGGAGCTGTGATTGCCGCAAAAGGTGGCTCTACAAAGTATTGACTTTAGGGGGTGAATAGTTATGCATATTGACCTTTTCTGCTATTTTGTCCTATTTGTTGTATGCTTTACAATTAACCATTTTTTTTAAAAAAAAGGTCTAAGTTGTGGGCATGTTCTACAAATTAAATTATGCAAATCCTCAAACAATCCATGTTAATTCCAGGGTGTGAGACAACAAAAAAAAGAACAAAGTCAAGGGGGGGGGGGGTGAATACTTTTGCTTAGCACTGTATACATTACAGAGTGTTGGCAAAACATACAAAAATTATTTACCTGGGCATTTTTCGTCCCGGATTCTTTTTATAAACCGGGAGTGTCTGCGTTTCATGTCTGACAATTTTTTTTATGATGGCCAGACGTCGGTGTTTGACACCTGTTTTGCAGCAGATCTCAAATGCCAGCTCCCGCACAATCCGCTGATTCTCGTGTGGGACTGGGTGCGGTCGTAACCCCGCCCCAACATCCACTGAAAGATAAAAATGCAAGCATATAATCCCAATTTTTTACAATAATAGTATTGAAAATAATTTACTCAAGTAAACTGCAAAAAGTATTTAAGTCTTTAAAGTGGAAATATTAGATTTAGGCCGTCTGCACTACAAACCGTACAAACATGGCCTGCCGTCCTGCAGAGTGGACGAGGGCAGGGCGTCATTAGTTGCTATGACGCCGTGCACTTCCGACCACCAACGCTGTACTATGATACACTTGTATGATCTATAAAAGTGTATTACTGTACAGCGATGGCGGCTAGAAGCGTGCAGACGCCATGCGCTCGTTTACTCTGCAGGACAGCAGCCCAGGTTTTTATGGTCCGTAGTTGTGAAAAAACACGCGCGTGTGCATGTGGCCTTACTGTTACGGTTAGAAGATGGGATTGTATTACGACTGTATGTGGGTGGGGTCTGAGCTATCAGATATTGTCTAGCTAAGCAGAGATGTACCTGTCTAGTGAAGTGATGGTATGGTAGGGAATATACAGCCCATGGTGCACCCTGGATAACTCTAAATGAACCAACAAATACTGACGGTCTGACAAAGAAAGCTTCTCCTGAGTCCTGACCAACAGAATACAAACTATAATATATAGACTATGTGTGTGTGCGGTATATAGTGTGTGTCTGTGTGTGTGTGCGATATATTGTGTGTGTGTGGTATATAGTGTGTGACATGACAATGGATGTGCAATGTGCATGTGAAATATATTTCTCTGCTTTCCATACAAATATGCTACTAACATACTGGGTGTGATGTCACAGGTATACTTAGTGCAACAATCACTAATATCTAGTAAGACCTTATAAAATGTGAAGTTGAGTGCACTTAGGAAAAATTTGAATCGCAGAAGTTCGCACTGGCGATTTTTTTTATAACACTTTATGCATATAAAGCGATTGTTCAAATATGCAGGTGAAATGTAATCAAATACACTACTTTAATGTAAGATTACTTACAGTCACCGGGAGGTCTTGCTCTTTCTCGCTGAACTAGGTTTCAACCATCACATCCATGTAATTTCTAGTCGGTGCAAACCAGTTGCTATAGGCCACGCCTTCATAGCGCATGTGCTCTTGCGATTAATACTTTGCCGAAATTTTGCATATAAAAAAAATAATGCTTGTAGATTGCAGATTTGCTTAATACTTCTGGTATCTTATTGTCCATGTTGTGGGACTATGTGTGCACATCTAGTAAGTATTTTGTGGCTGCAAATATGAACTGGAGATTTTTCAGGTTTGCCTTCCATTAAACCGTCCCACAAATGTTCGTCCATCACTACATCTAAACAGCTTTAATCTGAGGGTATTTACATCCAAATCAGGTGAACGGTGTAGGAATTACAACAGTTTGCATATGTGCCTCCCAGTTGTTAAGTGACCAAAAGTAATGGGACAATTGGTTTCACAGCTGTTCCATGGCCTGGTGTGTGTTATTCCCTCATTATCCCAATTACAATGAGCAGATAAAAGGTCCAGAGTTCATTTCAAGTGTGCTATTTGCATTTGGAATCTGTTGCTGTCAACTCTCAAGATATGATCCAAAGAGCTGTCACTATCAGAGAAGCAAGCCATCATTAGGCTGAAAAAACAAAACAAAACAATCAGAGAGATGGCAAAAACATTAGGCGTGGCCAAAACAACTGTTTGGAGCATTCTTAAAAAGAAGGAATGCATCAGTGAGCTCAGCAACACCAAAAGACCCGTAAAACCACGGAAAACAACTGTGGTGGATGAACAAATAAATATTTCCCTGGTGAAGAAAACACCCTTCACAACAGTTGGCCAGATCAAGAACACTCTGCAGGAAGTAGATGTATGTGTTTCAAAGTCAACAATGAAGAGAAGACTTCACCAGAGTAAATACAGAGGGTTCACCACAAGATGTAAACCATTGGTGAGCCTCAAAAACAGGAAGGCCAGATTAGAGTTTGCCAAACGGCAAAAAAGCCTTCACGGTTCTGGAACAACATCCTATGGACAGATGAGACCAAGATCAACTTGCACCAGAGTGATGGGAAGGGAAGAGTATGGAGAAGGAAAGGAACTGCTCATAATTCTAAGTATACCACCTCATCAGTGAAGCATGGTGGTGGTAGGGTTATGGTGTGGGCATGTATGGCTGCCAATGGAACTGGTTCTCTTGTATTTATTGATGATGTGACTGCTGACAAAATCAGCAGGATGAATTCTGAAGTGTTTTGGGCAATATTATCTGCTCATATTCAGCCAAATGCTACAGAACTCAAAAGCAACCAAAGAGTTTTTTAAGGGAAAGAAGGGGAATGTTATGCAATAGCCAAGTCAATCACCTGACCTGAATCCAATTGAGCATGCATTTCACTTGCTGAAGACAAAACTGAAGGGAAAATGCTTCAAGAACAAGGAACTGAAGACAGTTGCAGTAGAGGCCTGGCAGAGCATCACCAGGGATGAAACCCAGCGTCTGGTGATGTCTATGCATTCCAGACTTCAGGCTGTAATTGACTGCAAAGGATTTGCAACCAAGTATGAAAAAGTGAAAATTTTATTTATGATTATTATTCTGTCCCATTACTTTTGGTCCCTTAACAAGTGGGAGGCACAGGTGCAAACTGTTGTAATTCCTACACCGTTCACCTGATTTGGATGTAAATACCCTGAAATTAAAGCTGGTAGTCTGCAGTTAAAGCACATCTTGTCCGTTTAATTTCCAATCCATTGTGGTGGTGTATAGAGCCAAAAATGTTAGAATTGTGTCGATGTCTCAATATTTATGGAACTTACTGTATGAGGTTAAAATAGAACTATTTGGTCACAATGAGCAAATGTATGTTTGGAGAAAAAAGACACAGAATTTCATGAAAGGAACATCTTTCCAAAGATGGACGAACATCTGCCGGGATGGTTTGCGAACGCAATCTCGCAAACGTGATCAAATGGCAGGGGAACCCTTAAAAACCTTCAGCTTATATTTGCAGCCAAGAAATAATTACTAGAAGTGCACAAATAGTCCCACAACATGGACAGTGACATACCAGATGCATTATTCGAATTTGCGATCTCCATTCATTAATATTTTCAATGTGAAATATCAGCAATATAATTTTAGCATACGTGCATGTGCAAATGCACTATACAGTACCCAATGCACTATAAAGAAAGTTTATTGGAATATAACACCCTGCTTCAAGAATTTTTTTTTTTTTTTTTGAGGGGCAACTGGTATATCACACCAGTAGAAATGATTTGTTCCAATAACGCTTGTCCCTCTATATACCTGCAGTATTGCAGCAGAACCGCACACAACTGCCGCACAATACAAATGCACTATAATATACTTTCTAACATAGAAAGTATATTATAACATTGTACAAGGAAGGCAATCCATTAGAATATACATAAAGAATTTTTTTTTTACTTTAATAATGTTACTATGAGGGTCCATTCACACGTCCGTAAGTGTTTTGCAGATCCGCAAAACAAGGACACCGGCAATGTGCATCCCGCAATTTGCGGACCGCACATCGCCAGCACTATAATAGAAAATGCCTAATCTTGGCTTCAATTGCGGACAAGAATAGGACATGTTCTATTTTTTTGCAGAAACGGAAGCACGGATTAGGAAGTGTGGATCCGTAAATGCCTAGTATCATCAGGCCAGTGATGAATAGTATGACTGGCCTGGGCGCTCCACTTAAGTGAATAGAAATTAGCCCCATCCAAGCAAGTTGATACTAGTCGTGACATCACTGGGCCGGCGGTAAACAGTAAGAAGGCCGCGGCGATGCTGGAGTGCCGCTGCCTTCTTAAGCAGTTGATCGGCGGGGGTCCTGGGCGCAGGACCCCCTCCGATCAGATGCTGATGATCTATACAGAGGATAGATCATCAGTTTAAACAAAGTGCAGAACCCCTTTAAATGCTATCTACACCTTCTCAGGCAATTTAAGCCACATTCTTATCAGTAAGATAAGAACTATGCTATAATGAGTGTTTATAATGTTAGAGAGCAGGGATAAGGAGCACGTCAGCTCCCTAACTGACTGAAAAGAGAAAACCCAGATGCTGCTACTAGAGCATCCCAACTATGTAAAGAAAAAAGGCTCCATAGTTTTACTAAAGACCAATTGAAAAAATGTTTAGCTGAAAATGAGTACAATGCAATATCAAAAAAACAATTGCCCTAAAGGTGTACATAGCCTTTAAAGATGTCACCCATTCTCAGAGTGCAGCAGGCGCCATAGCCGCCAGGTACCTGCTTTAAACAGCAGATAATCAGGGATAATATATGTGACCTACATTAATATTGATCACACACATTTAACCCATAGATGCCATGGTCAAATGTAACCACAGCATCTGGGAGCACACAAACCATGAGCGAATGCTCCCAGCTTTGCAATTGCACCCCCGAGTAAGGATCGGGGGAGCCGGATGGTGTGTGCGACTGCCTCAGTCTTCCTGACTGATCTGAAGCTATATTTCTATGAACATAGTGAAATTCTTTTAGACTCCATTGTAAAAAAAACGACATACGGCTATGTGAATAAAAAAATAAAAAGGCAAAGTTCTGGGAAGACTTGGAGTAAAAAAACAAAAATGAAAAAAACTGAAAATGGCGTGGTCCTAAAGGGGGTTAATGCTTTGAGTCAGATGCTTTTCTGTCTGGGTGAAGTGTTTACATGACTATAGTAAATCATGGTATTGTAAGTGAAAAAAAAAAACAGCTGTAAATTAAAATAACATTTAAATATTCAAATCATAGAAAAAAGAAATTAGAAGATATTATATTTTCTATCCCAAAGAATACCAACTGTCCGAAGAGGTGGTATATACACTTTTTTCATATGACACATAAATAATTGGGATTAAACAAAGTTATAAATCAATTAAATAACACAATTCACAATTCAAAAGTAAACGCACTCCACTGAGAAACTAACTAGCATCATGCTGTGATGTGTTACATAAAAGTACTGCCATATAATCCTAATTAGATGTTGTCAAGCATCAAGTCATCTAAGTGGATGCTATATTGAGATTTGGATTGATAATATGATTTGGTTGCATCTCATTGAAATACAAAGGCTTACTTAATTCACTTCTACAATTTTGTTAATATGCCCTGACTGAGGCCAAAAAATTGCCAATATGCCATACCATGGATAAGTAGATCATGCAGGAATACTGTTGAACTTCATCACAAAATATACTTTTTGTGAGATGGCAAAAAAGAGCATTTTTTGCAACTACTGTAACTAGAAATGTTAGTTTTCTTTTCCTTATGCCCAATCGGGTATGGTGGTTATTTACATCAATATTTTGCATTTAAAAAAATATATGTACTGAATAGAGATGAGCGAATCAAAGCTGACAAAGTGGAATTTGTTCAGAATCTCAGGAAAGATTTGATTTGTATAAAAAGGCAAATTTCCTCGCGCTTCGTGATAACGAATCAAATTATTCCTAAATCGGCTGTTTCAAGTGTGAGGACATGGAGAAAGGAACTCTAGGAAGGTGGGATCACCCATAATGCCATGCATGCAGCCAGCCAGCCCTGTGATTTCACAGCCCTATTAATTGCGGCAGCCATCTTAGATTCTGCCATTTACTAGTGTACTTAGTGCAGGGAGAGACGTCTGCAGGCGTTAGGGACAGCGCTAGAAAATACTTGATTGTGATGAAGAAACGGTTTAGTGCAGGGAAAGTATAGGGAGGAATTGTTCTACTGCATTTGTATAGAACAGGGTTCAGTAGTTGAGGTTGACTGGATAATAGGAACAATCCTATTACAGTCAGGTCCATAAATATTGGGACATCAACACAATTCTAACATTTTTGGCTCTATACACCACCACAATGGATTGGAAATGAAACAAGCAAGATGTGCTTTAACTGCAGACTGCCAGCTTTAATTTCAGGGTATTTACATCCAAATCAGATGAACGGTGTAGGAATTACAACAGTTTGCATCTGTGCATCCCACTTGTTAAGGGACCAAAAGGAATAAGACAGAATAATAATCATAAATCAAATTTTCACTTTTAAATACTTGGTTGCAAATCCTTTGCAGTCAATTACAGCCTGAAGTCTCGAACGCATAGACATCACCAGGCGCTGGGTTTCATCCCTGGTGATGCTCTGCCAGCCCTCTTCTGCTACTGTCTTCAGTTCCTGCTTGTTCTTGGGCATTTTCCCTTCAGTTTTGTCTTCAGCAAGTGAAATGCATGCTCAATTGGATTCAGGTCAGGTGATTGACTTGCCCATTGCATAACATTCCACTTCTTTCCCTTAAAAGACTCTTTGGTTGCTTTTGCAGTATGCTTTGGGTCATTGTCCATCTGCACTGTGAAGCGCCGACCAATGAGTTCTGTAGCATTTGGCTGAATATGAGCAGATAATATTGCCCAAAACACTTCAGAATTCATCCTGCTGCTTTTGTCAGCAGTCACATCATCAATAAATACAAGAGAACCAGTTCCATTGGCAGCCATACATGCCCACGCCATAACACTACCACCACCATGCTTCACTGATGAGGTGGTAGGCTTAGGATCATGAGCAGTTCCTTTCCTTCTCCATACTCTTCTCTTCCCATCACTCTGGTACAAGTTGATCTTGGTCTCATCTGTCCATAGGATGGTGTTCCAGAAATGTGAAGGTTTTGTTTATATGTCGTTTGGCAAACTCTAATCTGCCCTTCCTGTTTTTGAGGCTCACCAATGGTTTACATCTTGTGGTGAACCCTCTGTATTTGTATTCACTCTGGTGAAGTCTTCTCTTCATTGTTGACTTTGAAACACATACATCTACTTCCTGTAGAGTGTTCTTGATCTGGCCAACTGTTGTGAAGGGTGTTTTCTTCACCAGGGAAATATTTATTTGTTCATCCACCACAGTTGTTTTCCGTGGTTATCCGTGTCTTTTGGTGTTGCTGAGCTCACCTATGCGTTCCTTCTTTTTAAGAATGTTCCAAACCGTTATTTTGGCCACGCCTAATATTTTTGCTATCTCTCTGATGGGTTTGTTTTGTTTTTTTCAGCCTAATGATGGCTTGCTTCACTGATAGTGACAGCTCTTTGGATCTCATCTTGAGAGTTGACAGCAACAGATTCCAAATGCAAATAGCACACTTGAAATGAACTCTGGACCTTTAATCTGCTCATTGTAATTGGTATAATGAGGGAATAACACGCACCAGGCCATGGAACAGCTGAGAAGCCAATTGTCCCATTACTTTTGGTGGGAGGCACATATGCAAACAGTTGTAATTCCTACATCGTTCACCTGCTTTGGATGTAAATACCCTTCATTTTATTTCAAATCCATTGTGGTGGTGTATAGAGCCAAAAATGTTACAATTGTGTTGATGTCCCAATATTTCTGGACCTGACTGTACACCTTGGTGCACTGACTGGGGATCTAAATTATACAGCTCTGTCATTTCAGCAAACAGTTTTTGCTATTGAGGTGCAAGTGCTGTTTGATACAGCCATTAACCCCTTAAGGACCTTGCCATTTTTCACCTTAAAGGACAACTGTCATTTTTTTTGTTGTTGGGAGTATTGGATTGTGGTGATTAATATCACCTTGGTGGCCCTATTTCAACTTTTCACTGTGTATTCAATTACCCCTTAATTCCACATTTTTGTTCCCTGTACTGCCTATTTTTACCTGTGCTTAAAATAGGGTTGCTAGGCATGGTCCGTCTATCTATTGATAGACGGAGCACGCAGAAGCAAGCTGCTTGCAGGCTCACATTACTGACAGCCAGGGACTGTAAGTAAATGATTAAAGCCAGGTCCTGCCTAGCAGCTGATAACAGTGCCTGGGCTGTGTGCACTTCTCCCTGTCCCTGCGCTTGGCAGACGCTCCCTCACTCAGCAGAGCTGGAGAATGCAGAGTTGGAGCAGCGCAGACCAGGGAAGTGAGCTCTGCCATCTGCTCAGTGTATAAATGAAAGCAACATGTGGTAAGAGGACCCCTTTGTGCTGCAGGAGATTAACCCTTTTGGGGGGAGGGCTCAGGTTACTGGCACTTTTGGTAACGGCGTCTCTCCTCTGTCTGGGTGCCGGGGCCTAAATATATGAAATGGACTGTTCCCGTTTTGGTTGACGTCTAGCCTGATTCTCTGCTATGACATGAAGACTGATTCTCTGCTGACATGAAGCCTGAATCTCTGTTATGGGACCTCTCTCCTCTGTCTGGGTGCCGGGGCCTAAATATATGACAATGGACTGTTCCAATGTTGGGTGACGTGAAGCCTGATTCTCTGCTATGACATGAAGACTGATTCTCTGCTGACATGAAGCCTGAATCTCTGTTATGGGACCTCTCTCCTCTGTCTGGGTGCTGGGACCTAAATATCTGACAATGGACTGTTCCAGTTTTGGGTGACGTGAAGCATGATTCTCTGCTATGACATGAAGCCTGAATCTCTGTTATGGGACATCTCTCCTCTGTCTGGGTGCCGGGGCCTAAATATATGACAATGGACTGTTCCAGTTTTGGCTGACGTGAAGCCTGATTCTCTGCTATGACATGAAGACTGATTCTCTGCTGACATGAAGCCTGAATCTCTGTTATGGGACCTCTCTCCTATGTCTGGGTGCCGGGGCCTAAATTTATGACAATGGACTGTTCCAGTTTTGGCTGACGTGAAGCTTGATTCTCTGCTATGACATGAAGACTGATTCTCTGCTGACATAAAGCTTGAATCTCTGTTATGGGACCTCTCTCCTCTGTCTGGGTGCGGGGGCCTAAATATATGACAATGGACTTTTTCAGTTTTGGCTGACGTGAAGCCTGATTCTCTACTATGACATGAAGACTGAGTCTCTGCTGACATGAAGCCTGAATCTCTGTTATGGGACCTCTCTCCTCTGTCTGGGTGCCGGGGTCTAAATATCTGACAGTGGCCTGTTCTAGTGGTGGGTGACATGAAGCCAGATTCTCTGCTATGGGACCTCTCTCCAATTGATATTGGTTAATTTTTATTTATTTTATTTTTATTTTTATTCATTTCCCTATCCACATTTGTTTGCAGGGGGATTTAACTACATTTTGCTGCCTTTTGCAGCCCTCTAGCCCTTTCCTGGTGCTGTTTTACAGGTTTTTTAGTGCCGAAAAGTTCGGGTCCCCATTAACTTCAATGAGGTCCGGGTTTGGGACGAAGTTCGGGTCGGGTTCGGATACCGAACCCGAACATTTCCGGGAAGTTCGGCCGAACTTCTCGAACCCGAACATCAAGGTGTTCGCTCAACTCTACCCATAATGTGTAATAATGAATGATCAAAAAATCCTATGTACCCAATAAAAACCTCAACTCTTTCTGCAAAAAACAAGCCCCTGCACAAGACGATCGGCAGAAAAATAAAAAAAACATATGGCGTTCAGAAAACCAATCCAGCAAAATCTGCCTTCCAAAAACCGCATGGCATTCCTTTCCTTCTGCGCCCTGCCATGTGCCCGTACAGCAGTTTACGACCACATGTGGGGTGTTTCTGTAAACCGCGGAATCAGGGTAATAAATATTGAGTTTTGTTTGGCTGTTAACCCTCAATGTGTTCAAGAAAAAAATTAATAAAATGGAAAATCTGCCAAAAAAGTGAAATTTAGAAATTTCATCTCCATTTTCCTTTAATTCTTGTGGAACACCTAATGGGTTAACAAAGTTTGTAAAATCAGTTTTGAGTAACTTGAGGGGTGTAGTTTCAACATGGGGTCATTTATGGGGGTATCCACTATGTATGCCCCATAAAGTGACTTCAGACCTGAACTGGTCCTTAAAAAGTGGGTTTTGGCAATTTTCTTAAAAAATTTAAGAATTGCTTCTAAACTTCTAAGCCTTCTAATGTCCTAAAAAAATAAAATGACATTTCCAAAATTATGCCAACATAAAAGTAGACATGTGGGGAATGTTAAGTAATAAATATTTTATTAGGTATCACTTTCTGTTTTAGAAGCAGAGAAATAAAATTTTTAAAATTGTGAATTTTTCAAAAATTTTGGTACATTTTAGATTTTTTCATAAATAAAGGTGAAATATATTGACTCAAATATATGACTGTCATGAAGTACAATGTGTCACGAGAAAACAATCTCAGAATTGTAGCTATTGCCACATAAAGTGACGCATGTCAGATTTGTAAATTTTGACCTGGACACTAGGGCATCAATGACTCTTGGTCAGGAAAGGGTTAAAGAGTTATTGTCCAGTGTTATTTTTTTGCATTACTATAGTGTATGTTGTCGCCTCAATGTAGCCATTTTAATGTTTATGTACATGTTATGGATACATAACATATTGCTATGTGCGCATATTTACCCTCCTGGCAGGGGCTGGTGATCGCCTCCTCTTCCTCTGAGTCCTGAGATGGGGTGGTGCTTGAGGGTACAGCACTTTCCACCTCCTTCACTTCTCCCACATCTGGTGGGGGTGGCTCAATAGGCTGGGAGGGTCCGGCCTCCTCCTCCTGTTCCTCCTCAACCTCCACCACCTTCACGGCCTCCGCCGATCGCCTTCTCCGAATGGAGGGAATAGGAACTTCTGTGATCAGAGAATGGTCAGATTTTAGATAAACAACTCCCAAACCTTAAGAATATTAGAGATAAAGTAATTCCAATATGGCGGGATCTATATATAATTGCAGTGGCTGCCAGCTTTATGACGCATAACTCAATAAAAAATTAACAGTATGAAAAAATACATCCCTTCCACAGTGTCTTGATGAAACAATAGGGCGAGAGGAGACCCATGGGATGGGATTATCTCCTCAGATCTACTTCTGTACACCAGAGTAGGCTACTTCTTAATCCCATCACTAACACAATAGAACAAAGGGACAAATAAACGAACACAGTAATTGGGAGTCTCAGAGCAGAGTTAACCCTTATTGCGTTTATGGATTCACACCATGCAACTTTAATGGGGAATAGGAAAGATGTGGCTTATAAACTCAACCAAAAAATCATAGTTTATAGTTCCCTCTAACCCAAATAGGTCAGAGTGGGAGTCTCCATAGTCCTAGGTCCATAGCCAGTAGGAAAGAGGCTAGCCCTCAGGCTTCTACTGCAGACACAGTGATGGTTTAGTCCGTCACTTGTCTGGCACAAAGCCAACACATCACATCACCCACAGAACACCATCCTCACAATGAAACATGGTGGTGGCACCATCATGCTTTAGGGATGTTTTTCAGCCGCCGGGACTGGGAAACTGGTCAGAGTTAGGTAAACATGGACAGGGATATTCTTGAGCAAAACCTGTACCACTCTGTACATGATCTGAGGCTAGGACGGAGGTTCTCCTTCCAGCAGGACAATGACCCCAAACACACGGCTAAAGCAACACTTGAGTGGTTTAAGGAAAAACATATAAATTTGTTGGAATAGCCTAGTCAAAGCTCAGATCATAATCCAATAGGAAATCTGTGGTTAGACTTAAAGATTGTTGTTCACAAGCGCAAACCATCAAATTGGAAGGAGCAGAATTAGTATTGCAAGGAGTAATGGGCAAAAACCCCAGTGGTAAGATGTGGCAACTGCTCATAGAGACTTATCCAAAGCGACTTGAAGCTGTGATTGACGCAAAAGGTGGCTCTACAAAGTATTGACTTTAGGGGGTGAATAGTTATGCACATTGACCTTTTCTGTTATTTTGTCCTATTCGTTGTATGCTTTACAATTAACCAATTTAACCACTTCAGCCCCCCTAGCTTAAACCCCCTTAATGACCAGACCACTTTTTACAATTCTGCACTACACTACTTTCACGGTTTATTGCTCGGTCATACAACTTACCACCCAAATGAATTTTGCCTCCTTTTCTTCTCACTAATAGAGCTTTCATTTGCTGGTATTTCATTGCTGCTGACATACTTGTTTTTTAATAGTAATCGAAATTGACCGAAATTTTTGCAAAAAAACGAAATTTTTCACTTTCTGTCTAAATTTTTCTCTAAATGTATTTTTATACATGTCTTTGATTTAAAAAAATGCAATAAGTGTATATTTATTGGTTTGGGTAAAAGTTATGGTGTTTACAAACTATGGTGCAAAAATGTGAATTTACGCACTTTGACTTTCTGAGCACCTGTCATGTTTCCTGAGGTTCTACAATGCCCAGACAGTAGAAACACCCCACAAATGACCCCATTTTGGAAAGTAGACACCCTAAGGTATTCGCTGATGTGCATAGTGGGTTCATGGAAGTTTTTATTTTTTGTCACAAGTTAGCCTGAATATGATTTTTTTTTTTCTTACAAAATCTCATATTCCACTAACTTGTGACAAATTTTTTTTTTTACATGAACTCATCATACCCCTCGCGGAATACCTTCTGGTGTCTTCTATCCAAAATGGGGTCACTTGTGGGGTATTTATACTGCCCGGGCATTTTAGGGGAACTAAAGCGCGAGAAGTAGTTTGGAATCCAAATGTGTAAAAAATGCCCTGTGAAATTGTAAAGGTGCTCTTTAGAATTTGGGCCCCTTTGACCACCTAGGCTGCAAAAAAGTGTCACACATGTGGTATGCCGTACTCAGAAGAAGGAGGGCAATGTGTTTTGGGGTGTATTTTTACATTTACCCATGCTGGGTGAGATAAATATCTCTGTAAAAGACACATTGCCCTACATCTCCTGAGTACGGCGATACCACATGTGTGACACTTTTTTTGCAGCCTAGGTGTGCAAAAAGGGCCCATATTCCAATGAGTATCTTTTAGGAGGGCATTTTTAGGCATTTGGATTCTCACGCTTTAGGGCCCCTAAAATGCCAGGGCAGTATAAATACCCCACATGTGACCCCATTTTGGAAAGATGACACCCCAAGGTATTCCATGAGGGGCATGGCGAGTTCATAGAAGTTATTTTTTTGGCACAAGTTAGCGAAAATTTTTATTTTTTTTAGTTTTTTTCTCACAAAGTCTCCCTTTCCGCTAACTTGGGACAAAAAGTTGAATCTTTCATGGACTCAATATGCCCCTCAGCGAATACCTTGGGGTGTCTACTTTCCAAAATGGGGTCAATCGTGGCGTGTGTTTACTGTTCTGGCATTTTGGGCGTGGCTAAATTGTGAGCAACCCTGTAAAGTCTAAAGATAAATATCTCTGTAAAAGACAACTTTTCCAGTTTTTTATGCAAAGTTGTCATTTTACAGAGATACTTATCTCACCCAGAATAGGTATATGTAAAAATACACCACAAAACACATTGCCCTACTTTTCCTGAGTACGGCAATACCACGTGTGACACTTTTTTGCAGCCTAGGTGTCCAAATTCCAATGAGTACCTTTTAGGAGAGCGTTTTTAGGCATTTGGATTCCAGACTTCTTCTCACTCTTTAGGGCCCCTAAAATACCAGGGTAGTATAAATACCCCACATGTGACCCCATTTTGGAAAGAAGACACCCCAGGGTATTTTGTGAGGGGCATGGCGAGTTCATAGAAGTTTTTTTTTTTTTTGGCAGAAGTTAGCGGAAAATGATTTTGTAAGAGGAAAGAAAAACAAAAACATTTTACGCTAACTTGTGCCAAAAAAATATATTCTAGGAACTCGCCATGCCCCTCACAGAATACCTTGGGGTGTCTTCTTTCCAAAATGGGGTCACTTATGGGGTATTTATACTGCCCTGGCATTTTAGGGGCCCTAAAGCGATAAGAAGTCTGGAATATAAATGTCCTAAAAAAAATTTACGCATTTGGATTCTGTGAGGGGTGAGTTCATGTGAGATTTTATTTTTTGTCCCAAGTTAGTGGAATATGAGACTTTGTAATAAAAAACAAAAAAAATAAAAAATTTCCACTAACTAGTGCCAAAATAAAAAATCCTCTATGAACTCGCCATGCCCCTCAAAAGTGATCTTTATAGCGCCGCAGCTATTTTATTGTGTTTTTGCAGTGTCACTGCGGTGGGGCGGACTGAATGCAAGTGTGCGCACAACATCAGGCCTGATCGGGCGAAACACTGCATTTTTTGTAGAGCCTATAGAACATGTCCTATTCTTGTCTGCAATTGCGGACAAAAAAAGTCACTTTCTATATAGTTCTGGCAATGTGCGGATCCGCAAAATGCGGAAAGCACATTGCCGGTGTCTGTGTTTTTCAGATCCGTGGTGTCTGTGTTTTGTGGATCCATGGATCCGCGGATCCGCAAAACACATACGGACGTCTGAATGGAGCCTTACAGGGGGGTGATCAATGATATAGGGGTGATCAGGGGTTAATAAGGGGTTAATAAGTGACAGGGGGGGTGTAGTGTGGTGTAGTGTAGTGTAGTGTGGTGCTTGGTGCTACTTATTACAGAGCTGCCTGTGTCCTCTGGTGGTCGATCCAAGCAAAAGGGACCACAAGAGGACCAGGTAGCAGGTATATCAGACGCTGTTAACAAAACAGCGTCTGATATACCTTTCAAGGGTTAAAAAAATTGCATCTACAGCCTGCCAGCGAATGATCGCCTCTGGCAGGCTGTAGATCCACTGGTTTACCTTGCGATCCTGTGAACGCGCGCTCCTGTGTGCGCGGGTTCACAGGAAATCTCGCCTATCACGAGACGACGCGCCGGCGCGTCCAGGAGGAACAACAGGGCCGACGCCAGGACACAATCCTGCATGCGGCTGTCCTGAGAAGGTTAAAAGAAGGTCTAAGTTGTGGGCATGTTCTACAAATTAAATGAGCAAATCCTCAAACAATCCATGTTAATTCCAGGGGGTGAGGCAACAAAAAAAAAAAAAAGAACAAAGTCAAGTGGGGTGAATACTTTTGCTTTGCACTGTATACATTACAAAGAGTTGGCAAAACATATAAATGTTATTTACGCATGCACCTGGGCATTTTTCGTCCTGGATTCTTTTTATAAACCGTGGCTGTCTTCTCTTCATGTCTGACCATTTTTTTCTAATGGCCAGATGGTGGTGTTTTACACCCATTTGGCGCCAGATTTCATAGGCCAGCTCCCGTACAATTCTCTGCTTCTCGGTGTGGGACTGGGTGCAGTCATATCCCTGCCCCAACATCCGCTGCAAGAGAAAAATGCAAGCATATAATCCCAATTTTTAACTATAATTGTATTGAAAATAATTTACTCAAGTAAACTGCAAAAAGTATTTAATGCTTTGAGGTGGAAACATTAGATTTAGGCTGCCTGCACACAGGCGTATTTTTTGAAAACTATGGACCGTACAAACCCGTCCTGCCGTCCTGCAGAGTGGACAAGCGCACAGCGTAATTGGTTGCTATGACGAAATGCACCTCCAGCCACCACCGCTGGACTGTGATACACATGTATGATCTGTACAAGTGTATTACTGTACAGTGGTGGCGGCAGGAAGCGCACAGCGTCATAGCGAGTTAGCAACCAATGATGCCGTGCGCTCCTCCACTCTGCAGGACGGGAGGATGGGTTTGTACAGTCCGTAGTTCTGAAAAAACACGCCCGTGTGCATGCGGCCTTACTGTTACAGTTAGAAGATGGGATTGTATTACGACTGTATGTGGGTGGGGTCTGAGCTTTCAGATATTGTCCAGCTAAGCAGAGATGTACCTGTCTAGTGAAGGTACGGTATGGGGTGTACAGTTGGTTCGCCTCCCCGTGATGCACACTGGGTAACTCTATATGAACCAGCAAATACTGGCAATCAGACAAGAAAACTTCTCCTGAGTCCTGACCAATAGGACACAAATTATAATCTATAGACTCTGTGTGTGTGCGCGGGATATAGTGTGTGTCTGTGCGGCATATAGTGTGTGTGTGGTATATAGTGTGTGTGTGCGGTATATGGTGTGCGTGTGCGGAATATATTGTGTGTGTGCGGAATATAGTGTGTGTGCGGAATATAGTGTGCGGCATGACAATGGATGCGCAATGTGCATGTTAAATCTATTTCTCTGCTGTCCATACAAATATGCTACTAACATAGTGGGTGTGATGTCACAGGAATACTTAGTGCAAAAATCTATAATATCTAGTGAGACCTTATAAAATGTGAAGTTTTGTGCACTTAAGAAAAATTTGATTCGCTGAAGGTCGCACTGGCGATTTTTTTAACACTCTTTACGCATATAAAGTGATTGTTCAGATATGCAGGTGAAATGTAATCAAATACACTACTTTAATGTAAGATTACTTACAAACACCAGGAGTTCTTCCTCTTCGTCGTTGAACTTCGCTCCAACCATCGCATCCATCTAATTGCTAGTCGGTGCAAACCAGTTGCTGAAGGCCACGCCTTCTGAGCGCATGTGCTCTTGCGATTAATGCTTTGCCGAAATTCCACCGATAAAAAAAGAATGCTTGTCGCAAATTCGCTTAATACTTCTGGTATGTCAGTGTCCATGTTGTGGGACTATGTGTGTGCATCTACTAAGTATTTTGTAGCTGCAAATATGACCTGGAGGTTTTTCATGTTTGCCTGCCAATAAAATAAATGGGACCCACCACGAACCTGCGGTTCGCGAACATCACTAATAAAGATTAGAGAACAATAAACTTAAAACTAAAAAAAATATGAAAGTACTTACAGTAGAAAAAAATGAAAACAGAGGGCTGTCATTAGGTTAATACTATACAGTTTGAACAACCAGAAGTAAGGTTACTATTACACTGCATAATGTTCGGACAGGACAAATGCCAATCTACAAGAAATATGCCGATTGGGCTTATTTCGATAAAAGTATATGAGAATGGAGTGATGCATCCTTCTGCCCCCATTTAGATGTACTGATCAATACTAGGTATGAGTAAAGCGCTCTTCAGATGCTACATCCGAAGTCACTTTGCTAAAATATATTTTTTAATGATGTTGTATTTATTGAGTTCCTGCTACAGCGGGGGCTCCATAGGAACTAAAGTGCAGCAGGTTCTGTTCATTCAGGAAGACAGAGACGGCTGCACACTTGATCTGACTCCGCCAGATCCTCACCGGGGCGGTTAGAGCAAACATGGAAGTACATGATTCCATGTTTTTGCTTGTTTGGATGTTGTGGTCAAACCATCTAAAGGGTTAAAAGTCTGCAATCAGCTTTACCGCCAGTCGAAAAACATTAGTCCCAGGTAGTGTTGAATGAAGTGAAGCATCCAAAGCATAATTCAATCTGAAATTTAGGAAAAATTTTATTCTCCGCAAAGCTACATTTCCTTGCGCTTTGGGAACTAATACATTTTTTTCTAAATTGGATGCTCATATTACAAAGTGAAAGTAAGTAGTCCGGGAATGGGATATGATCAAAAATGCCCCCTTTCCCCAAAATAAAAATAAATAATACACATTATGGGTATTGCCTCGTATGAAAATATTTTCCGCATACAGCAAACGGCAAAACAGAACAAAAACGGAAAAATTACCTATTCACCGTTTTTGGTTGCTTAAAAGTCATACACACCCCAGAATGCTATCAATGAAAAGTACATATCGCTGAGGTAACGGGTCTGAAGTTTTTGCTCGCAGGAACAAGTAAGTGGAGCACTGTTGATCGGAGAAGGTGCGGTGATTATTTGCCAGACGACACTTGAATACTGAGTTTCCCTTGTGGGAGATTATAGCAAGGACACTTTTGAACCTCTCCGGTTCCAACTATTCGGTAAACCGGCATTTAATGTATGGACATTCGAGCAGTTTAATTGATTAACTCTTGCAGCCTCACTATAGCCATAAGGTCCTATTTTTAAGGAGTACTCCAGTTGTTTAGGTTTGTGCGAGAGCTCCGCACTTATATACCTATTTTACACATTTCTTGTATGTATGCTGATATGCTGACACTAAGTTAGTATGTCCGATTTAGTGCATTAATAAAAAAAGTATGCAAAAATACTGTGAGCCAGCCTATATTACTATTAAAAGTACATATCGCCCTGCAAAAAATGAATGCCCACACAGCTTCATACATATAACTATAAAAAAGTTATAGGGGTCGCAATATGGCAACTAAATAATACAACAGATTTTTTCCAAGATTTTTATTATTTTATCATTATTAAAATGCAAGAAAAACTATATAGATAAGGTGTGGCGAAAATAACCTCACCAGTGGGTTTTGGAGTGGCCTGTTTACCAGTCTTATGCCTCAGGATTATGGCCCATATACTAAAACGTTGTTTTCTCTCAGTAAAAAGGCTTGTTTGTGTCTACTATGTGGTTCGGCAAATGAGATTTACCAAACAAACTATCGAACAAGATTAGAGTTGAGCGAACACCTGGATGTTCGGGTTCGAGAAGTTCGGCCGAACATCCCGGAAATGTTCGGGTTCGGGATCCGAACCCGATCCGAACTTCGTCCCGAACCCGAACCCCATTGAAGTCAATGGGGACCCGAACTTTTCGGCACTAAAAAGGCTGTAAAACAGCCCAGGAAAGAGCTAGAGGGCTGCAAAAGGCAGCAACATGTAGGTAAATCCCCTGCAAACAAATGTGGATAGGGAAATGAATTAAAATAAAAATTAAATAAATAAAAATTAACCAAAATCAATTGGAGAGAGGTTCCATAGCAGAGAATCTGGCTTCCCGTCACCCACCACTGGAACAGTCCATTCTCAGATATTTAGGCCCCGGCACCCAGGCAGAGGAGAGAGGTCCCGTAACAGAGAATCTGTCTTCATGTCAGCAGAGAATTAGTCTGCATGTCATAGCAGAGAATGAGGCTTCACGTCAGCCACCACTGCAACAGTCCATTGGCATATATTTAGGCCCAGCACCCAGGCAGAGGAGGGAGGTCCCGTAACAGAGAATCTGTCTTCATGTCAGCAGAGAATTAGTCTGCATGTCATAGCAGAGAATGAGGCTTCACGTCAGCCACCACTGCAACAGTCCATTGGCATATATTTAGGCCCAGCACACACACAGGCAGAGGAGAGAGGTCCCGTAACAGAGAATCTGGCTTCATGTCAGCAGAGAATCAGTCTGCATGTCATAGCAGAGAATGAGGCTTCACGTCAGCCACCACTGCAACAGTCCATTGGCATATATTTAGGCCCAGCACACACACAGGCAGAGGAGAGAGGTCCCGTAACAGAGGATCTGGCTTCATGTCAGCAGAGAATCAGTCTGCATGTCATAGCAGAGAATCAGGCTTCACGTCAGCCACCACTGCAACAGTCCATTGTCATAAATTTAGGCCCAGCACCCAGGCAGAGGAGAGAGGTCCCGTAACAGACAATCTGGCTTCATGTCAGCAGAGAATTAGTCTGCATGTCATAGCAGAGAATGAGGCTTCACGTCAGCCACCACTGCAACAGTCCATTGGCATATATTTAGGCCTAGCACACAGGCAGAGGAGAGAGGTCCCGTAACAGACAATCTGGCTTCATGTCAGCAGAGAATCAGTCTGCATGTCATAGCAGAGAATGAGGCTTCACGTCACCCACCACTGCAACAGTCCATTGGCATATATTTAGGCCTAGCACACAGGCAGAGCAGAGAGGTCCCGTAACAGACAATCTGGCTTCATGACAGCAGAGAATCAGTCTGCATGTCATAGCAGAGAATGAGGCTTCACGTCACCCACCACTGCAACAGTCCATTGGCATATATTTAGGCCTAGCACACAGGCAGAGCAGAGAGGTCCCGTAACAGACGATCTGGCTTCATGTCAGCAGAGAATCAGTCTGCATGTCATAGCAGAGAATGAGGCTTCACGTCAGCCACCACTGCAACAGTCCATTGGCATATATTTAGGCCCAGCACCCAGGCAGAGGAGGGAGGTCCCGTAACAGAGAATCTGTCTTCATGTCAGCAGAGAATTAGTCTGCATGTCATAGCAGAGAATGAGGCTTCACGTCAGCCACCACTGCAACAGTCCATTGGCATATATTTAGGCCTAGCACACAGGCAGAGCAGAGAGGTCCCGTAACAGACAATCTGGCTTCATGACAGCAGAGAATCAGTCTGCATGTCATAGCAGAGAATGAGGCTTCACGTCACCCACCATGTCCGACCATGTCCACGTCCGCGTCCCTTACTAGATGTTTTTCTCATTGTTATGGTTCACCACAACAACAAATATATTATTTGGCCCAATGTATTGTATTCAAATTCAGCGGGATATAAATTTGAGGCCTAGTATTTAGGCGCTGGGTGACCGGTATGGATTTAGTGACAGAATTAGACTTGGAAATGCACAGAAGCGTGTGTGTGTGAAGTTATTCTGAATGACCCAATGTGCACCTTGAATATTATATACCCTTTTAGGGATAGATTTCAAATAGCTCTGATATAGCAGAAACCACTAAATTATGAAATTGCTAAATTGGGAATTGTATTTCAACCCAGAACAAAAAATGTGCTTTGACGGACACTAAATAACTTTCCCAGCCACAACAGGACAGCGGTAACGAGAGATTTAGCAGGATATAAATTTGAGGCCTAGTATTTAGGCGCTGGGTGACAGGTATGGGTTTAGTGCCAGAATTAGACTTGGAAATACACAGTAGCGGGTGTGTGTGAAGTTATTCTGAATGACCCAATGTGCACCTTGAATATTATATACCCTTTTAGGGATAGATTTCAAATAGCTCTGATATAGCAGAAACCACTAAATTATGAAATTGCTAAATTGGGAATTGTATTTCAACCCAGAACAAGAAATGTGCTTGAACGGACACTAAATAACTCGCCCAGCTACAGCACTAAGGACAGATTTAGCGGGATATAAATTTGAGGCCTAGTATTTAGGCGCTGGGTGACAGGTATGGGTTTAGTGCCAGAATTAGACTTGGAAATACACAGTAGCGGGTGTGTGTGAAGTTATTCTGAATGACCCAATGTGCACCTTGAATATTATATACCCTTTTAGGGATAGATTTCAAATAGCTCTGATATAGCAGAAACCACTAAATTATGAAATTGCTAAATTGGGAATTGTATTTCAACCCAGAACAAGAAATGTGCTTGAACGGACACTAAATAACTCGCCCAGCTACAGCACTAGGGACAGATTTAGCGGGATATAAATTTGAGGCCTAGTATTTAGGCGCTGGGTGACAGGTATGGGTTTAGTGCCAGAATTAGACTTGGAAATACACAGTAGCGGGTGTGTGTGAAGTTATTCTGAATGACCCAATGTGCACCTTGAATATTATATACCCTTTTAGGGATAGATTTCAAATAGCTCTGATATAGCAGAAACCACTAAATTATGAAATTGCTAAATTGGGAATTGTATTTCAACCCAGAACAAGAAATGTGCTTGAACGGACACTAAATAACTCGCCCAGCTACAGCACTAGGGACAGATTTAGCGGGATATAAATTTGAGGCCTAGTATTTAGGCGCTGGGTGACAGGTATGGGTTTAGTGCCAGAATTAGACTTGGAAATACACAGTAGCGGGTGTGTGTGAAGTTATTCTGAATGACCCAATGTGCACCTTGAATATTATATACCCTTTTAGGGATAGATTTCAAATAGCTCTGATATAGCAGAAACCACTAAATTATGAAATTGCTAAATTGGGAATTGTATTTCAACCCAGAACAAGAAATGTGCTTGAACGGACACTAAATAACTCGCCCAGCTACAGCACTAAGGACAGATTTAGCGGGATATAAATTTGAGGCCTAGTATTTAGGCGCTGGGTGACCGGTATGGATTTAGTGACAGAATTAGACTGGGATATGGCCAAAAAATAAACAGACTATTGCTGGTTAAATGCACTTGGTGTGACAGCTTCACCCTGATGTAGGCTTTAGCCAAAAAACAACCACACCATTGAGGGTTAAATGCACTTGGTGACAGGCGCAGCTTGCCCCTGATTTAGTATATGGCCAAAAAATGAACAGACTATTGCTGGTTAAATGCACTTGGTGTGACAGCTTCACCCTGATGTAGGCTTTAGCCAAAAAACAACCACACCATTGAGGGTTAAATGCACTTGGTGACAGGCGCAGCTTGCCCCTGATTTTGTATATGGCCAAAAAATGAACAGACTATTGCTGGTTAAATGCACTTGGTGTGACAGCTTCACCCTGATGTAGGCTTTAGCCAAAAAACAACCACACCATTGAGGGTTAAATGCACTTGGTCGCAGCTTGTGCTGGCGCACCACAAGACACAAAATGGCCGCCGATCACCCCAGAAAAATGTGACTGACAAACGGTCTGTGCAGCCTAAAAACAGTGAGCAATTGAGGATCAGCAGCTCAATGATCCACAGCTGCAGATCGATCAGTTAATCAAGTCCTTTGGAGGAGTTAATCTGCCTAATCTCGCCCTACTGTCGCAGCCGCAACCTCTCCCTACGCTAATCAGAGCAGAGTGACGGGCGGCGCTATGTGACTCCAGCTTAAATAGAGGCTGGGTCACATGGTGCTCTGGCCAATCACAGCCATGCCAATAGTAGGCATGGCTGTGATGGCCTCTTGGGGCAAGTAGTATGACGCTTGTTGATTGGCTGCTTTGCAGCCTTTCAAAAAGCGCCAAGAAAGCGTCACAAAAGCGCGAAGAAAGCGACGAACACCGAACCCGAACCCGGACTTTTACGAAAATGTCCGGGTTCGGGTCCGTGTCACGGACACCCCAAAATTCGGTACGAACCCGAACTATACAGTTCGAGTTCGCTCATCCCTAAACAAGATGCTTTCAACTAAAGTATGCACGAATGCATCCGTTCATGCAATTTGTACATGCTTTGAAGGAGAAGGTAGACCAGCCGCACAGCCTAAATCTGTGGAACCGTTTTGGGCAGGAAAGCGGTCGGTCAAATGTGACTTCCATGGAATTTGGGAACCCCTGCTTGGATCTGGGTGATTTCTGGATATGTTGTTCGTCCAGATCAGAGCTATACAGGGATGTATAATTTATGGGGATATGTGGGGCATTGGGGTGTTCTCTGTGTTTTGGGGAAAAATTTGTGTTTTCTGCATGTGAGTGATTAAGTTAGCCCATTGTGTTTGGTAATTGTATCACAGGCAGGGGGGTTGTGTACAATTACTGGGAGTGTTTCCATACTGTAAATGCATGTGATTGGCTAATGTATAAACTGTTTAAGTCTTCTACAAGGTCCCCAGGGGGAGTGTCCCTTGCTGGAAGACCTGCATAAAAGGCTGACATGTAGCCCCATTAAAGAGTTCCTGTTTTACCCTCAACATAGAGCCTTGTCTCATGTGTGGGGGGAAGGCTGCATCTACACTGGGGATTGCTATACGCCATATACTCCCTGGCTATAATCACTGAGCTCTTTTAAGAGCTTGTTCCTGCATCGCTCTCTCAAGAAAGAGAGGTTCCCCCACTGGAGCCTGGAGCCTTGTCATAGGTCCAGGGTGGGTAGGAGACAGCGAGACCCCAACCAAGCTGCGGCGGTTTGTGGGGTCTGCAGTGCTTATGTTGTAAAGTGGAGTGCTTGGAGCCCTCGGGAAGCACTAGGAGCATCCATCAACAGAGGTACCCAGCGGGGTGCCAGGATATCCGTTACATAAGGTATTTCTGGATTTGTACTGACCTGTAGAATGAAAGTAACTGGTAATTTTTTATCGCACATTGAAACCTTAAATAAAAAACCTTTAATTCCACTCCATTTGGAGTTTATTTTTCATCTTCCAACTAAATCATATGCAATATTAAATGGTGACATTGGAAAGTAAAACTTGTCCTACAAAAAAAAAGTCTCATACGGCAATTTAAACTAGTCCGCACTCCCTCTCCAGCAGTCAGGGCTCATCAATGTCAGCAGATTTAAAATGTCGTTCCTTCCTATCAACTTCAATGTTTTCTATTGCTCCTGATGCACCTTCTCCTCCTTCTCCTCATTACTTGTTTAGACAGCAATCAATCATTAATGTGATTTCAAAAAGACAACAGTTTGCATGCTCTCCACCAACAGAGCAGAAGCTAAACGTTCACCTGGCCAAGTTACTGGTACTACAGTCCCTCCCTTTCCATGTAGTTGACTATGGAAGCAGTATGTATTAAAATATGGAATTTTTTTTTTTTTTATGCTCCTCTTATGGGGGCTAGGTCTTAATGATGGCCTTCCTCATCTTTTGTTCGCTTTACTGCTTTCAAATCATTCTTGTTTGAGAAAAGTCTGCATGATGCAGAGGCTATTTTTGATCCATCCACCTTTTTCTGCCCATTTGGTATTGACATTAATACATGTTTAATGTGAAATACATTCATAGTATATATTTGTATAGTTTTTTATTTTACACTTGGAATACGGAAATCATTATTTCTTCCATGTCACAACAGCACCACCAGAGAGATGGACTCCTCCCCCAGGGACAGGAAACCTAGAGTACAAAAGAAAGTACTTCCCTCCTATACCTCATTGGTTTCCTGTCTCTAGGAAGCCTGGAGTGATCCATAGCCTGGTGGCTGTGTTGAAGATATGGCGTGGGGACTTGGGAGGCAGGAAATCCCTGTGGCTGGGTCCCCTGTATGGCTCCCGGTGTAGAGTCAGTTCCTTCACCCCCAGCAGCAAGTCCTAGTACTTGCCAACTGCCTCCCGCCCCCTCCGGCCGATCTTTCCACCACCACGGCACGCTCGGCCGAGGCCATATGGAGGCGGAGTCAGAGTCACATGATGACGGCTGAGAGGAGGGGGATGATGTTGGTGCAGGGTAAAGACATAAAACGCTGTGTCTCCCTGGGCTCTCAGCGGAAAATATAAAAGTACGTTTTTGCTGCAGTTGGATTTCGTGTGTGAAGTGAACAGCAATTAGGGGTGATCTGCTTCCAGGAGGGGGTTGCTGTGTCTATAATGAGTGCTTCCAGTGAGGATACAAGCTCCAAGAAGGTTCGCTTGGAATCTTCTTCCAAGGTCCCGTCTTCAGATGAGGTTTCCAGAAAATCTAAAAGGTCTAGAAATAAGGAGTGCGCCATCTGCAGAGACAGTCTTGCTGCTGACTATAGCACACCTATTTGTATCAGTTGTACTAATAAGGTTATGGCACAAGAAACTCCATCATTGCTGCTACAGTTGCAGGAGATGGTCAAAAATCAGGTAGAGGCCTCCTTAAGAGGTTTACGGTCAGCACCTGTAACATCTACACCTCAGCCGCCGGTTGCTCCCTCTGTCACAGTACCACCTGACGTTGAGGAAGACGGTTTAATTATGGATCATTCAGATTCAGAAGAACAGTCTGATGGGTCTGAGGATGATTTATCAGAAAGACTGTTATTTCAGTGTTAAGATACGGATCAGTTGGTCAAGGCAGTAAGATCAGCTATGGGGCTAGAAGAGGCTAGGGAACAGAAGTCTATCCAGGACATCATGTTTGAAGGACTTGAGATAAAGAAAAGGAAAGTTTTTCCTATTCACCGGACTGTGTCCCAGCCTATTAAATAAGAATGGGAGAACCCAAACAGGAAGTTGTTTATCCCCAGGGCCATCAAAAGGAAATATCCCTTTGATGAGATGGAGACCAAAACTTGGGATTGTCCGCCTAAAATTGACGTGGCTATAGCCAAAAACTCTAGAAAGGGTTCATTGCCCTTTAAAGACTTAGGGACTCTTAAAGAGCCCATGGATAAGAAGGCAGAAGGGTCCCTTAAGAGAGCTAGGGAGACTGCTGGGGCAACTCTTAAACCAAGCATAGTGGGTACCTCAGTGGCAATTACCATGATGCTGTGGATTGATCAACTCTCAACAGATATCCAAAATAATGTGACTGGGGATCAGCTGCTGGCCTCCCTCCCTGCAATTAAGAAGGCAGCCGCTTTTCTAGCAGATTCCTCATCGGATACCTTGAGACTGTAAGCTAGGGCTGCGGCCTTAACAAACTCTGCTAGGCGAGCTCTCTGGGTGAAGAGCTGGTCAGAGGATCTCAGCTCTAAGAATAAATTATGCTAGGAGATTGCAATTAGAATTGTTAAATACCTGGTTGGTACTCAGTTGGACCTAGACAAGAAAATTAGGTTGTCTAATGATGTAATCTCGTCCTTAGATTGGTGGTTACAAGAACAAAATGTATCCAGGGGTCTAGATTGGAGCCCACAGTGTTCAGTGGCAATAACCACAGATGCTAGCTCCTATGGTTGGGGGGCGCACATGGGCAGTATAGATTGCCAGGGGTCCTGAGAACTAGAAGTTCAACCTAGATCCTCAAATTACAAAGAAGCTCTTGCAGTTTTTAGGGCCCTTCAGTCCTTAGCCCCTTCTATCCAGGATGAAGATGTAAGGATTTTTTCCAATAATACCACTACAGTATCCCTGATCAACAAACAAGGAACTACCAGGCGTCCAAGTCTAATGTCATTGTCTTTTCAGTTTTTCTCTCTGGTAGAATCCCAGCTAAACTCAATATTTGCGACCCACTTAAAAGGAGATCTGAACTTCAGGGTGGACTAACTCAGCAGACATCTGATCCGCAAGGAGAGTGGCAGTTAAATGAAAAGGTGTTCCGGAAGATCTTGGCCTTATGGGGATGGCCTCAAGTGGATCTTTTCACAACAAGGATAAACAGACAGGTCAGCAATTTCTACTCCCTATCGACAGCAGACAGACCTCTAGCAGTGGACACCTATCTCAAATTTGGGATTGGGACCTAGCAGATGCCTTCCCCCCGCTGGCACTAATTCCCAGGGTAATCAAGAAGATAAAGGAAGCGAGAGCAAGAGTCATCCTGGTGGCTCTCTTCTGGCCGCGGAGGGCTTGGTTCTCCTGTCTGAGGGTCATGTCTCTGGGGGATCACTGGGTCCTTCCTGAGCTTTCCAATCTACTCATGCAGGGCCCAATATGTCATCCGGAGGTACAAAATCTCCATTTGACTGCTTGGCTTTTGAGAGGCCGACTTTAAGGGCTAAAGGGTTGTCTGATGCGGTTTTCTCCACCTTACAAGCCAGTAGAAAAGATGTGACATCTAAAATTTACTTTAGAATCTGTGAAAAATTATTTTCTAAGATAAATCTTGCTTCCCTTGACCTAGACAGACCTAACATGACAGACATCTTGGACTTTCTGCAGAAAGATCTGGAGAAGGGGTTGAAAGGGGCCACTCTCAACATTAATTTATCAGCTTTAGGGGCATTGTTTGGCCAGAAGATCGCTGATCATCCCTGGATTATCATATTCCTTAAGTCAGTCAAGAGACTGCAGTTATCTGTACCAATGTGTGCTCCATCTTGGGACCTTTCAGTTATTCTCCAATCCTTATGTTTGGTTCCCTTTGAGCCCTTATCTGGTATACCCCTCAAAGTGTTGGCTCAGAAAACTGCCCTGTTAGTTGCAATAACATCTGCACGTAGGGTAGGGAAGTTACCAGCCACCCAGTTTTTAGAGGACAGAATTATCCCTAAGCCAGATCCAGCATTTCTACCTAAAGTGGTTGACACCCTCTATATGTCCCAAGAGGTTGTGCTGCCCTCTTTCCGTACTAATCCCTCTTCTGAGGGAGAAAGGAAATTTCATATGTTGGATGTACGTAGATGTGTTCTGGAGTACATAGTCCATAGGACTAAAGACTTCAAGAAATCTGATAGACTCTTTATTCAGGTGTCGGGGCTAGTGATGGACGAACATCAGCCGCGACAGCCCAATTCACTTTAATGGCAGGCAGACCTGAAAAACTTTCAGCTCATATTTGCATCCACCAAATAATTACAAGAAGTGCACAAATTGTCCACAACATGGACAGTGACATACCAGAGGGGGATCAATGGCAAAAAATTCCCACCAAAAATATGTATTTTAATCAGGGGCCATTTTTATGCGTCTTAAATTGAAACTCTCAAAAATGTGCCATGCTGGGGCCTTGAAATTTTATTTATTTTAGGCAATGGGAGTACAGGCCCCAAACATTAGGCATTCACCGGACAGAAAACATCAAGTGATTATGTGGCTGGAGGTATATTAGACGGTCTTTAGATATCAATTTTACTGCAGGCCAGTGGAGTACAGGCCCCAAACATTTTTCATTCAATGTACAGAAAAGAACAAGCTTTGTCTTCAGGTTCCCCCGGAAGTATCTTGCTGGATGAGCAGCCAATACCGCACTTGCATCAATCTTGACAGGATTTAGCTCCAGGTGTAGAGCAATTGTTTTTATGGAATGCTTTCTCCATCGCAACACCCTCCATGTAGTTGAATAAACTGAAGACTGACCGATTCTCTCCTAGGAAAAAAAATTAAAGTTGTTATAATTTTTTTTAACATTTTATTATGAAATCCATGATAAATCTGCAGCGTGGGGGTCCCACACGGGTTCTACACACTTCCAAAATAAAGTGGTGGGTGAATAGATGACGGATGATCTTCCCAGGAGCTGCTTTTGGGAGCCGCGGTTCATTTCTAAGACGTCAGTGTGGGAATCCGAAGACCATCTCCATCTCTGTGCACCACAGGATGTCCTCCTCCTCCTGTGTTAGGAAATATGCAATTTTTATTATAATATCATCCGTATTAAATATAATAAGGATGCCCTCCTTTCCATTCCATGATGACTGAGAACCCCTGATGAAGAGACTGGGCCCTGGTTGGTTTGAATCTTGATCAAATTTGCAACTCTTCCGGGCTCCAAGCAATCTTGAAGCTTTGTCTTCTTCTCATTGTCTGTCGCTAGTAGAGGTCTAAGCCTGGCAGGCAGGTTCCCCCCAGAAGTATCTTGCTGGATGAGCAGCCAATACCGCACTTGCATCAATCTTGACAGGATTTGGCTCCAGGTGTAGAGCAATTTTTTTTTTTTCGGAATGCTTTCTCCATCACAATACCACGTTGTTAAATAAACAGAAGACTGGCCGATTCTCTCCTGTCTTACGCAACATTTCATTTTTAGTATTAAATGTATTAAATATTTTAACTCAATTAATTTTATTAAGCCAAAACTTGATTAAAATTATAATAAGATATACTTACATTTCACAAACCTGGCCTAATAACTATTATGAACTCTGCCTTGATAGGTTAATGTTAGTGTCAAGAAGAAGTGCACTTCTTTTGCACCCTTACCAGCTGATTCCACATAGATGTCTACAGAACCTGTTCTATTACACACTTATACAATTAGAGCTCCCTTGACAGAGTGGAGAGGATGTCAGCAGTAAGTTTGTGTTGACGTCACTGATTAATTTGCCCTTCCTCTGATCCATCAGAACAATAACCCACAAAAAAACGGATCCTGTCTTTGGAGCATATGCCTTCACTAAGTCAGAAATTGTTCAGTATTGCTAATGTCAATAAAAATAAGAGTGGATCTAATACAGAGATGACACGTGAATGGAATATTTGCATGTCTTCTGTGTTTTCTACCCACTCCTGCTTTTGTCTACCAAATCATAAGCCAATTCTGATGGGACCATACAGGCCTTACAGCTGCTACACAGACAGGATCTGTTGTGTGTCTCATTTTTCCTTCCTTCTGACAGATCAGAAGAAAGGTCAAATAAATGATGATGTCAGCCAGGCTGAAAGCCAAAATAGTGGCCCAGTCATGAATTAGGGAGGGTGTGAACAGCATGTGAAGTCCACAGAGTGTCCTTATGAATAAAGTGGTGAGGTGGAAGCAGCATGAGGAGACCACACAGTGGCCCAAAGTCCGGAGGTGGCGGCAGCATCAGAAGGCCACAGAGTGGCACAATGACAGTGTGGAGGTGGCAGCAGTATGAGGAGGCCACCGAGTGGCACAATCAAAGAGTATGCAGTTGGCAGCAGTATGTAGAGGCCAGCAAGTGGTCAGGTTACATAGTGCGGAGATGCAGCAGCAGCATGATACAACAGAGTGGCAATGTGACATATTGTGGAAATGGCAGAAGCAGCAGCATGATACAACAGAGTGACACGGTGGCATAGTGTAGACATGGCAGCACCAGGAGGCCACAGATTGTCAAGGTGACATAGTGTGGACATGGCAGCATCAGTAGGCCCCAGAGTGGCAAGGTGACAGTGTGGAGGTGGGTGGCAATACTAGTACTCGCTGAAGATTGTGGGTGAAAGAAGGAGCACTTGGCATCAGATGTTTGGCATCAGGCGGGTAACAGCATCAGAATAGTAGCTGAGGCAGGTATCCAGAAGAAAACAACCTGTTTTGTCAAAATGTTGGTGTGGCACCATTGATGATCTAGTCTGATGCATCAGGCATTGGTGTGTTGAAATCCTGGCTGATCCACGCCTGATTCATCTTGATGCAGTGTCCCACTATGTACTATAAGTGGGCACTTTAAACTCTTGCTAAATGTCATATCAAATGTATTGTGGTATCATGCTGTAGTTTCCTTTAACAGGCAGGCAGTATCATTTACTTTTATTCGCTACTAGGTGGTGCAGGAACCACTTAGCTATATAGCTGGTAAAGGGTGTGTAAAGTTAGTGTGTCCGATGTTAATGAAGAGATGAGGAAGTTAATGGAGGAGGTGACATTTTTTTATTTCCACTGAAATAATTAACAAAAGATTTTATTGCATATAAGTGCAGCGCTTAACGCCGAATACAAGTTTTTTTTAACAACCAAAATATTAAAAAAAAGATTTTAGCGTATAACAGTGCAGCGTTTAACGCAGAATACAAGATGTAGCGGAGGAAGTAGGTCCGCGCTGGAAGAGCGAGACACGGACCTCGTGCGGTTTCTGTGCTGCAGAAAAGTCCCTGTAGATAGATGCGGGCTGGTGTGAATTAATTTCAATTTTTGTGCAGGGTTAGTGCATAGTGTATTCACCTGTATTGGTGCACCGCTCTTATGGACGTCATAACGAAAGTGCGTAGTGTGTGAAACATAAATACAACATTTTAACACAACGTAATTCAGGCCATACCGCAAAAAGGACTTTCCCACATGTAACTGCAGCGCTAAACGGTGAATATATCTTGATTTTTGTACAGAAATATGCCACTAAAGGCTTTACCGCATATAACTGCAACAGTGAAAGCTGAATATATTTTTATTTTTATACTGATATGCATCCATACATGTTCTTCAAGATATAAGTGCAGCAGTGAATGGCGAATGTATATTTATTTTTCTGGTGCTATATGCCAGTAAAGGCTTTACCAGCTATAACTGCAACAGTGAACTGAGAATATATTTTTCTTGAATTACTGAAATACGCCCCTATACGCTTTCACCAGAAATAACTGCAGAAGTGACCTGAGAATATATATTTTTTGTTGGACTGAAATAGGCCACTATATGCTTTCAACAGAAATAACTACAGAAGTGAACTGAAAATGTTTTTTTTTGGTTGGACTTAAATAGGCTACTTTACGCTTTCACCACCAGTGCGTATGTATTTTTTATTTTTTTAATGAAATAAGCCCTATACTCTTTCACCAGAAATGGATGCAACTGTGCAGTGCGTTTAAATGTTTTGTGTATTACTGAAATACCGCCCTATGCTCTTTCACAAGAAATGACTGCAAATTATTTTAGCGCAAATAACACCCCTGCTTCAATAAAAAAAATTGGGGGGCAACTGGTATATCACACTAGTAGAAATTATTTGTTTAAATAGCGTTTGTCACTATCGGTAGCGGAGGTAACGCAGCAAAACCACAAATAAATGCTACATTAACTAAATGCACTATATAGAAAGTATATTATTGGTATATAACACCCTTGCTTCAATCAGTTTTTTTGGGTAGGCAAATGGTAAATCACACTAGTAGAAATTATTTGTTCCAATGGCATTTGTCACTCTATGTAGATGTGGTAACACAGCAAAACCGCAAACAAATGCTGCACTACCCAAATGCACTATATATAAAGTATATTATTGGTATATAACACCCTAGCCTCAATCAGTTTTTTAGGGGGGCAACTAGTAAATCACACCAGTAGAAATTATTTGTTCCAATAGCGTTTGTCACTCTGTGTAGATGCCGAAATGCAGCAAAACCGCAGACAAATGCTGCACTACCTAAATGCACTATTTAAAAAGTATATTATTGGTATATAACACCCCTGCTTCAATCAGTTTTTTGGAGGGGCAACTGGTAAATCACACCAGTAGACATTATTTCTTCAAAGAGTGTTTTTCACTCTGTGTAGCTGCGGTAACACAGCAAAACTGCAGACAAATGCTGCACTACCCAAATGCACTATATATAAAGTATATTATTGGTATATAACACCCCCGCTTCAATAATTTTTTTGGGGGGGCAACTGGTAAATCACACCAGTCGAAATTAATTGTTCCAATAGCGTTTGTCACTCTGTGTAGATGCGGTAACGCAGCAAACAACTGGTAAATCACACCAGTAGAAATTATTTGTTCCAATGGCGTTTGTCACTTTGTGTACATGTGGTAATGCAGCAAAACCGCAAACAAATGCTGCACTAACTAAATGCACTATATAGAAAGTATATCATTGGTATATAACACCCCTGCTTCAATCAGTTTTTTGGGGGGCAACTGGTATATCACACCAGTGGAAATTATTTGTTCCAATGGCATTTGTCACTCTGTGTTGATGCAGTAACGCAGCAAAACTGCAAACAAATGCTGCACTACCTAAATGCACTATATAGAAAGTATATTATTGGTATATAACACCCCTGCCTCCATCAGTTTTTTTGGGGGGCAACTGGTAAATCACAACAGTAGAAATTATTTGTTCCAATAGCGTTTGGCAGTATCGCAGCAGAACCACACACAACTGCTGCACAATACAATTGCACTATAATATACTTTCTATGTTAGAAAGTATATTATAAGTATATTACACCCCTCAGTAAGTCACGCCTATCGATAGCAAACCTATACCAGTCCTTAAAAAGACTTTTGTGTCCCTATTAGCTAGCATTTTGTGTCCCTAACAGTCTGTCCCTGCTCCACACCGCAACCTCTCCCTACACTGACAAAAGACAGAATGTAAAATGGCAGCCAGATCAGGTCTATTTATAAGGTAGAGGGTATGTCCACATGCTGAAATGTCTCAATTGGCTGTCCTGTACCACCTGATGAATGTGCCATGGATCAAAGTTCTTCACAATGTCAAAGAATATGGCGGGCGCAAATATCACCATATGTTCGCCCATTCGGTGAACAGCAAACAAGTAAAGTTCGCTGTGAAGAGACCACCGGGTGAACCACAAGGCCAGCTCTAGTTGGGGCCGAATAAAGGATATACAGTGAGGGGAGATACCATTGCTAGATGGATTAGTCAGGGTATTGCTGCTGCTTATGTTTCTGCAGGTTTATCTCTCCCTGATAATCTTAAAGCCCCTTCAACACGGGTGGTTGCATCTTTATGGGCAAAAAGGAGAAGTGCCTTCATTGATCAGATTTGTAAGGCAGCTACTTGGTCGTCTTCACACACTTTTTTTCGTCACTATAGACTATAGACTTGATATGGGCTCATTTTCTTCCTTAGCTTTTGGGTGTAATGTGCTTCAGGCCGTGGTCCCACCCTAAATTTTCTCTTTGGTATTCTCTATGGTGGTGCTGTCGTGACATGGGGGAAAGCCGGTAATTACTCACCGGTAATTCTGTTTCCTCATGATCACGACAGCACCATGGCTTTCCACCCTTTCAACTTTGGTTGTAACAATTGTTTGTTATATTCTTGTATTATTTCAGTTGCTAACTAACTGGAAAGCTTCCTAGATCTCTGTAATTCACTGAGGTATAGGAGTGAAGTACTTCCTTTTGTATTCTAGGTTTTCTGTCCCTGGGGGAGGAGTTCATCTCTCTGGTGGTTATGTCTTGACTGACCATGAGGAAACAGAATTACCGGTAAGCAATTACTGGCTTTTTATTTTTTTAAAGGGATTCATGTCTATAGTGTTTAAAAAAAATTCTATTCTTTCAGTAGTTTTCCATTTGACAGAACAGAAGCATTTACAATTTTAATGTGTACATTTTTATATTTATTTTCAGTCCATTTTTTAAAGTACTTCATTGTTTGTATTGTTTTCAGAGCATACAGTATGGGGCCCATTTTTTGTTTAGCATTTTCCTTTTTTCCTCCCAACGTTCCAATAGTCATACATTTTTTTATATTTTCTATTCATACAGCCATATAAGGGCTTATTTTTTGGTGGATAAGTTGTAGTATTTAAGGGCACCATATAATTTACCATGTCCGTCATTGGAAAATTAGAAAGAAAATTCTTTGATGGGTTAGACTGAAAAAAAATATAGAAAAAAAAAAATCCACCAAGGTTTTTCAGGTTTTGTTATCACAGAATGTAATAACATCCTTAGGCAGAATGCACACGGCCGTGTTTCCTGTGGCCTAGAGCGGTCCGTGGTATGCCGGGCTGTATTCCTGTTCAGAGCATGAGCCCATGGCGTCATTGGTTGCTATGACGCCGTGCACTTCATGCCGCTGCTGCTGTACAGTAATACACTATACGAGTTTATTACTGTACATCAGCGGCGGCATGAAGCGCACGGCGTCATAGCAACCAATGACGCCTTGGGCTCCTGCTCTGAACAGGAATCCAGCCCGGCATACCACGAACCACTATCGGCCGCAGAACACGGCCGTGTGCATTTGGCCATATTCTGCTACTCAATACTAATATAGTATTTGAAAAAAAAATCTAGATTTTCTTTTATCACCATTTTCTGACAGCCATAACAGACAGAGCTGTATGAGGGCTTGTTTTTTGCTGGAAGAAATTTAGATTTTCTTAGTACCATTTTTGTGGTGCATGACTTTTTGATCATTGTTGTTCAATTTTAATATTTATTTGGGGGGGGGGGTGGAATTGACAAAAAAAAAGTCAAATCCTGTGTTTTTCCCCCCCCATTACTTAGATGCACATAAAAATGTTATAAATATTTAAATAGTTCAGACATTTTTCAATGAGGCGCTTTTTTATATATATATATATATATATATATTTATGTATATGTTTATGTATATTTTTTATATATTTTATGTAAAATTGGGAAAGGAGGGTAATTTAAACTTTTTTTTTAACTTTCATTGTGACAACTCTTAACCCACTTAGGGGGGCTAGAACTTGGGATCTTTTGATCCCTTGTCCTATTCACCATAATTGCCAATACCACCATTGAGGTTGGCTGTCTGCTGTATGGTACAGTAAGCACCCATGGCTTATGGAGCTGGCTCAATGCAGCAGTAAACTCCTTGCATTCCCTAAGCCACTGTGACATATGGGTATACCTGATTGATAGTGATACATGATAAATTCATTTGTAACAAATAACATTTCTTCTTAAAGTTTAGCGAGTCAACCAAATAAAAATTTTCTAAACTTCTCTCCTCACAAAACAGCAGGCACCCGGTGACTATGGAGCCCGCACTACTCGTGAGCGGTTGTCCTCTTTAAAGTCCCAGCCAGCACCATACAGTATGGTGCTGGTTGAGATGATCAGGAAAGAGTTAAAGGGGTTTTCCAATCTGTAGATTTTGATGACCTTTTCACAGGATAGGTCATCAATATCAGATTGGTGGGGGTCCAACACCTTGCACCTCAACAATCAGCTGTTTTTCATAGCTGACAGTACCAGAAAAAAACTGTGGATGAAGCCAGAAACAGAAGGCTCTGTCCATTGTTTAGTGGCCGTTCTGTCACACTGTAGCTAAACTCAATCCACTGTTTAGTTTTTGGTGCCAAAAACCACTGATGTGGGTGTTGAATGTTGGATTCCCGCCAATCTGATATTGATGATCTATCATTTCTGAGGATAGGTCATCAATATTTACAGACTAGAAAACCCCTTATAGTGCAACCTGTCTTATGCCAGACTGTGAAAGACAGGAGATATTTTCTTGTCTTATGTCAGCCATCTTAAAGGGTTGATGACAAGAGATCTTTTCATGTCTTATGTCAGCCATCTTAAAAGGTTGAAGTGCTTGTGATTATTTTAAAATAATGGTTACATATTTCACATACTTCCTCTTCTGTACAGTATAAGATTATGCACACTTTGCTTTGAATAAACAGAGACTTGTTTGATCACTGAGTGTCGGTCAATCAATTCTAAATGGGTACCCATTACTGAATCTATGGGCAAGGATGATTTGTAACGCAGCATAAATAAGAGTAAGGGGTCTATGCCCCCACAATTTATTTGGACCCCAAACATGGGGTTTGACCAGTGAACTCTCACCTTACGGTTCCGGCCACAACAGGAGGAGACCCGGACTCACAGATACTACAAACAGCGCTGTAAGGTAAGAAGCTTATTCTTACACAAATATATCTGTGTTTCCTGTGTCTTCACCTGGGTCCGGGGACAGTGGGTCTATTGAAGTTTATCTGACAGTCAAGCCTTTTAAAAAGGTAAGAACCTATTTATGCTGAGATATAGACTTTGATTGGTCTTAGTCTTGGGAAACGTTTGGTTTGGTTACTGGTGTTGTGATTTACGTACAGGTTGTTGCTTGGCTTTTGTATCGTATCACAGAAAATGCCTGTAGAGGAAATAGTGAACTGTGGAGTTCTCTGAGAAAGTGTTAAGACAATATAGAGTTTTCCTAATCTGTAATATAGTTGATACAATAACAGGAGATTAATGGGGAAGTCACTATAAGGAAGCAGATTAGATGGGTCTACAGTAATAACTGTAGATATTTCAGACATCTGGTAGAGAAATTCTTAACACTTAGACATGGGCAATACGCAGAGTATACCTGAGGGGTACAAATTAGCCAAACAGATAGTTGAAGATTCAGAAGGAAAGCAAGACAAGAAAAAGACACAGAAGGTGTTACAGAAGGCGGGTATGAAACATGGTAACTTAGATTATGAAGTTTAGGAAAGGTTCAAAAAAACACATAGTGGTTGGATGAAGGATCAGGAATGTGAGGAGGTTGTGGAATGTTGGTGTCGGACAGCAGAGAAAGTGAAGAATGAGAAATGGCCAAATGTAACATTTGGAGGAAATTTGTATTTATGACACAAGTGTAAAACATGACAATGACAGTGAGACAGAAAAGAAAATATGTCTGCCACCTTCAGTTCCCCCACCGTCATATGCTGGGACAATGGATAGACCAGGCTGGACAAGTACAATGTGTGGAAACCAGAATCTTGACTGAACGGAAACTTGTAGAGCATGTCGGGCACCCAGACCCAGACTGCGTACAGGACTCTATCCGGTCACCATACATACCGGATTCACCCCACAAGTCCCTCCACCAGTGGATGGAAGAGGGGGACCAGGAGACGGGGGAGATAATAAAGCCCCTCAGGCACCACCACACGGTGGTCAAGTCCAATATGTGCAATAGCACATATTGTCTTACTCCCCATGGAGTCCTAAGGACCAAATGGGACTTTTAGGTAGAATTCCTGACCCATTGACAAGACCTATGCCTGCCCACCGTATGTTACAACAGATACAAGCCACATATAGAGCAACATGGGCTGACTTAAATGACTTAGCGGCCTTAAAAATGGGAGAATTACCATATAACCCTCTAAAAGAACAGTTACTGGCTGAAAGGGTAAAACTGATCAGTCATCATGGTCTTACGGGCTCACCATTGTCTCAAATGGGGGAATGTGAAGGACAAGAGATCTTTTCTTGTTTTATGTCAGCCATCTAAAAGGTTGAAGTGTTTGTGATTATTTTAAAATAATGGTTACATATTTCACATACTTCCTCTTCTGTCTTTTTCATTTTTAAATGTCATGGCAGTTTTAGCTGTTGCACCTGCTTTTGTTTCCTCTTAAATTTTCCAAGAAGCTAGGTTCCTAATTTGGGGTTAAGCTGATCTCTACAATTGTGTTTGTGTAATATTTTCTGCTCTGTAAGCAAATGTGACCATGACTTTTATGCGACGTGTGTCTGTGGTTTTCTTCCTCCCCCAAAAACAGTATAAGATTATGCACACTTTGCTTTGAATAAACAGAGACTTGTTTGATTACTGAATGTGTTGGTCAATCAATTCTAAATAGGTACCCATTACTGAATCTATGGGCAATGATGATTTGGAACTCAGCATAAATAAGAGTAAGGGGTCTTTGCCCCCACACAGACTGAGTTGTCATTTAATGTCATCCCTATTTTCAACATAAGAGCCATAATATATAGTGTATAATATGAAGGAAAAAACGGGGGAAAACAGTGTCTCTAGATTTCTTTTAAACAATGTTTGTATTCTAAAAATATACCAATAACACTAAGAACTACTTTGGTATCTAACACTAATCTCAGTCCGCTTATCCCATTTCTCTTTCAGATCCTTTTTAGCCTATTAAAAATCATCTTACAAGTAGTGTTGAGCGCGAATATTCGAATATCGAATTTTTTTCGCGAATATCGGCACTTCGCTAATTCGCGAATATTTCGAATATAGTGATATAAATTCGATATTTCGAATATTCGTTTTTTTTTTTGTTTTTTTTATTGTTATATTTTTTTCTTTCCCACTTCCCTAAAGTTGTTCTTACCTGTCCTTTGGATTCCTGGCTTCCTGGCTGCTCCAGTCAGTGCCCGTTGCCGCTTCTGCCGACTTCCATGCTCATGGAGCGTCCCCATCACCATGGGAACATCTCCATATACTAGAATGTACTGTCGGATTTGAGAATTACGTTGAAATCGCAATTCGATTTTTTCAAGTTATAATAATCGAATTTCGATTTTAACTTAGCACTGCTATATGCCATATTAGGCTAACTAATATGGCATATAGCAGTGCTAAGTTAAAATCGAAATTCGATTATTATAACTTGAAAAAATCGAATTGCGATTTCAACGTAATTCTCAAATCCGACAGTACATTCTAGTATATGGAGTCGTTCCCATGGTGATGGGGACGCTCCATAAGCATGGAATATGGCTTCAATGGCTTGGTAGAATTAGCGAATTGACAAATATATTCGTTATATTCCACAAAACGAATATAACGAATGTATTCGTCATATTCCACAAAACGAATATAACGAATGTATTCGTCATATTCCACAAAACGAAGATAACGAAGTATTCTGCATCTTCATTTTAGCTACCTATTCATCAATTTCGCTAATTCTAGCAATGATATAGGAAAGTTGACTATAGAGACAGCTAAGTATAATTCGCTATGCGATTATATGACTGCTTTTTTTTATAAATAGTATAATTATAATAATTATCAGGTATTATAATTATTCTATTTATTTTTAAAAAAAGCAGAGTAGCCTTTAAGTTAAAATCGAAATTCGATTATTTAAATCGCATATTAATCGCGATAACAAGAATAATGACGAATATTCGATTTCGACGAATATAAAACGAATATTCTATCGAATATTCGCGAATTTCGTCGAAATCGAATATGGCACCTGCCGCTCATCACTACTTACAAGCAAAATGCAAGGTAAAATATATTGAATATAATAATCAAGTTTTTAGTGCAATTAAAGAGAATCTGTCACCACAAAATGGTGAAGCAGATTGAAATATAGTTTTGTGGGAAAAGATTCAGTAAAACTTTCCATGCTCTTTCCATGCTTAGGAGTCATGTATGCAGTCCTACTCCACCCACATGACTCCTAAGCATAAGCAGTGGTTTAAATTAATTTTAAATTAATACATTACAAGTTTTACTGAATCTTCTCCCCTTAAAACTATATATTAATCTGCTCAGCTCCTCCTGCTCTATAACATGTCACCTGCAGTTTACGCTGCATTTCGTTTTGACAGGTTCTCTTTAATATTATTTCCTTTTTACATATTTGCTGATCTTTGAAAATGAAAAAAATTATGCTGTCTGCAGGATTTGGTCTACCATCTATTTCTCATACATAAATAGTAGTTAGAGTCTCATATCTAATAGAGTTGCATCTGATGTCAGCAGTTGTTTGGATGAAAATTTTAACTAAGCATCAAGAAATGTGACTGTATACAATATTGAGGTGCCAATACACATTAAAGTTTTGTTAGCAGATGCCTTTGTTTTTAGAAGTATCAGCCAATAATGTAATTTGCATCGATGCAAGGCAAGTCATTCTTAGGACAAAGGGTGTTTTGACCATTCATCTACTACTCATATACATTTAGCTGACCTGAACTTGTTAAAATGAGAATGGGGAGAGGGGGGTTAACAACTGTAGATGGAAAAGATTTTTTATCAGATTTTTATGGTTGTATTTACAGTATGGTCACGACACTAATAAAGATCAGAGTTCACAATCCCTGCATTACAAGCTAAAAGATGAAACTGAAAAAATAACGAACGTCATTAATTTGGCTTTTGGACAGCAGCTATAAAAATGTACAGCATAAAAATAAATGGCAAGGCTAATGTACAGTCTTCAAACAACAACAATAAGAACAAGAATGTGCTGCTATGAATTAATCTAGCCCTCAAAAACAATAATTGCTTTTGCTATTAACAAGAACACAGTCCTGGAAGGTAATATTGGTTTAATATCATCCAACCAACAAGGGCAAGAGATAATTATACTCAAATGTAATAATAGGAAAATCATTAACAACAGAAATTGGCAGGAGAAACTCTATGTCCCGTACTTTGTACACTTGCTTCTCCAACAATGTATATCAGAGGTTATTGGTAGAGATGGCCTTGCGGTTCGCCCAGGGGTCGTCTCGCGGCAAACTTTGCTCGTTCGCGATTCACCGAACATGCAAACATATGGCGATGTTTGCATGCGCTATATTCTTTTGCATTGCATCGAACTTTGACCCATGACTAGAGTTGAGCGAACACCTGGATGTTTGGGTTAGAGAAGTTCGGACGAACTTCCCAGAAATGTTTGAGTTCGGGACCCGAACTCGACCCGAACACGAACCCCATTGAAGTCAATGGGGACCCGAACTTTTCGGCACTAAAAAGGCAGTAAAACAGCACAGGAAAGGGCTAGAGGGCTGCAAAAGGCAGCAACATATAGGTAAATCCCCTGCAAACAAATGTGGATAGGGAAATGAATTTAAAAAAATAAATAAAAATTAACCAAAATCAATTGGAGAGAGGTCCCATAGCAGAGAATCAGGCTTCATGTCACCCACCACTGGAACAGGCCACTGTCAGATATTTAGGCCCCGGCACCCAGACAGAGGAGAGAGGTCCCATAGCAGAGAATCAGGCTTCATGTCATAGCAGAGAATCAGGCTTCACGTCACCCACCACTGGAACAGGCCATTGTCAGATATTTAGGCCCCGGCACTCAGACAGAGGTCCCATTGCAGAGAATCAGGTTTTATGTCACCCACCACTGGAACAGGCCACTGTCAGATATTTAGGCCCCGACACCCAGAGAGAGGAGATAGGTCCCATTGCAGAGAATCAGGCTTCATGTCAGCCACCACTGGAACAGGTCACTGTCAGATATTTAGGCCCCGGCACCCAGACAGAGGAGAGAGGTCCCATAGCAGAGGATCAGGCTTCATGTCATAGCAGAGAATCCGGCTTCATGTCATAGCAGAGAATCAGGCTTCATGTCATAGCAGAGAATCAGGCTTTATGTCATAGCAGAGAATCAGGCTTCACGTCACCCACCACTGGAACAGGCCATTGTCAGATATTTAGGCCTTGGCACCCAGACAGAGGAGAGAGGTCCCATTGCAGAGAATGAGGCTTCATGTCACCTACCACTGGAACAGGCCACTGTCAGATATTTAGGCCCTGCACCCAGACAGAGGAGAGAGGTCCCATAGTAGAGAATCAGGCTTCATGTCATAGCAGAGAATCAGGCTTCATGTCATAGCAGAGAATCAGGCTTCATGTCACCCACCACTGGAACAGGCCATTGTCAGATATTTAGGCCCCGGCACCCAGACAGATGAGAGGTTCATTCAGATGCAATATAATGGTAAAATAAATAAAAAAGAGGATTAAATGAAGTGCCCTGGAGTACAAGAATATATTGTTAAAGGTAGGTAGTTATAAATGTCTAATCTGCACAAGGGATGGACAGGTCCTGTGGCATCCATGCCTGGTTCATTTTAATGAACGTCAGCTTGTCCACATTGGCTGTGGATAGGCGGCTGCGTTTGTCTGTAATGACGCCCCCTGCCGTGCTGAATACACGTTCAGACAAAACGCTGGCCACCGGGCAGGCCAGCACCTCCAAGGCATAAAAGACTAGCTCTGGCCACGTGGACAATTTGGAGACCCAGAAGTTGAATGGGGCCGAACCATCAGTCAGTACGTGGAGGGGTGTGCACACGTACTATTCCACCATGTTAGTTAAATGCTGCCTCCTGCTAACACGTTCCGTATCAGTTGGTGGTGCAGTTAGCTGTGGCGTGGTGACAAAACCTTTCCACATCTCTGCCATGCTAACCCTGCCCTCAGAGGAGCTGGCCGTGACACAGCTGCATTGGCTACCTCTTGCTCCTCCTCTGCCTTTGCCTTGGGCTTCCACTTGTTCCCCTGTGACATTTGGGAATGCTCTCAGTAGCGCGTCTGCCAACGTGCGCTTGTACTCACACATATTCCTATCACGCTCCAGTGCAGGAAGTAAGGTGGGCACATTGTCTTTGTACCGTGGCTACAGCAGAGTGGCAACCAAATAGTCCACACACGTTAAAATGTGGGCAACTCTGCTGTCGTTGCGCAGGCACTGCAGCATGTAGTCACTCATGTGTGCCAGGATGCCCAGAGGTAAGGACAAGCTGTCGTCTGTGGGAGGCGTATCGTCATCGTCCTCCGTTTCCCCCCAGCCACGCACCAGTGATGGGCCCGAGCTGCGTTGGGGGCCACCCCGCTGTGAACATGCTTCATCCTCATCCTCCTCCACCTCCTCCTCATCCTCGTCCTCCTCGTCCTCCAGTAGAGGGCCCTGTCTGGCCACATTTGTACCTGGCCTCTGCTGTAGCAAAAAAAAACTCCCTCGGAGTCACTTCTAAGAGACTGGCCTGAAAGTGCTAAAAATGACCCCTCTTCCTCCTCCTCCTGGGCCACCTCCTCTTCCCTCATCGCCCTACGTGTTTTCTCAAGGAGACATAGAAGTGGTATTGTAACGCTGATAACGGCATCATCACCACTGGCCATGTTGGTGGAGTACTCGAAACAGCACAACAGGGCACACAGGTCTTGCATGGAGGCCCAGTCATTGGTGGTGAAGTGGTGCTGTTCCGCAGTGCGACTGACCCGTGCTTGCTGCAGCTGAAATTCCACAATGGCCTGCTGCTGCTCGCACGGTCTGTCCAGCATGTGCAAGGTGGAGTACCACCTGGTGGGCACGTCGCATATGAGACGGTGAGCGGGAAGGCCGATGTTATGCTGTAGCGCAGACAGGCGAGCAGCGGCAGGATGTGAATGCCGGAAGCGCGCACAGACTGCCCGCACTTTATGCAGCAGCTCTGACATGTCGGGGTAGTTGTGAATGAACTTCTGCACCACCAAATTCAGCACATGCGCCAGGCAAGGGATGTGCATCAAACCGGCTAGTCCCAGAGCTGCAATGAGATTTCGCCCATTATAGCACACCACCAGGCCGGGCTTAAAGCTCACCGGCAGCAACCACTTGCCGGTCTGTTGTTCAATACCCCGCCACAACTCCTGTGTGGTGAGGGGGCCTGTCCCCCAAACATATGAGTTTCAGAATGGCCTGCTGACGTTTACCCTGGGCTGTGCTGAAGTTGGTGGTGAAGGTGTGTGGCTGACTGGGTGAGCAGGTGGAAGAAGAGGAGGAGGAAGTCGAGTAGGGGGAGGATGCTACAGGAGGCAAAGAATGTTGCCCTGCAATCCTTGGCGGCGGAAGGACGTGCACCAAACAGCTCTCTTCCTAGGGCCCAGACGCCACTACATTTACCCAGTGTGCAGTTAGGGAGATATAGCGTCCCTGGCCGTGCTTACTGGTCCACGTATCTGTGGTTAGGTGGACCTTGCCACAGATGGCGTTGCGCAGTGCACACTTGATTTTATTGTATACTTGGCTGTGCAGGGAAGGCACCGCTCTATTGGAGAAGTAGTGGCGGCTTGGAACAACATACTGTGGGACAGCAAGCGACATAAGCTGTTTGAAGCTGTCTGTGTCCACCAGCCTGAATGACAGCATTTCATAGGCCAGTAGTTTAGAAATGCTGGCATTCAGGGCTAGGGATAGAGGGTGGCTAGGTGGGAATTTACGCTTTCTCTCAAATGTTTGTGAGATGGAGAGCTGAACGCTGCCGTGTGACATGGTGGAGATGCTTGGTGACGGAGGTGGTGGTGTTGGTGGTACATCCTCTGTTTGCTGGGCGGCAGGTGCCAACGTTCCTCCAGAGGCGGAGGAAGAGGCCAAGGCAACAGCATAAGAGGTAGCAGGGGGAGCAGGGGGAGCCTGAGTGAGTTCCTTGTTTTTAAGGTGTTTACTCCACTGCAGTTCATTCTTTGCATGCAGGTGCCTGGTCATGCAGGTTGTGCTAAGGTTCAGAACGTTAATGCCTCGCTCCAGGCTCTGATGGCACAGCGTGCAAACCACTCGGGTCTTGTCGTCAGCACATTGTTTGAAGAACTGCCATGCCAGGAAACTCTTTGAAGCTGCCTTTGGGGTGCTCGGTCCCAGATGGCGGTGGCCAGTAGCAGGCGGAGTCTCTTGGCGGTGGGTGTTCTGCTTTTGCCCACTGCTCCCTCTTTTGCTACGCTGTTGGCTCGGTCTCACCACCGCCTCTTCCTCCGAACTCTGGTGGCAGCTTGTGCTGGTGCACCACAAGACACAAGATGGCCGCCGATCAACCCAGAAAAAAGTGACAGAAACACGCTCTGGGCAGCCTAAAAACAGTAAGCAATTAAATAGAAGAGGTTGAATGATTCACAGCTGTAGATCGATCACTTCATTAAGTGTTTTTGAAGACGAAATCACTCCCTAATCTGGCCCTAACAGCAGCAGCTGCATCCTATCTCTACACTGATCAGAGCAGAGTGACGTGTGGCGCTATGTGACTCCAGCTTAAATAGAGGCTGGGTCACATGCTGCACTGGCCAATCACAGCCATGCCAATAGTAGGCATGGCTGTGATGGCCTCTTGGGGCAAGTAATATGATTCTTGTTGATTGGCTGCTTTGCAGCCTTTCAAAAAGTGACAAGAAAGCGCCGAACACCGAACCCGGACTTTTACGAAACTATACAGTTCGGGTTCGCTCATCCCTACCCCTGACACATCCATCAGATGGGAGCACATGGACACACCCCACCCTATAACAGAACCCGATCTGGCAGCCATTTTACATTCTCTGTTTTGCCAGTGTACGGAGAGGTTGCTTTGTGGAGGAGGGACAGACTGCTAGGGACACAAAATGCTAGCTAATAGGGCCACAAAAGTCCTTTTAAGGACTGGTATAGGTGTGGTATTAATAGGTGTGATATACTAAGGGGTGTAATATACTTATAATATACTTTCTAAGATAGAAAGTATATTATAGTGCATTTGAATGGTGCAGCAGTTGTGCTTGGTTCTGATGCGATACCGCAGCTATATAGAGGGACAAATGCTATTGGAATAACTAATTGCAACTGGTGTGATATACCTGATTGAGGGGTGCAATTTACCTACCTCCACAAAATATTGATTAATGGGTTTGATATACCTGCTTCCACAAAATACTGATTGAGGGGTGCAATATATCTGATTCCACCAAATATTGATTGAGGCCTGCGATATATCTGCTTCAACAAAGTACCAATTTAGGGGTGTGATACACCTGCTTCCAGCAAATATTGATTGAGGGGTTCTATATAGCTGCTTCAACAAAATACAGATTGAGTGGTGCGAAATACCTGCTTCCACAAAATTCTGATTAAGGGGATTGATATACCTGCTTCCACCAAATATTGATCGAGGCCTGAGATACACCTGCTTCTACAAAATATGGATTAAGGGGTTTGATACGCCTGCTTCCACCATTTATTATGGGGTTCTATATACCTGCTTCCACAAAATACAGATTGAGGGGTGCAATATACCTGCTTCAAAAAAATACTGATTAAGCAGTTTTTATATACCTGCTTCAAGAATATACTGATTGAAGGGTGCAATATACCTGCTTCCACCAAATATTGATTAAGGGGTTTGATATACCTGTTTCCACAAAATACTGATTGAGGGGTGTGATATATCTGCTTCCACAAAATAATGATTGAAGGGTTTGATATGCCTGCTTCCACAAAATACTGATTGAGGGGTGTGATATACCTGCTTTCACATAATATTGATTAAGGGGTTTGATATACCTGCTTCTACAAAATACTGATTGACAGGTGCGATATGCCTGCTTCCGCCAATTATTAAGGGGTTCTATATGCCTGCTTCAACAAATTACTGATTAAGGGGATTGATATACCTGCTTCCACAAAATACAGATTAAGGGGTTGGATATACCTGCTTCCAAAAAATACAGATTGTGGGGTGTGATTTACCTGCTTCCACAAAATATTGATTAAGGGGTTTGATATACCTGCTTCCACAAAATATTGATTAAGGGTGCGATACACCTGCTTCCACAAAATACTGATAAAGGGGTTTGATATACCTGCATCCACCAAATATTGATTGAGGCCTGAGATACACCTGCTTCCACAAAATACTGATTAAGGGGTTCTATAAACCTGCTTCCACAAAATACTGATTAAGAGGATTGATATATCTGCTTCCACAAAATAATGATCAAGGGGTTTGATAAACCTGCTTCCACAAAATACTGATTGAGGGGTGCAATGTGCCTGCTTACGCCAAATATTGATTAAGTAGTTCTGTATATCTGCTACAACAAAATACTGATTAAGGGGATTCATATACCTGCTTCCACAAAATACTGATTATTGGGTTTGATATAAGTGCTTCCACGAAATACTGATTGAGGGTGCAATATACCTGCTTCCACAAAATATTGATTAAGAGGTTTTATATACAGACTTCCACAAAATATTGATTAAGGGGTTTGATAAACCTGCTTCCACAAAATACTGATTTAGGGGATTGATATACCTGCTTCCACCAAATTTTGTTTGACGCCTGCGATACACCTGCTTCCACAAAATATTGTCTGAGGGGTGCGATATACCTACTTCCACCAAATATTGATTAAGGGGTTCTATATAACTCCTTCCACAAAATACAGATTGAGTGGTGCGATATACCTGCTTCCACAAAATATTGATTAAGGGGTTTTATATAACTGCTTCCATAAAATACAGATTTAGGGGTTTGATAAACCTGCTTCCACCAAATATTGATTAAGTGGTTCTATATACCTGCTCCCACAAAATAATGATTGAGGGGTGCGATATAACTGCTTCCACAAAATATCAAATAATGGGATTGGTGTACCTGCTTCCACAAAATACTGATTAAGGGGTTTGATAAACCTGCTTCCACCAAATATTGATTAAGGAGTTCTATATACCTGCTTTCACAAAATACAGATTGAGTGGTGCAATATACCTGCTTCCACAAAATACAGATTAAAGGGAATGATATACCTGTTTCAACAAAATACTGATTAAGGAGATTGCTATACCTGTTTCCAACAAATATTGATTAAGGGGTTCTATATACCGGTTTCCACAAAATTCTGATTGAGTGGTGCGATATACCTGCTTCCACAAAATACTGATTAAGGGGATTGTTATCCATGCTTCCACAAAATACTGATTGAGGGGTGTGATATACCTGCTTCCACCAAATATTGATTAAGGAGTTCTATATACATGCTTCCACAAAATACAGATTGAGTGGTGCAAAATATCTGCTTCCACAAAATACTGATTAAGGAGTTTTTATATACCTGCTTTTACAAAATATTGATTAAGGGGTGCAATATACCTGCTTCCACAAAATATTAAATAATGGGATTGATATACCTGCTTCCACAAATTACTGATTAAGGGGATTGATATACCTACTTCCACCAAATATTGATTAAGGAGTTCTATATACATGCTTCCACAAAATACTGATTAAGGGTTTTTTATTATTGATTGAGGGGTGCGATATACCTGCTTCCACAAAATACTGGTTAAGATGTTTGATACACCTGCTCCCACAAAATAATGATTGACGGGTGCGATATAACTGCTTCCACAAAATACAGATTGAGTGGTGCAATATACCTGCTTCCACAAAATACTGATTAAGAGTTTTTTTATATAACTGCTTTTACAAAATGCTGATTCAGGGGTGCGATATGCCTGCTTACACCAAATATTGATTAAGGGGTTCTGTATATCTGCTTCAACAAAATACTGATTCCACCAAATTTTGATTGAGGCCTGCAATACACCTGCTTCCACAAAATATTGATTGAGGAGTGCAATATACCTACTTTCATTAAATATTGATTAAGGGGTTCTATATAACTGCTTCCATAAAATACAGATTCAGGGGTGGTATATACCTGTTTCTACCAAATATTGATTTAGGCCTGCGATATACCTGCTTTCACAAAATATTGATTAAGGGGTTCTATATACCTGCTTCAACAAAATACTGATTAAGAGGTTTGCTATACCTACTTCCACAAAATACTGATTGATGGGTGTGATATACCTGCTTCCACAAAATATTGATTACGTGGTTTGATATACCTGCTTCCACAAAATACTGATTGAGGGGTGTGATATACCTGCTTCCACCAAATATTGATTAAGGAGTTCTATATACATGCTTCCACAAAATACAGATTGAGTGGTGCAAAATATCTGCTTCCACAAAATACAGATTAAAGGGATGGATATACCTGTTTCCACAAAATACCGATTAAGGAGATTGCGTTTCTAACAAATATTGATTTAGGGGTTCTATATACCTGTTTCCACAAAATTCTGATTGAGTGGTGCGATATACCTGCTTTCACAAAATACTAATTAAGGGGATTGATATACCTGCTTCCACTAAATATTTATTGAGGTCAGCGATACACCTGCTTATACAAAATACTGATTAAGTGGTTCAATATACCTGATTCAACAAAATACTGATTGAGTCCTGCAATATACCTGCTTCCACAAATACTGCTCTTCTCTAGGAACTTTTGTACAGAGCAAGAGGCAGGCCATTCCGCAGGGGTGGTAGAGGTCGGGCAGGTGCACCAGGCTGGAGCCTAAATGGGAAGTTTGAGAAGGTGCCTGCGATTACATCAAAGGATGCACCAGATTTGGTTGAATGTCGCAATCAGCCTTCCGCTTCTGCACCCTCCTCATCCTCTGTATCTGAACCCTCCTTACTCTCTGCTGTGTGCACCCCCACAGACACCACCACCACCATAGCCACTCAAGTCGGGGGAATTATTTTCCCACCCATTCCCAGTCCTTACCGATGCGCAGCCATTCTTGGAATCGGATGAGGAAGAGGAGGTAGCAACGGCCGCTACCCAGCGGTCTAACGACAGTACCCTGATCTGCCCAAGGAGGGTGGACCCTGCTGTTGCTGCCTACTCCAAGAGATCTAATGTCAGTGGTGGTGATGGTTACGATGATGACGTGTCGATGGATGTCACGTGGGTGCCCCCAAGAGAGGAAGAGGAGGAGAGTTAAGAGGGAGAGATGGAGCAGCAGAATGGGAGGAGAAGGAGTAGAAGTAGGCAGAGCTTGGAGGGCATAGGAGGCAAAAAGCAGACTGCAAATGTATCTGGAGCGAGTCATCCACCATGCACGGTCACTTCTGGTGCTCCCAGGAAGCCGGCACATGGCTTCGCAGTGTGGTCTTTTTTTAACTTGTCCACTGCTGCCAATAGTGTTTCCATCTGCAGCCTGTGCTCTCAATGCATAAGTCGCGGTAAGCCTAGGTACGACTGCCTTAAGAAAGCACTTGGCCTCCCATCACCGAGCCCAGTGGGAGCAATGCTGTCAGAACCCAAAAAGCCACACTCCTGGCGCTCCACGTCCTTCCTCTTTTCCTTCTCCTTCTCCTCCTCTCTCCTCCCATTTGTCCTCCACTCCTACTTACACCATGCAGTGGTCGCATTCATCTGGCAGAAGGCAGGCTTCCGTGGCCCAAATGTTCAAGAGTAATAGTTGATGATGCCGGATAACTCTCTTGCCCAATCGCTGACCGCTGGCTTGTCGGAACGCCTAGCCTGCCGACTACTGCCATATAAACTGGTGGACTCAGAGGCTTTTAGAAAATGTGTGGCCATTAACAAACCGCAATGGAAGATTCCGGGAAGGAAATATTTCTCCCAGAAGGGCATCCCTGACCTATATGGCCACGTTCATCGGCAAGTGATTATATCTCTGGCACACAGTGTTGGTGCTAAGATACATCTGACCACAGACATGTGGTCTAGGAAACATGTGTGGATTTGGTGTTACCGCCAAGGATTGCATGCAGGCCTGCCTCTTCTTCTCTTCCTCCTACTCCATCCTCCATCTCCTCCTCAGCTGACTCCTCCTTTTCCACTGCTACCGCATCTTCTGCTGCGCCCCCCAGGCTCCCCAGAACATATTTGATGTCCCAGTGAGACATTGTCATGCTGTGCGGCTGTTGTGCCTGGAAGCCAAGAGCCACACCGGTTTGGCACTCCTTTCAGCTCTGCAGTCACAGGCCGATTAGCGGCTAACCCTGCTCAATTTGACAGTTGGTAAAGTGGTGTGCAACAAAGGTGTCAATCTGCTGAGCGTGCTGAAACAGGGCACAATGACACACGTTCCATGCATGGCACACATCCTGAACTTAGTTGTGCAGCGATTGGTTGACAAATACCCCAGGGTGCAGGACGTCTTGCGGCAGGCCAGGAAAATCTCTGGCCATTTTACAAGATCTTACAAGGTCAAGGCTCGCCTGTCACGGCTGAGGATTGGCAAAACCCTCAGCCATGTGATTCCAGATGATGTTGGTCGCTGCTCGGCCAGGACGACAGAATTAGGGAGCAGGTCACCTCCTAACACGTCCCTAACATTGACCCTGACTCCTAGCCATAGGAGCCAACCCTGATGGTAGGAGGGCTCATACAACGAAACCTAATAGTCCCTGCTAGCCCTCAGGGTGGCCCTGAACTAGAAGCAGGATAAGACGACCTGTTCCTCCTAGATACGGACAAACAGGAGTCTCACTGGCCAAGCTATATAAAGAAAGGGGGAACATAAACAGACATATGGCAATGGCAGGTAAGTGAAACTAGTACCACACCTACCTGCCAGACACACAACCTGGAACCCATATATACAAGTGCTGCTGTCCACAACAACACAAAGGACACAGCACACATCACACAGGAACTGAGGAGACCATAAGCTGCAAAGAATAAAGACCAAACAAAAATCTTCATAACATCATGTAACATAAACCTATGACCACAAGGGTGGCCCCCACTGGCAGATGGTATAACACAGGAGGATGACTCCAGCTAACCATGGCTGAAGTACCACTTAGACTACTGATCTAAACTAAGGCTTTATAGCCCATGTAGCCACACCCACACACAGACACACCCAGTGCACACACACTAGGAAGGAAGTTAACCCTTCCAACACAAGGGAAGATGGACACTTAAATAGGAAGTACAACATAAACACACACTTCACCTGTTGCCACGGGCAATGGCATGCATGGCAACCATGTCCCGAGACACTGCCACCACATGCATACAACACCAAACGTACAACCAAGTGAAGGAAAATCTCACTATACACACCATAGGCCGTGATATCGCCTTGCTGACATTCAGCGGCGACACCACCTGCCCGTCAGACGTCTGATTTGTGACAGTCCGGCATGCTGGAACTCCACCTTGTATATGCTACCTATACGAACTCTGCAGCAGGACAGGTTCTAGGGGGCTTGGTTATAGGAGGAGGAGGAGGAGGAGCAAGAAGAGCAGGCTTTGAGGGGGACTTTAAACTTTTGGGGGATCCCTGGTGTTGTTCGTTGCTGGGGAGAGGAGACTGAAAACGGCTTTCTCCTGGGCGATGAGCAGGAGCCAGGGTGCTGCACTGCTTCCAATTTAGTGCAAATGGGGGTCTTCATGCGCCAGTGTTTGAAGAGACACCCCCATTTAAAAAGCAAAAAGGACAAGCACCAGTACTGGGTGGCAATGTACTTAGACCTCTGGTGCAAACACAAAATGGCTGACATGTTTCCAGCATCACAGGACTGGCAGAATGCAGCATTTCCGGGCCTTGCTGCAATAGATTCTGCATTCTGCTGTTGCTGTCGCTGGCAGAGGAATTTCCACTCACAGTGAAACAGGTGCGGGTACCAATCATGCCACGCCTGCAAGAAGAGGGTGATTTGAAGATGTTGTGGTCACTTTGGATATAAGAACATTCTTGCAGCCAACCCATCGACAGCCTCCCTCCAGATCCAGCCTCAGGGAACGCCTAGACCGACAGGTGTCCGACTACGGTGGGTCAACGGCCGATGTGGACGCTCTGAGAAGCGAGGAACCCCTGGACTACTGTGTGTGCAGGCTTGACCTGTGGCCAGAGCTGGCACAATTTGCCAGGGAATTCTTGACTTGCCCCACGTCGAGTGTCCTGTCCGAAAGGATGTTCAGCGTAGCAGGGGGGATGGTGACTGACAAGCGCACACACCTAGCTCACAACAGTGTGGACTACCTCACATTTCTAAAAATTAATGAGGCATGGATCTCAGAGGAATTCAACACCTGTGATGACCACATGAAATTGAATTTCCTCATGCCAGCCCACACATATCCGCCACCAAACAGAACAAAGAATAGTCCTTGTCTTATGTATATACAGCTGCATAAAAGGCCTTTTCTGTCTGGTGAATGCCTAAGTTTTGGGGCCTCTGCTCCAGTGGCCTACAGTAAAAATTTTATCCAGTGACCGCCTAATGTACCTCCAGGCACATAATCACTAGTTCTATTCTATCAGGTAAATGCCTAACTTTTGGTACCTGTACTGGCCTACAGTAAAATTTATAGCCGGTGACCGCCTATTGTACCTCTAGCCACATCATCACAAGTTATTTTCTGTCAGGTAAATGCCTAATTTTTGGGGCCTGTACTGGCCTACTGTAAAATTGTTATCCACTGACCGTCTAATATACCTCCAACCACATAATCACTTGTTCTTTTCTGTCAGGTGAATGCCAAATTTTTGGGGGCTGTACTCCACTGGCCTACAGTAAAATTGTTATTCGGTGACCGCCTAATGTACTTCTAGCCACATAATCACTTGTTCTTTTCTGTCAGGTAAATGGCAAATTTTTGGGGCCTGAATTGGCTTACAGTAAAATTGTTATCCACTGACCGTCTAATATATCGTACCTCCAGCCACATAATCACTTATTCTTTTTTATCAGGTGAATGCCAAATTTTGGGGGCATGTACTCCCGTGGCCTAAAATAATTTTTTTCTAGGCTCCAGCAGGGCACATTTTTGAGAGTTTCCCTTGAAGATGCATAAAAATGGCCCTTGATAAAATACATATTTTTGGGGGGATTTTTGTCATTGATCTCCCTCTGGTATGTCACTGTCCATGTTGTGGGCCTATTTGTGCACTTCTTGTAAGTATTTGGTGGCTGCAAATAGAACCTAAAGGTTTTTCAGATTCGCCTGCCATTAAAGTAAATGGGCTTGCTGCGAACGCGTAGTTCAAAAGCATTTGATCGCAAAGGCGCATTTGTGAAACGTCCCGGACGATGTTCGTCCATCACTAGTTATTGGTTATTCATTAAAATTGTAAACTACCTACCTAGATAATGCTTTCTCTTCAATTGGAGAATTCAACACATTTTAATTAGATAAAAGTTGATTCTGCTACAGTAAAACACCACACTCTTCTACTTGTGTCACAATATCACAGACCCAGATTCACTAATGACTAATCTGCACCTCAAATTTGTTTAGAATTTGGTCACATTGTGGCGCATGAAGTAGCATAATAATAACATAGTTTATAAGACTGACAAAAAAAAATAAACATCCATCAGTCAAGTTGAGCCTATCATCCTGGAAAAGTGGTCCAGAGAAAGGAAAAAACCCTATGAGATAAAATACAACTTTCCTCAGTTTAGGGTAAAATAATAAAATAAAATAAATCTTACTGACTTTAATCTGGCAATATAAATAATTCCCTGGATTATTGACCCTTTTTCAGAATTCTAGTAACTGCAGTATAACTTGAAATATTATTACACTCAGAAAATACAACCAGGCTGTCACGTGCCGGAGGCTCAAGGCAGACCTTCGGGACGTCTTGCAAACAGGACACAGGCAAGATTCAGACCAGGGACCAACAGAGTACTTTATTACACATATTATACAAGCACATGACAGTAAAGCAGGTTAGGCATCAGTGTTAGCACTACCACAGAACCAAGTGCACCGTCAAACCAGAGGCAAAACCCAAATGGCAGAAAGCCAGTGAGCCCTGTTCTTCACAGAGCCCCTGGTGGTGGGGATAGACTGTAGCGAGGGCTCACTGGTTGCACCTCCAGGAAGGTCCGGGTACACTTGGCCACTACCTGGCGAGAACCACAGACACAGGACTGGAACCCAACCAAACATAGGACTTTAATCTGACAACAAACGGAAACCAGCACAAAAGCAGATGTCTGGACCCCATGTGGAATGGAAGCATGGCGGTCTCAGGTAAAGCTGCACACAGACTAGAGATCCTCCCTCCTGAGAACCCAGGGACTCTCTCACAAAGGCAGGACAAACACAGGGATAGAAGCAGTAAAGCACTGCAGGGCATGCAAGGAACAGAATAGGATCAAAAGCAGTAGGCACTGCCAGGCTGGACATAGGACAGGATCAGAAGCAGTTTAGCATTGCCAGGTTATACAAGGAACATAATCAGAAGCTGTTTCACACTGCCAGGCTGTCAGACACAGTTATAGCACTGCTAGGCTAATCATGGACAGAGTAGATCAAGGCACTGAACAGGTACAGAAGATGAGACAAGGCCATAACATCAACACCAATACAGGACAGGTACAGGGAACAAACAAAGCAACAACACCAACACAATACTAGACAACACCACACAGAAGGGCAGATGGAAAAAAAAAACTGGGTCAGCAGCAAGGGGCTATACCCACTAAGGCACAGGACAGACTAACCTCCTGGGTGAGCAGCAAGGTGCAACATCCAGCAAGGCAGAAGATAGACTGAACTCAAGCTCGATAGCTCACAGATGGATTTAGCTGCAATAAGGAGGCACCTGATAAGCCACACCCACGAACAGACCAGACAAAGTTAACCCCATGAGAAACAGGGAGGGGAGCCTGCATGAACAGAGAAGAGAATACACAGGCTGCAGAACAGGACGTTGACCCTGGCAAACCAGCATACACGGAGTCCACCACAGCCAGTACGCCAGAGCACAAGCAACCCGTGACACAAACAGAAATGCATCCGTACTAAGGCCATGTTCACACACAAGGCCGCAGCCAGCACACATTACTGAACCAGCATGCATGGGAACACCCACAGCCAGTACACAAAGCGCATGCAGCCAGCCTGCACGGCATCAGAGACAGGAACCACAGATATGCAGACATGGAAGCCACAAACACAAGCCACAGTTCACACAAGACACTGCAGCCAGCAAGTAGCCTCAAGCAACCAGCATACAAAGGTTTCGGCCTGCAGCCAGTACGCAAGAGAGCATACAGCCAGCCTACACGGCCAAAACTGTTACAGTGAACTGCACAGGGACACAGGCCCCTCTTCAACTCTTTTAGTGGGCTCCTCACCTCCTCTGGCAGAGAGTTCCATAGTCTCACTGCTCTTACAGTGAAACATCCTTTTTGTTGATATAGAAACCTTCTTTCCTCTAGACAATGATCTCTCCATATGTACTAGCATTGCCGCTGAGGAAGGGGTTTGATCCCCGAAACGTGTACGGTTCATGACAGCAAAGGACCTTGTAATGGAATCCTGAGGTGCCAGTATCAATGGGCATCCTACCCCTTTGGACCCCCAGTGAGTGAATTCTAGTGCAGAGACAAGCACACGGTCTGGACCTTAGGACCAAACGTACTCACCAGCTTTCCACAGAGCGGTGTGCATCACATGAGACGCAGCCAGGTCACATGGGACGCCGCTCTTGAGACCTGCAGACCACTTGGGACGCCGGGTGAGTCTAAGTGGCTGCTGCAGGATTATCCTATGGGGACGAAAGAGGGGTAACGTACTTTGCCCTACGGGGCCTATCTGATATTACATACGTGACTTTCATCATATGTGGATGCTTTCATCATATGCGGACGCCTTAACGGGCGATTGAGTGTGGACATTCACACGCAATCTACACGCCACACATGGCGAATGTATGTGGTCATAGGCTTGATTAACCCCATAGGGACATAGCCTTATTTCACCTTAAGGACCAGGCCATTTTTTGAAAATCTGACCACTGTCACTTTAAGTGCTGATAACTTTAAAACCTTTGACTTATCCAGGCCGTTCTGAGATTGTTTTTTCGTCACATATTGTACTTCATGACACTGGTAAATGAAATCCCCCAATTTTTTTTTCCCACAAAATAATACCAAATTTACCAAAAATTTGGAAAAATTAGCAAATTTCAAAGTTTCAGTTTCTCTACTTCTGTAATACATAGTAATACCCCTCAAATTGTGATGACTTTACATTCCCTATATGTCTACTTCATGTTTTAATTATTTTTGGAATGATATTTTAATTTTTGGGGATGTTACAAGGCTTAGAAGTTTAGAAGCAAATCTTGAAATTTTTCAGAAATTTACAAAAACCCAATTTTTAGGGACCAGTTCAGTTCTGAAGTCACTTTGCGAGGCTTACATAATAGAAACCACCCAAAAATGACCCCATCTAAGAAACTACACCCCTCAAGGTATTCAAAACTGATTTTACATACGTTTTTAACCCTTTAGGTGTTGCACAAGAGTTATTGGCAAATGGGGGATGAAATTTGAGAATTTAATTTGTTTGTCTAATTTTCCATTTTAATCCATTTTTTCCACTAACAAAGCAAGGGTTAACAGCCAAACAAGACTGGATCTTTATTGCCCTGACTCTGCCGTTTACAGAAACACCCAATATGTGGCCGTAAACTACTGTACGGCCACACAGCGGGGCGTAGAGTGAAAGGCGCGCTGTTTGGTTTTTGGAGGGATGATTTTTATGGACCGGTTTATTTACACTGTGTCCTGTTTCAACCCCCCTGATGCACCCCTGGAGTAGAAACTCCCTAAAAGTGACCCCATCTAAGAAAGTACACCCCTCAAGGTATTCAAAACTGATTTTACATACGTCGTTAACCCTTTAGGTGTTATTGGCAAATGCAAATGGGGATGAAATTTGAAAATTTCATTTTTTTGCCTTATTTTCCATTTTAACCCATTTTTTCCACTAACAAAGCAAGGGTTAACAGCCAAAAAAGACTGTATCTTTATTGCCCTGACTCTGCCGTTTACAGAAACACCCAATATGTGGCCATAAACTACTGTACGGCCACACAGCGGGGCGTAGAGTGAAAGGTGCGCCGTTTGGTTTTTGGAGGGCTGATTTTTATGGACCGGTTTATTTACACCGTGTCCTGTTTCAACACCCGTGATGCACCCCTGGAGTAGAAACTCCCTAAAAGTGACCCCATTTTAGAAACTACGGGATAAGGTGGCATTTTTTGGAGGACTATTTTTAGGGTACATATGATTTTTGGTTGCTCTATATTACATTTTTGTGAGGTAAGGTTACCAAAAATTGAAATTCTGAAATTTCACCTCCATTTGCCATTAACTGTTGAGGAACACCTAAAGGGTTAATAACGTTTGTATAAACAGTTTTGAATACCTTGAGGGTGTAGTTTCTTACACTCACTTTTAGGGAGTTTTTACTCTAGGGGAGCATCAGGGGGGCTTCAAAAGGGACATGGTGTCAATAAAAAAGGCCATCAAAACCGGCCTTCCAGAAACCATGTCGGTCCGTTCCTTTTGCGGCCTCCTTTTTACTGATACAGCAGTTTACAACCACAAATGTGGCATTTCTGTAAACTGCAGTATCAGGGTAATAAATATTAACTTTTGTTTGGTTGTTAACCCTTGTTTTGTTACCGGAAAAAAACAGGATTGAAATGGAAAAGTGCCAAAAATAGCGTTTTTGCCACCATTTTTTTTTTTACTGTGTTAATCTGGGGGGTTAGGTCATGGGATATTTTTATAGAGGAGATTCCTACAGACGTGGCGATACCTAATAAGGTTTTTGACTATATTATCCTTTTTGATACAAAAAAAACTAACTAAAAATAGGCCAAAAAATGTGAAAAAAAAAATCAAAAGCGCTGATCAACTGTCCGAAGTTGATCAGCGGTGGGGTGTGCGATGCGCTAACAGTGGTCGGACGCTAAGAGTGATGGCCACAGTCAGCATACACAAAAAAATTAAAGAATAATAATCCTGCACCCCAAAAAAGTGGGGGGGGGGCAGGGGGGGCAACCGGCAGCACCCCTGGGGGGTCTAGGGTCACACAGCTGTGCTGTGGACCCCAGACACCCTAACTTAGGGTGATGCAATCAAAGTTGTACAAACTAACTTTCCCTTTTTTTTTTCTGCCTAACCCAAACTTTCCCTACGTACCTAAAGTTCAGATGGGGGGTGCTGGGGCACAGATCGGGTCCTGGCGGGGCACAGATGGGGTGATGCTGGCACCGACGGACGACACGTGCAGGCAGCTCCTCTCTCCTCCGGCTCCGGAACACAAAAGGAGGAGGAGAGGAGCACCTGTATCTTTTGAATCTGCCGCCGTCCCGCCCACAGACCAATCAGAGGCGATCCTGAGTGGTGATGTCACCATCACCACTTAGGATCGCTGGATGGTGATTGGTGGGGTGAAATCCCAGTCCGAATGTGCATACTGTTCCCGGTTATCGGGTCTTCAGAGACCCAAATAACCTGGAAATGCAGAAAAAAGCAGGTCTGAATTGACCTGCGATTTTCTGCGATCGCCAACATGGGGAGGTCACAGGACCCCCCGGCGCATTTAGCCCGGGTGCCTGCTCAATGATTTGAGCAGGCACCGGGTTCCGATCACCGCCCGCCCGGCGGCAGTGATCAGAACCATACATGACGTACCGGTACGTCATGTTTCTTTAAGAGGTTAAGATTGCGCATTTATATTGCAGCCATATTGAGTCCATCTATTGGTTTTGCGGTCATTTGTATGTCAATACATGTGTATGTATTATATTGTATGTGTGTAGGATTTTAATAGCCTTTTATTATTTATTTTATGCAAATAAATTGGGATTACTGATATCCTGCCGTGGATGTTGTCAGATATTTGAGTGCCCTCCAACCACTTTACAATTTTGAATGATCTCTCCATGTTGTGGTCACTGTCCTGGTTATATATACACATGATAAAATAGTTTTCTGTACTGACCTCTAATATATTTATACATAGTTATTGTCTTTTTTATAAACTGAATAACCTTAATTTTAATAATCTTTCTGGTTACTGTAGTCCACCCATTCCAGTTATTACTTTAGTTGCCCTCCTCTGAACTCTCTCAAGCACTGCAATATCTTGTGCACAGAGGAGCCTAGAATTCTACTTTATGTGTGGTTTGAATAATGATTTGTAAAGTGGAAGAATTAAGTGCCCGTCATGAGTATATATGGCCCTTTGGATGCAACCCATAATCTTATTAGTCTTGGGAACAAGTTTACTTCCTAAGTCCTTTTCCATGTTAGTATTACCTAGTGTTTTACCATTTAGTATGTATGGGTAACTTGTATTTTCCCTTCTCATGTGCATAACCTTACATTTATCAGTGTTAGGCCTTATGCACATGGCCACTGCCTGGCCGTGGCCATATTTCGGCCCGCAATATGCGGGCACCAGCCAGATGCTCCGCGCATCACGGATGCAGAACCATTCACTTTAACGGTCCGTGCATGTCCTATTTTTTTGCGCTGCGGATGGATCAAGGACCTATTCAAATTGCGGTCCCCAATGCACGAAACTGCCGCGCAACGGCTGTGTGCATGAGGCCTTAAACATTGCTCGTCACTTTTCTGCTTAATCTTCCAACTGATCCAGATCTATCTGCAACAGTATACTGTAGTCTATTGTGTTAATAACTTTATACAGTTTTGCATCTTCAGAAATTGATATTTTACTGTGCAATTCTTTTAGATAATTAATATATATATATATAATGAAGTGCAGTTCATACAGCGAGCAGCATGAGGTAGGACGTGCTGCGGACTCCCGCCCCTCTGCTGCTCTGGGCTGCCCTCCCTCTCTCCTCCCTGCGCTCACAGCTGTTTGGTCACTGACGGTGACTCGGAGGCCTCATGAAATGAAGTGAACTCTGTACTGGCCGGCGTCCTTTCACTTACTCTATGTCTGGAGCAGGACTGCTTGCAGGGCGCTCCGTGGTGTTGGAGAAGGAATGAGCGAGGGGTGAGCGGACTGTTGTCCCCCTGTGTTGTCTGCTGCTGCCTGGTTCCAGCTGGTGTGCATGGCGAGCAGTGAGAGGGCTCGGCGTGCAGCCGACGCAGCGTGTGATTCCTAGAGGAGCTTTGGCTTGCCGTGCAGCAGACGTGCCGAGGAAGTTGTCGCTTCAGCTATGCGTGGCTTGGGTTCAGTTTTGGGAAGCTGCGGAGCCGTGCTGCTGTGAAGTTTTGTCTTCAGTTTTGCACCGGCCCCCTAAACCAACGAGTGGACTATTTGCAGCCCCCGTAGGAAGCTGTCCATGGAGATGCCGATCCGGACCCAGCAAAATCGCCTGAACTAAGGACGGGCAAGTTTGGTGAAAATCATCTGTTTAAATGCTTGTGATTATAACATCTAACTAACTGAATGGGGTGCAAAGTGGTTTGTCTACTAACAATATTAACAAACAGCACAAGCGGAATACATGTTTAATGGCCCCACGTGTATTTTCTTGGCCCCGGTAGAAGGTCTCATCATTTTATCTGAAGGGGGCCCCAGCAGTGCTGTGCTGCTGTAATAGTGATCCCACAGCGCTTTGCCGGGTCGGCAGCGACTCCACGGTGCCTGAAGCCCGAGCAGTGACTCTAAAGTGTCCTGCTGCTTTGGTAGCGACTCAGTACTACCTTGTCGCTTTAGCAGTATCTTTACGGTGCCTCGCTGCCCTGTTAAGTGATCCTTATAGTGCTGGGCTGCATTGGCAGTGATCTGGCAGTACTCTGCTGCCTGAGCGGTGATTCCGCGGTAGTCTGCTGCCTCTACAGTGCTTCGCTGCGCTGGCAGTGATTTTATAGTACTCTGCTGTCCTGGTGGTGACCTCGTAGTGCTCTGCTGCCTTAATAATGACTTTATAATATTTTGTTGCTTTGAAAGTGACCTCATAGTGCTCTGTTGTCTCAGTGGTGACCCCACAGTCTTCCGCTGCCTAGGCAGTGACCTTACAGTGATCCTTCCTTTCGGCAGAGGCCTTGTAGTGCCCTGCCGTTTTTTTGATAGTGACTTCATAGTACCCCATTGTTTTTTGAACATGGCCCCCAAAGCACAAAATAGGAAATCCTTGGGTACCTCGGCTTCTGAAGGTGTAGAAGGTAAAAGCCCAACCAACATTGAGAGGTACTTAAGATCCTCCCCTACTAAAACAAGAGGTACCATGAAACCCTTTGACCGCTCAGAGGAGAGAGAAGAAGCTAGAAATGTCGCAACGCTCCCCGAAAACAGAGACTATGGATAATAAGACATATAAGCAAATGGAAACAATAGAGAAAAAAATTGGGGGATATTCTGGAGGCCTTAAAAATAACTAACCAAACTTTAGGCACATTGTCAACCACAGTGTCTTCAATGCAATCTGATATTTCCCTCATCAGGGATGATATGGACAAAATACGTTCTAGAGTTAAAGAAACAGAGCAATCTTTAATCACCACTAAACATAAAGTCTCCTTAATGGGAAAAAAAAGTCAAAAGATTGATGAAGAACAAAAGGCCCTTAAGGAGAAATTGACAGACTTGGAGGACAGGTCACGTAGAGGAAATATCCGACTTATAGGTTTTCCGGAAGGATCAGAAGGGGACGACCCAGGGGGGTTCATCCAGAAATGGTTAATGGACTTTCTGGGCTGAGAATCCTTTTCATAATTATTTATGGTCGAATGGGCAAACAGGGTCCCTAATAAAAAATTGCCTGTCGGAAGCCCCCCGCGCAGCCTGCTGGCCAAAATTCTCTGTACCAGTGACCGCGATAAAATATTGACACAAAAGAGAGAACTTGGCGATCTGAGTTATAACGGGAACAAAATTTCGATCTACCCAGATTATTCTTTCTCTACTCAGCTTAGGAGGAAGCAATTTGGGGAGATTTAGAAACGTCTTATTAATGCTAATATCAAATATTCAATGCTGTTCCCCGCAAAATTAAGAATAGTATCTAAAGATTCTGTTTTCTTTTTATCTAGTACGGAGGAAGCCTCCGCTTGGCTGGAGGCTAAGGGGCTATGACAATTCTAATTGGAGGGTCCTTTTCCTTTTTTTTTTTTTTTCCTTTCCTGGTTTCCTTTTTTCTCTGTATGGTTAATCAAGAGTTATCTGGTTTAGTGTAGCTTTTGGAGGTTTAGGCGATGTGTAAGAGGCGCATGGGATTTTCCTGTCCTGTGCACCATGAGGGAAGGGGGGGGTTTCTTTCACTGCTGCGGGGTTCGACTTAGAATTGGGAGGGGGAGCGGGAGGGCCTGGCCACTTGTTGTCACTCTGTAAATGTCACGTATACTAACATGGAATGTCCGCGGATTGGCGGACGAACTTAAACGGCGGGTGGTATATGATATCATCTCCAGACATTTACCTGCTATTGTGGGGCTGATTGAGACACATTTTACTGCTGAAAAATTGAAATATATGCGAAAACCTTGGACGCAGTACGAATACCACTCCCACTACTCGGCCTATTCGCGAGGTGTTAGTGTCTACATACATAGGAATGTGGATTACGAGCCATATGATCAATGGATTGATAAAGAGGGAAGATTCGTATTCTTATACGGCCAGTGGAAGGGACTGATATGCGTACTTGCGTTTGTATACATTCCTCCCCCCTTCTCCTCGGAAGTACTTAGGAAACTTGCAGAGTATGTATGTAAGTGGGATCCGTGTCCTATATTAGTGTCGGGACACTTTAATTCTATTATGGATAATAAGGACAGGGTATCCAAGTACAGTGGAAGGGGGAATATTAATGATCAAACCACGATTCTTAGCGGGATCTGCCAGGAGATGGGTCTTATAGATGTGTGGCAGTTCTTGTACGGGGGAAAAAAAACAGCCTTCTCCTGTTTTAGTAGTTCTTGCAGGGCCATGTCTAGAATAGATCTATTTCTAGCAAGCGCAGAATTTTGGGAATTGATTAAAAAAATGATGTACGAACCACATGGTATATCCGATCACACTCCAATGTTAATTACGAGGGCTGATTCTTTACCCCCTGTGGGGAAAAAATCCTTTAGGTTAAATCCACATTGGATACAGGTGGTCGGTGACCAAGAAAAAATAGGGAAAGATATTTCAGAATTCTGGGCACGAAATTATGAATCCACACACATACATTATGTGTGGGATTCCCTGAAGGCAATCATAAGAGGGGAATATAGTATGAGGATTATGCGGAAGAGGGTGGAATACGCTAATACTGAAAAGGAATTGGTAGAGAGGGTCGGAGCTCTTGAGGCGGCCTTGGCCGAACAAAATGAGAATAGTATTCGATCATTACTAATGGAGGCAAAAAGGGAATACCAGACCTTTCTTTATGAAAAGGCGCAACATAGACGTTTCTTTGCTGGACAGCAAGAGTTTTTTGAGAAAGGCAAGACAGGGAGAATGCTGGCATCGGTGGTTGCTAGTCAAAAAGCCCAAATTCCAATAAAGCAAATAAAACTGCCAACAGGGGTACTAACCAATGACAGTTCTAAAATTAAAACTGCCCTGGTAGAACACTTTACTAAAGTGTATCGGTCGGACCTTGGGGTGGATGACAGAGCCCAGGCTCTTTTTTTTGAAGGTATGGAACTCCCTTGCCTTTCTGGGCAAGATAGCGCCAAACTAAATTTGCCACTTTCGCTTGAAGAGGTGGAGAAAGCTGTTGATAGTATTAAGGGCAATACGGCTCCGAGCAGGGATGGTATACCTTTTGAATTTTATAGAGCATACCGCAAAACCGTATTGCCTCTTCTTCAAATGTTTAATGAATCTTGGAGGAGTGGTTTACTCCCCCCCTCCTTGAGGGAAGCCTCCATTTCCTTAATCTTGAAAAAAGATAAAGATAAAAGACAGAGGTGGGGGGCGTATCGCCCTATTTCGCTACTTAATACCGATTACAAGATACTAGCGAAAGTGCTGGCAAACAAGTTAAGGGGGGTTGTTCACCGCCTGGTCCATTCGGACCAGACGGGTTTCATCCCAAAACGAGATATACAATCTAATATTCGTAGGGCCTTTCTTAATGTACATGTTGGGGAAGGGGAGGATCGCTCCATCCTGTCTTTGGATGCAGAGAAGGCCTTTGACAGGGTGGAGTGGCCTTTCCTGTGGGCAACTTTGAATAGAATGAATTTGGGTGAACATTTTATTAAATGAATACAGTTGCTTTATTCGGATTCTAGGGCCAGGGTCAAGATAAACGGGATTTACTCGGAACAGCTTCCCCTACAGCGAGGTACACGGCAGGGTTGTCCCCTTTCACCTCTGATATTCACCTCTGTAGGATTTGGAGAGAGAGGAGAGGAAGATGAGATTAGTCTCTACGCGGACTACATTCTTGTATTCCTGAGGCAGGGATAGAAGGCTGTTACACCTGTTATGAATATTTTGAAAGAATATGGGGCAGTATCGGGATATAAAGTAAACTGGGACAAATCTGAACTTCTTCCTCTTGTCCGAGTGCCCCCTGACAGTCCCTTAGGTATTAAGTTACTTGGACCAACTGATTCCATCTGATATCTGGGTATCAGTATAAGTGCAGATCTGTCTCGATATAATTCTCTAAATATAACTCCTATGGTTAATAAGATCAAGGAGAAGATCCGGTCTTGGCAGAAGCTGCCCCTATCACAGGAGGAAAGGATAGCACTGATTAGGATGGTGGTCCTCCCTATTGCTTTATACCCTTTGACAGCATGCCCGATATGGATTGACGATTCCTTCTTTGGGTTACAGGGATATTTTTTCGGTCTTGGAGACACTTGGATATGAGGAAAAAAACAATGTTTGATTAGCGATACACTAAATAGGGTCTGGAATAAGATAAAAAAAATACTGGGTGAGACATTCCCTACTCACTTTACTCCACTTTGGCACAACTATAATTTAAAAGAATTTAAGTCAATAGTAGATTATAAATACTGGAACTCACGCGGAATTAACCGCTTAACTCATATAATATCACATGGTAATATTACCCCCTTAGAGGAATTAATAAAAGGTACACCGACTTTTTTAGATAGATATAGGTATGCACAAATTAGCCACGCACATATAACCACTCAGGATAAAAGTTCATTGGCCATTAGGGCAAGCCCCTTTTTGGATTATTGTTTTAGATTTAAGGATACTCAACTTACACTCTCTCAAATATACCATAAACTTCGGGACTGTTTGAGGGAAATAACCACATTTAAAAGTGAGGGAGGCTGGGAAGCTGAATTGGGCGAGGGGAACATCTTGGAATGGGATACAGTATATCAAAATATAAAAAAGTATCGATCTCTCAGAAATATAGATTGATTCAGTTCAAGATTGTTCACCGCCTATACTACTCCCCCGCCTTCCTCACCAAGATATATAAGGAAAGGAAGGATCTGTGTTGGAAATGTTCATCAGAAAATGCAGAGTTAGGTCACCTACTATGGAATTGTCCAGAAGTGAGTGGGTTTTGGACTAGTATTTATGATGAAATATATAAAAGATATAAGATTAAATTGAATCAAAGTTTTACACAGGCAATATTGGGTCTTTTCTCCCGCTCTGAGCTGACCCCCTACCAATTACGAGTCAGTATAGAAGGTTTTATGGTCACAAAGGCCTTGATAATTAAATACTGGGGTACGAAGAATAGCCCTAGCTTTTATGAATGGAGGGCTCGACTATATACCATTGAGGCCTATAGAAGAGTGGTAAGGAAATCGTAGTGATGACTCCCTGAGGGAGCAGGCTCCCTTACCCGCTCCAGGCTCCCAAATCCCCTTATACTAGGAATTTCCGAAATAGGCGGACGGATCCCGCAGCAGTGAAACAAAAGGGATGGGGTGGGCTAAAAAGGATCAAATGTATTATTCGGCATAAAGTACATCTGTAGACTTTAACTGTTTGATATGAGAATTTGTATATTTGCTCCAGAAAATAATAAAGAATTTATAAAAAAATAAAAAAATATATATATAATGAAGTACATAGCGTACAGTACTGACCCAATAGATTTTAAATGTGTAGGTCTGTAGTTTTCAGGCTCCCTTTTTTACAGTGTGTGAATGCTGACACCACATTTGCTATGCACCATTTTGCCACTCTGCATTTCATCTAACATTTAATTTTCTTCAGTAAATACAGTGAAGAAATTTTTTTTTATTTTGCCTTCTTCTCATGGCCCTCTACAGCTCCTCCCTCATTACTCTCTAAAAGTCAAATACTTTAACCTTTTATCATTTATATAATCTCTTTGGAAATGAATCTTTTTTGTCTCCATCTTGGCTGCTTTTATCTGTTTTCTGCATATTCTATTCCAATTCCTTTTCATTTTTAGTGTTCTTCATAACCTTCCAGCTTTAGTAATTTAAGTAATTTTATGTTCTTATTTATTGTACCTTTTACATTTGTATTCATCCACAATGTTTATTTTCCTGTTTCTGCTTTTTACTACTAGAAGACATGCACATCTCAAAATGAAAATTAAGGATGCTTTAAAAAAAAAATCCTATTTAGTGGCTTTACTCTTATTTATGAGGATATCCACGTTAATTAGGTTAAGGTCCTCTCTGAAGTTCCAAGATTTTGTGGCCCCATGATAAAATACCTTGGTTTTGTGTTGCCCTAGGCGAGACTAAACTCGGGCACCCCCTAATATAAATTTGACCCACCCCTTCCTATCAAGGCCAAACCCCTTCCTATGTAAACCCCACCACTTCCTCTTTAGGCTCTACCCTTTCCTGTTAGAGCTTCATATTCTGGATCAGAAGAACGGAAAATAAATGTTGATGTGAACCTGGCCTAAGGCCTCTTTCACACATCAATCATGGACGTATGTTGTTCATGTTCTTCACAGACAATACATTGATGCATTGACTTTAATGTTTTTTTCACACATGTGTGGGTTTCCAATGACCTTGGGTCAGTGGAAAAACAATGGAGACATGTACTATTTTGGGTCATGATGCAGAACGCTGAAGTCTATGTGTCTGTGAAAACAACTGACAGAACAAGGATGGCATGATGGCTTTTCATGGATCATTGGTAGGAGATGCTCTGGAAATCGCTTTTTCAGCCTAGCAGTGCCCATAGAAAACAGATGATACACAGTGGGCAAAACACGGACTAAAACACAGATCTTTCACGGACATCTTCATGGATAAAACACTGACTTCTTGCCAAGGACCTCATCACTGACATGGACGTATGGAAGAGGCTTTACATATATGTTCAGGGTAAATTCACAGACGGTAAATGTGATGAAGAAATTTCTAAGCCTGGAAACCAGCTGAATGGGGCTGATCTGGTGGCAAGCACATGCATTTCTACAAACTTCATTCAGAAATTACTGCCATGTCTGAATATACACTAATCTTATAATACAGTGAGGAACCGCACTCTATTCAAGTGTGTCACCGGTGCCAATCAAGGGCTTATTAAGCCATTTATCATGAGAATGAAGTATTGAGGCACTCAGGTTCTTTTTGCAATTTAAATGAAATTTATTTCATGAATTAATCTCTGCATCATCCATTCGCCCGTGGTATATATAGGAGCATTAAACAACAGAATATTTCTGACCAAACGTTTTGGTCACGGTGGACCTTCGTCAGTGGTCATATTATCTGGAATAATATTGGATACATGTTCAGGGTTATTCGGATGGCAGAGATAACGTTACATCATCATAGTGAAACAAAAATCAATGTCAATATATACAAGTCAAATTGAACACGGTTGTAGCAGCAAGAGAAATGGTGTCTAATAACGTAATAAATATTCAAATACATATAGACGCAAATACGATGGGTCCGTGGCGTATGGTTTATAAAGGTAAAAAATAGTAAAGTACCAGTGTAATAATAGTGGAAGTGACATGGTTCAAATTGGTACATGGTATATTGTATACTGTGGTATCACACGTGTATCACCGAGTATTACTGGTATATGCTGAATCGAGGACATATTCTATAGTCGGATATGGGGGAGTCACTGTACGACTATGCCATTGGTATAATAATTTTGTTTGAAAAATGCATAAATCCTCTATGTAGCATATCACAGAGTACTCAGGCCGTGCGGTATTTACATTTGGTATATATCAGGTATCACCTATAACATTACTGTGATATCACACGTGTATCACCGAGTATTACTGGTATATGCTGAATCGAGGACATATTCTATAGTCGGATATGGGGGAGTCACTGTACGACTATGCCATTGGTATAATAATTTTGTTTGAAAAATGCGTAAATCCTCTATGTAGCATATCACAGAGTACTCAGGCCGTGCGGTATTTACATTTGGTATATATCAGGTATCACCTAAAACATTCACATATGCATGGGGGCACAAGCGGCATATTATACATCGTTCGTATGTACCACAGTATTCAAGTGCACAGAATCATAAGTACAAGTATCTCAATTTATAACACTGCACAAAGTTGGTTCAGTGACATGGAAGCATAGAGGGATGAGAGGCTGCAGGAGATTTCCAATGGTGAGCAAGCTGACATAGTGAGAGGGTTTCTGTGGAAAAAAGATTCAAGGTTAGAGCATATTTTCTACCTGAGTGATGTATGGCTGTGTTCTGGGGCGCTGGATGCAGGTCTGACCCACTTTCTGCCTCGGTTTAAGTAATCCGAGAGTATCGGAGTTCCGGTCATCTAACCGGAAGTGACGTAGTGTGTGGAACGCAAGTTTGCGTTCCAAATACCGGAAGTGCTGCTGATAATGTGGCTGATTAAAAGGAGAGTAGAATGGAGCGCATTTTTGCGTTCCATATGGCGGAAGTATTAGTGTGGAGCATGGCTAGTGGGTAGATGGAGCGCAAGTATGCGTTCCAAGTAGCAACATGTGGTATAGGTGTCACCTGGGTACAGAGTATGTATATCTCTGTGTCAAATATAAACTCTCCTTATACTTCTGTATTGAACATGTATCCAATATTATTCCAGATAATATGACCACTGACGAAGGTCCACCGTGACCGAAACGTTTGGTCAGAAATATTCTGCTGTTTAATGCTCCTATATATACCACGGGCGAATGGATGATGCAGAGATTAATTCATGAAATAAATTTCATTTAAATTGCAAAAAGAACCTGAGTGCCTCAATACTTCATTCTCATGAATATACACTAAGACCTCTTTTACACATCCGTGTCTGTGATGACATCCGTGACAAGATGGTCAGTGGTGAATACGTCCATGAAGAATCCACGTGTGAAGAGGTCCATGAAGATCTTGTGTGTGGTCCACATGTCTGTTTTTTGCCCTCCATGTTAGATTAATATTCTATGGACACCCCTAGGCTGAAAATGAATTTCCAGAGCGTCTTCACCAGTGGTCAGCGAAACCTGCAGACCAAATATGAATGGATGCATAGACTAGAATGTGTGTGAGGGATCTGTAATCACGGACCAAATAGGGTATGCTTCTGTGGTGTCATCATACACCCTCAGTCCATTGAAAACCACTAAAGTCGATGGATACATGTAAATGAACATAGTACAACAGTAAGAAAGTACACTGGAAGCTGCCTGTAATGCGGAGGGATCCTGGTCATGCATGATTCCTGGTGCAGTAAGGGTGAACATTTAGGGAAAATCAGAAGTGTCTGAAGAATAAAGTGACCATGGAGGCTCCAGGTATCCTGTGACCTGAAGCGGGGAAACACATGCCCTATGTCCGGGGAGCAGCCAGGCAGTAGCTGGGGTCCCAACATACTCACTCTGCATTGTTGCTTGCTTGCAGATCTGCCCCCCAGTAATCCAGCACTCAGTGAGGTGATCATGCATACAGGTCCGGAGCAGCCCCCCAGATGACAGTCCATACTCGGGGACTCTAATTGCAGGTCCTTCTACCCAGGAAATGTATACAATACAATTCTGCAAGTTGGCAGCGCACTGGGCGATGGCAGGAGTCCGCTCTTCGGGTGGTAAGGGCACTGGATCTGGCACAGTGCTGGACGCAGCCACAGCTACTTCTCTAGAAGTGCAAGCCGCAGGAGCAGGATCCAGCCAGGGGCAGAGAGCGTGATGTCAGTGGTCTCCCCGCGAGGCAGGAAGCTGTCTTTCCATAGTGAAGGAGTCTTTCAATTCCTTCACTATGCAGCGTCGGCGGATCGCAAGGATCGAATTGGACAAGGGGCAATTTGTTTTTAGCATATTGTGTAACTATCACTAAGCAAACAAGGCGTTTTGCCGCCCCATTGGCAAGTACCGCCCTAGGCAAATGCCTTGGTTGCCTAATGATAGATACACCCCTGGTCCCCCATAATAATGACCCTTATAATGATTTACTGCCTCATCTATTTCCCTTAGTAGTAGATTTTTTCTGGACTTTGTTATACAATCGCAATTCCAAATTATGTTGAGACACTATGAAAAATGTAAATAAATGTAAATAAACAGAATGCAATGATTTGCAAATCTCATAGACCCATATTTTATTCATAATAGATCATATAACACATATAAGATGTTTAACCGCCTCCGGACCGCCTAACGCTGGATCGTGGTCCGGAGGCGGCTGTACCAGGCAGAGTGACGCATCTATGCGTCATCTCGCGAGATGCGAGACTTCCTGTGAACGGGCGCACGTTCACAGGATCGGAAGGTAAGAGAGTGGATCTACAGCCTGCCAGCGGCGATCGTTCGCTGGCAGGCTTTAGATGCGATTTAACCCCTAACAGGTATATTAGACGCTGTTTTGATAACAGCGTCTAATATACCTGCTACCTGGTCCTCTGGTGGTCCCTTTTGATTGGATCGACCACCAGAGGACACAGGCAGCTCAGTAAAGTAGCACCAAGCACCACACTACACTACACCCCCCTCCTGTCACTTATTAACCCCTTATTAACCCCTGATCACCCCATATAGACTCCCCGATCACCCCCCTGTTAGGCTCCATTCAGACGTCTGTATTTGTTTTTTACGGATCCACGGATCGGATCCGCAAAACACATACGGACGTCTGAATGGAGCCTTACAGGGGGGTTTTCAATGACAGGGGGGTGATCACCCCATATAGACTCCCTGATCACCCCTTGTCATTGATCCCCCCCCCCTGTCATTGATCACCCCCCTGTAAGGCTCCATTTAGACATTTTTTTGGCGCAAGTTATCGGAAATAGATTTTTTTGTTTTTTCTTACAAAGTCTCATATTTCACTAACTTGTGTCAAAAAATAAAATCTCACATGAACTTACCATACCCCTCATGGAATCCAAATGTAAAATTTTTTAGACATTTATATTCCAGACTTCTTTGAGATATACAGATCAGGGGGCACACCTAATAAGATACGGAGTGCAAAGGGTATATTCCAGACTTCTTCTCACGCTTTAGGGCCCCTAAAATGCCAGGGCAGTATAAGGCTACTTTCACACTAGCGTTCGGGTGTCCGCTTGTGAGTTCCGTTAGAAGGGGCTCACAAGCGGCCCCGAACGCATCCGTCCAGCCCTAATGCATTCTGAGTGGATGCGGATCCGCTCAGAATGCATCAGTCTGGCACTGTTTGGCCTCCACCCCGCTCAGCAGCCGGACACCTGAACGCTGCTTGCAGCGTTTGGGTGTCCGCCTGGCCGTGCGGAGGCAAACTGATCCGTCCAGACTTACAATGTAAGTCAATGGGGACGGATCCGTTTGAATATGACACACTATGGCTCAATTTTCAAACGGATCCGTCCCCCATTGACTTTCAATTTAAAATCTGGACGGATCCGCCTGAGCAACTTTCACACTTAGAAATTTTTTCACAATATAATGCAGACGGATCCGTTCTGAACGGATCCACCGTCTGCATTATATGAGTGGATCCGTCTCAGATGAATCCGCTCTGAACGCAAGTGTGAAAGTAGGCTAAATACCCCATTTCAGAAAGAAGACACCCCAAGTTATTCACTGAGGGGCATATTGAGTCCATGAAAGATTTAACTTTTTGGCCCAAGTTAGCGGAAAGGGAGACTTTGTGAGAAAAAAAAAATCTAAAAAAAAAAAGTGTCACACATGTGGCATTGCCTTACTCAGGAGAAGTAGGGTAATGTGTTTTGGGGTGTCATTTTACATATACCCATGCTGGGTGAGAGAAATATCTCGACAAAAGACAACTTTTCCAATTTTTTAAACAAAGTTGGCATTTGACCGAGATATTTCTCTCACCCAGCATAGGTATATGTAAAATGTCACCCCCAAAACACATTGCCTAACTACTCCTGAGTATGGTGATACCACATGTGTGACACTTTTGCAGCCTAGGTGGGCAAAGGGGCCCACATTCCAAAGAGCACCTTTAGGATTTCACAGGGCATTTTTTTTTTTTTTTACACATTTTGATTTCAAACTACTTCTCACACATTAGGGCCCCTAAAAAGCCAGGGCAGTATAACTACCCCACAAGTGACCCCATTTTGGAAAGAAGACACCCCAAGGTATTTTGTGATGGGCATAGTGAGTTCATGGAAGTTTTTATTTTTTGTCATAAGTTAGTGGAATATGAAAAAAAATAAAAAATCATCATTTTCCGCTAACTTGTGACAAAAAATAAAAAAGTTCTATGAACTTACTATGCCCCCATCAGCGAATACCTTAGGGTGTCTACTTTCCGAAATTGGGTCATTTGTGGGTTTTTTCTACTGTCTGGGCATTGTAGAACCTCAGGAAACATGACAGGTGCTCAGAAAGTCAGAGCCGCTTCAAAAAGCGGAAATTCACATTTTTGTACCATAGTTTGTAAACGCTATAACTTTTACCCAAACCATTTTTTTTTTACCAAACATTTTTTTTTTTAATCAAAGACATGTAGAACAATGAATTTAGAGAAAAATTTATATAAAGATGTCGTTTTTTTTAAAAATTTTTTACTGAAAGTGAAAAATTTCATTTTTTTGCAAAAATTTCGATTAATAACAAAAAAAGTAAAAATGTCAGCAGCAATGAAATACCACCAAATAAAAGCTCTATTAGTGAGAAGAAAAGGAGGTAAAATTCATTTGGGTGGTAAGTTGCATCACCGAGCAATAAACGGTGAAAGTAGTGTAGTGCAGAATTGTAAAAAGTGGTCTGGTCATTAAGGGTGTTTAAGCTAAGGGGGCTGAGGTGGTTAAAGTGAGACATTTTACCATTTCATGAAAAAATCTACTAATTTAGAACTTGAGGGCAGCAACACAACTTAAAACATTTATGACAGGGCCATGTCTAATGTTGTGTAGCCTCCCCTCTTTTATCAACAGTATGTAAATGTCTGGGAAGTGAGGAGACCCATTCTATTCTGATGTATGATTCTAGCTGCCCAACAGTCCTGAGTCTTCCTTGCCAACTGCAGAAGGGTGTGTTTATCATCTATCAGCTGTAACAGCGGCAGCTGTGCTCCGCTGTTCCCCTGCTTACCGCCGCGATCCTGGACACAGTGTTCAGTGGTAATCTGCAGCCAATGCTTCCCATTCACCGCTGCAGTCCTGGGCTCTGTCTATGTGGGTGCTCGTTTCCTGCAGCACTTCCTTAAGGGCCGGCGAGTGTCACTTCCTATGCTTTATGGGTTAGGTCATGTGACCTTGCATACCAATCCTAGCCCTCCTGCGCATATATAAGGGTCTCACCCCCTTCCCAGATGCCTCAGTGTCAAGGTCCTTGTGTCCTGTAAAGGTCCCTGTGTCCTGCTTTTCTTGACTCTCCTGTTGCCAACCCAGATTACCTGACCTGAACCTGTTCCACCTGCCCTGACCTTTTGCCTGTCTGACTACACCTCTGCCTCATCCTTAGTTCCTGCACCTCTGGTACCTTTCTCAGGTACCTCATGGTCCGCCTGGACCAGCTGCCTTGTGTGCCTACCCTCAAGAAGTAGCGATCTGGTTTACCCTTCGGGAAAGTCTATCCCCCACCATCAGGGGTACAGTGAAGAACCAGCGGTTCACTTAGACAACTCCCTTAGAAGAGGTAGGACACGTGACACAGTGGTTTCACACTCGCTGGTTCATGACAGTACACTGAGCCCCTTGCTTGGGCTAATCCTATTTGGAAACATGGAGGTCCAGAGACCACCAATCTGCAGTCTTTCCTGGCTACCTTCTGGTTGGTCTTTGAAGAGCCCGGCCGCACATCTTCAACTGCATCAGCCCTGCTTCGTCTACGACAGGGTTACTCGTCTGTGGGACAATACGCCATCCAGTTTTGTATCCGGGCTGCCGAACTTGCATGTAACAATGGGGCTGAACTGGTGGTATTCTGGGAGGGCCTCTCTGACCGGATTAAGGATGAATTAGCTGGTCATGACTATCCGTCTATTCTGAATGACCTGATCACCTTGGCCACAAGGATAGATATGCAAGCAGGGAATGTTCTAAAAGAGGCTGCATGCACCAGAAAACCACCTTGTTTGGCCGGTTCTTCCTCTAGTGTCCACCCCATCTAAAGAGCCCATGCAAATAGAGCGCCTTCGATTGTCTGACCAGGAACGTTTATGCAGCAAAGCAGTGAATCTGTGTCTGTATTGTGGAGGCAAGGCCCACTTTGTGTGTAATTGTCCACAAAAGCCGGGAAACGCCAATGTCTAGGGTCAGTTGGAGAGGTGGCCCTAGACAAGGAGAAGTCCTCTCCAAAACTTTCAGTTCCAGACTCAAGGGAGTCACACTGTCTGTGCCTGTATTATTGGACTCTGGGTCAGCTGGTAACTTCATTCAGCAAGCTCTGGTCCATCAGTACCAGCTCCCTACTCTCCGTCTAGAAAGGGCTCTGTCAGTGGTTTCTGTAAATGGACTGCCACTTCCAAAACCTGTGCTTTTTGTTACTATGCCCCTTAAGTTGTAAATAGGGGTTCTGCATTCAGAGATGATCTCCTTCTATGTGCTGCCAGCGTCTGTGAATCTGGTTATCCTTGGTCTTCCCTGGCTGCATCAGCACACTCCAGTTCTGGACTGGCACTCCGTTCAGATTCTGCATTTGGGATAATCCTGCCAGTCCACCTGCTTATCAGAGTTCTGACCTGCTTCCTCGTCTACTGTACTGTAGACCTGCTTGTACTTCCGCAGCAGTATGTCAGTTTTACAGATGTCTTCAGTAAGAAAGAGGCTGAGACCCTACCTCATCGTCCTTATGATTGTCCGATTGACCTTCTGCCTGGTGCCACTCCTCCTCGTGGTCCAGTCTACCCACTCTCACTTCCTGAGACCCAAACGATGTCTGATTACATCAAGGAGAATCTAGAGAGGGGGTTTATCTGGAAATCTACTTCACCAGCTTGTGCCTGGTTCTTCATTGTGCAGAAAAAAGATGGATCTTTATGGCACTGTATCGACTATCGAGGTCTGAATAAGGTCATATTCAAGAATCGATTCCCTCTTTCGCTAATCTCCGAACTCTTTGACAGGATCCAGGGAGCTAAGGTCTTCATAAAATTCAACCTGCGCGACACATACATTCTTATTTGCATTCAAAAGGACGATAAGTGGAAGAATGCTTTCAACACTCATGATGGACATTACGAGTATTTCATCATGCCCTTCAGTCTTTGCAACGGTAAAAAAATATCTTCCGGGACCTGCTCTATGTCTGCCTGATAGTGTACCTGAATGATATACTGATCTATTCTCCAGATTTGACAAATTACCGTAAGCATGTACGTTTGGTTTTACATTGGTTGAGAGAGAATTGACTTTATGCCAAACTTCATAAATGCATCTTTGAAATATCTACTGTACCGTTCCTCGGATACATAATCTCGGATGCCAGGTTGCAGATGGATCCTGAAAAAGTTTATGCAGTAATGGACTGGCCCCGCCCACAGGGTCTTCATGCTGTACAGCGCTTCTTTGGATTTGCTATTTTCTATCACCATTTCATCCCAAATTTTTCATCTCTTACATCTCCGATCTCCACTCTTACTAAGAAAGGGGTGAATGCCAGAGACTGGACTCCTGAGGCAGAGGCGGAGTCCAATTAAAAAGGTATTTTGCTTCTGCGCCTGTTCTGTTTCATCCCAATGCCTCCTGCTAATTCTTTTTAGAAGTGGACGCCTTATCCATAGGAGCTGCTGCTGTTTTACTACAGAAAGGTTCCAAGGGCAAGATGTTTACATGTGGATTTTTCTCCAAGCTCTTCTCCCCTGCTGAGAGGAATTACAGGAGACAGAGAACTTCTTGACATTAAACTTGCCTTGGAGGAGTGGCGTTATCCATTAGACGGGACCCAACATCCAGTGATAATCTTCACCAACCACAAGAACCATACATATCTGCAGATGGCCCAGCGTCTGAACCCTCGCCAATCCAGATTGGCACACTTCTTCTCCCGTTTTTATTTTGAGCTTCACTTTCACCCAGCCAAGAAGAACATCAAGGCGGATGCTCTATCTCAGTCATTTAATGTCTCTGACCAGAAGGAGGAGCCCCAGTACATTATTGATCTTGCTTGCTTGATCACAGTGGCTCCTGTTCTGGTAAAAGACATCCCTACAGGGAAGACATTTGTGCCATCTGCCAAGATAAAACATATTCTAGCTTGGGGGTACAACTCCAAACTCGCTGGTCACCCAGAGATTCACAAGACCACAGAATCTTTATCTTGCCACTAATGGTGGCCCACACTGTCTGAGGATGTGTGAGATTATGTGTCTGCCTGTCTATCCTTAGAATAAAGTCTCCAGAACCAAATCACCTGGGCTGTTGTTACCTCTTCCTGTTCCTGAGGCCCCATGACAACACATTGCCATGGACTTTGCTACAGATCTGCCCTCTTCTGCCGAATGTACAGCTATCTGGGTGATCGTGGACCACTTTCTCTAAGATGGCACACTTTGTTCCTTTGGCTGGACTGCCCTCAGCTGCTGAACTTGCTAAACTGTTCGAGAGACATGTATTCCACTTGCATGGTCTTCCTTGGCATATTTTTTCCGATCGCAGAGTCTAGTTTACCTCTAGAGAGCTCTTTGGCGGCTGCTCGAAATTGAGCTGGGCTTCTTCCGGTTATCATCCCCAGACAAATGGGCAAGTAGAGCGGGTCAATCAAATATTAGAGAACTGTCTCCAGCATATTGCTTCAGCCCAACATGACAACTGGGTACAATTGCTACCTTGGGCCGAATTCCCCTATAACAACCACTCTAGTGACTCTACTGGATCCTCTCCGATCTTTGTCGTTTATGGACAACACCCTCGTACTCCTCTCCCTGTTACTACATCTTCTGGGGAAACCAGCTGCGGATTTCTCTTGTAGGGATTTTTTGAAAATTTGGTATGACACCAAGGACTGCATCAATAAAGTGGTTACCCACATGACATGACATGCAGACAAGATAAGAATTTAAAAAACTCAGTTCTCATCTGGAGATAAGGTATGGCTTTCTACTAAAAACATCCGCTTAAGGGTTCCCAATTTCAAGTTGTCTCTTAGGTTTCTTGGACCTTTTGAAGTATGGAGGAGGATCAACCAATTGACATATAAGTTACGTCTGCCTCTCTCTCGGCATATTCCTAATGCCTTCCACGTGTCCTTACTAAAACCAGGCTCCTTCTAATCCAACCCCAGTATCTGAAGATTCTGATGAGACATTTGAGGTCAATGACATCCTGGGCATCAAGAAGCATGGTGAGAAGACCTACTATCTTGTGTGCTGGAAGGGCTTTGGTCCTGAGGAGAGGTCTTGAAAACCAGAGGAGAACATTCATGCTCCGAGCTTGATTAAAAAGTTTCTGTCTTGTCGTGGACTCAAGAAGAGGGGGCGTTCGAGGGGGGAGTACTGTTACCCTAGCTGCTGTGCACTGCTGTTCCCCTGCTTAACGCTCTGGTCCCAGGGGCTGTGTTCAGCGGTGATCTGCAGCTAGTGCTTTCCATTCACCGCTGCAGTCCTGGGCTCTGTTTGTGTGTGTGCTATTGTTCTTGGATCCTCTCCACAGTTTCCTCTCAGCCCTGGCCACAGTATGCTTGCTGCTTGTTTCCTGCGGCACTTCCTTAAGGGCCAGTGAGTATTACTTCCTGAGCTTTATGGGTTAGGTCATGTGACCTTGCTGACCAATCCTAGCCCTCCTGTGCATATGTAAGTGGCTTAGTTCCCTTCCCAGATGCCTCAGTGTCAAGGTCCTTGTGTCCTGCTAAGGTTCCTGTTTTCAGCTTGTGTTCCTGACTCATATCTGTATTCCTGGACTCTGCTACCTGTTATATTCCTACCTGCTTGCCTTGACTCTCCTGTTGTTGACCTGTATTGCCTGACCTGAACCTGTGCCACCTGCCCTGACATTTTGCCTGTCTGACTACACCTCTGCCTCATCCTTAGTTCCTGCACCTCTGGTACCTTTCTCAGGTGCCTCATAGTCTGCCTTGACAAGCTGCCTTATGTGCCTATCCTCCTCAAGAGGTTGCAACCTGGTTTTCCCCTCAGGAAAGTCTATCCCCACCATCAGGGGTACTGTGAAGATCCAGGGGTTCACTTAGACAACTCCCTTAGAGGAGGTAGGACAAGTGGCACAGTGGGTTCACACCCGCTGGTTTGTGATATCAGCATTCATCCTGTCCAATTATAGGGCAGACTAATAGATCCCTAAGACTAATAATAGGTGTCACTTTGTGCACTATGCAGATCAGGCTATGTTCACCTCTCTGGTACAAACTCGGGCAGTCTGTTCTAGCAGAGGAACAGACTACTGGAGTTTACCGTATTTAGCTTAGCTAGATAAAGACTTACAACCTCGGACACTGCATGCATGTATTTGTCCAGCAAAAAGCCACAGGATCCCCATTAGACTCTTGTATAGTCAATAGGGATCCAGCAGAGTTCCAAAAATAGCAGGGATTCCCAATAATTGCCCAGTGTAAATCTGCTGCCAGTTACCCAAAGAGCAAGCCAATTTTTTTTTATTTGGTGAAAGCAACATTGATAGTGACACCAAAAACAGGGGTCTGTTCACCATCTCTAGCAGTGATTGCAGTAGCTATCACTTTTTCTCATAAACGAATTGTGAGTTCTGCACGTAAATGCAGCTCTCAACTCCACTGTCAATCAGGCAATTATCAATAAATGATTTTGTCCCAAAAATGGCCTGTTAAGTCAAACCATGTAAAGGGTTTATGAAGTCTTCATTTTACAACATGATTATTATGTTTTTTTTGAGTGTCAAACATTTTCTACCATTATTCAGTTGAAAGTGGTAGTGAATAGGGTTGAGCGAACCCAAACTGTAAATTTCGGGTTTGTACCGAACTTTAGGATTTTTGGACCCCGGACCTGAACCCAAATATTTTAGTAAAAGTTCGGTTTCGGGTTTGGTGTTCAATGATTTCTTGGCGCTTTTTGAATCGCTGCAGAGCAGCCAATCAACAAGCGTTTAACTCTGTGCCCTTAGAAGCCATCACAGCTATACCTACTAATGACATGGCTGTGATTGGCCAGTGCAGCATGTTACCCAGCCTCTAAATAAGCTGGAGTCACGTAGCGCTGCACGTCACTCTGCTGTTACTAGTGAAGGGAGAGGATGCTGCTGCTGTGAGGGAGAGAATAGGAAAGTATCTTTAATCAGAAGTTCTTGTGAACTCAACAATCTACATAGATTTAGTTTTGTTGATGCAGTGCACAATCTTTTTACACTGCCCGGAGCCTAGCGGCACAGAAAAATAACTTTTATCCGTCTGTTAGTTAGGTGGGTGGCGGCGGCCAATTTATGCAAGCTCAGTGCACCAGCACTGCATCTGTGCTTTTGTGACATTCAAATCCAAGCTTGCAATAATAATCTGGGTTTAAAAAAGACACCAATTTTTGGCAATATCCTACATCTGGTGCCTTTGCCGCATTAGTCAGTGTGCAATTTAAGCTATAACTACAGCTATAATTTTCTGGGTTTTAAAAAAACCCTTTTTGGGCAAAATACACAATTGTACAGCCCTTGCTGCATCTGTACGTGTGAAATTCAAGTGTTATATATTGCTGTCATATTCTGTTATTCAAAAAACACAAATTTTGGGCAAAATACTTAATTTGCGACCTTGTCTGCATCTGTCAGTGGGAAATTCAAGCATTATATACTGCTGTCTTATTCTGTTATTAAAAAAACACCCATTTTGGGTAAAGCACTTAATATTGTAGCCTTTGCTGCATCTGTTATTGTTAAAACAAGCTTGAAATATTTCAACATTTTTCTGGCTTTAGAAAAACACCCATTTTTGGCAATAACCTCCATCTTGGGCCTCTGCCGCAATACTCAGTGTGCAATTTAAGCTATAAATACAGCTATAATTTTCTGGGTTTTAAAAAACACCCTTTCTGGGCAGAGTACACAATTTTACAGCCCTTGCTGCATCTGTGCATGTGAAATTCAAGCGTTATATACTGCTGTCATATTCTGTTATTAAAAAAACACCCATTTTGGGTAAAGCACTTAATATTGTAGCCTTTGCCTCATCTGTTATTGTTAAAACAAGCTTGAAATATTTCAAAATTTTTCTGGCTTTAAAAAAACACCCATTTTTGGCAATAACCTCCATCTTGGGCCTCTGCCGCATTACTCAGTGTGCAATTTAAGCTATAAATACAGCTATAATTTTCTGGGTTTTAAAAAACACCCTTTCTGGGCAGAGTACACAATTTTACAGCCCTTGCTGCATCTGTGCATGTGAAATTCAAGTGTTATATACTGCTGTCATATTCTGTTATTTAAAAAAAACATATAAAAATAATTTTGCAGCCTTTGCTGCATCTGTCATCGTGAGATACACCCTTTGCCTGCTGCTGTGCTTTTCTGGTATTAAATAAACACCCATTTTGGGCAAAAAAACTTAATGTGTGGCCTTGTCTGCATCTGTACGTGTGAGAAACACCCTTTAGATACTGTTCTACTCTGCTATTAAAAAGAAAACACCCATTTAGGGTAAAACAAACTTAATTTTGCAGCCTTTGCTGCATATGTCATTGTGAGATACACCCTTTAGATACTATTGTTCTATTATGTTATTTAAAAAAACACCCACTTAGGGCAAAAAACTGTCATTGTGAGATACAGCCTTTATATACTGATGTGCTATTCTGGTATTAAATAAATGCTGCTGTCTTATTCTATTATTTAAAAAAAAAAAACACCCATTTTCGGCAAAGTACTATATATTGCAGCCTTTGCCGCATCTGTTATTGTTAAAACAAGCTTGAAATACTTCAAAATGTTTCTGGCTTTGAAAAAAACTAATTTTTGGCAATAACCTCCATCTTGGGCCTCTGCCGCATTAGTCAGTGTGCAATTTAAGCTAGAAATACAGCTGTAATTTTCAGGGTTTAAAAAAAAACACCCATTTTGGGCAAAATACACAATTTTACAGCCCTTGCTGCATCTGTACATGTGAAACTCAAGCGTTATATACTGCTGTCATATTCTGTTATTCCAAAAACACCCATTTTGGGCAAAATACTTAATATTACGGCCTTGTCTTCATCTGTCAGTGTCAAATTCAAGTGTTATATACTTCTGTCTTATTCTGTTATTTAAAAAAAACACCAATTTTTGGGCAAAGTACTTAATATTGTAATATAACAAAATAATAGCAGACAGGTGCACTCTGTGGTCTTACTAAACCCTCAAACTGATTTTAAAATTAAGAGATTAGCCAACATGTCCTACGGTGTAGGACATGTCTGAGCCCGAGCACCGCGCCAAGGTTTCTCAAGTAGCTCGGGGACCGCGCCTAGGTTTCTCAAGTAGGCCTCATGCTCCTGTAATTTGCCCACTGGCTCCTGGTAATGCCCATATGGCACAGGTAGGTGAGTGTTAGGTCCCCGAGCTACTTGAGAAACCTTGGCGCGGTGCTAGGACATGTTGGCTAATCTCTCAATTTTAAAATCAGTTTGAGGGTTTAGTAAGACCGCAGAGTGTACCTGTCTGCTATTATTTTGTTATATTGCTATATTGATTATCACATCCACATAATTGCTATCTTGTGTAGGATGTCTATTGTGGTACTTGTGGTTCGCTGCGGGCATCCTCCACTGTGTGCATTTTTGCTGGGGATCGTCATTAGCAACGGGCCACAAGTGCAGGATTTGCTCCCCTATATATATATATATATATATATATATATATATATGTATATATGCACAACTGCATGTGGGTTTGAGCACTTCCTGCTTGTTTAATACCACGCCATTCTTTTCAGTTTGTACTTAATATTGTAGCCTTTGCTGTATCTAGTATTGTTAAAACAAGCTTGAAATACTTTTTCTGGCTTTGAAAAACACCAATTTTTGGCAATAATCTCCATCTTTTATTTGTTTGCATATTTTATTTTATGTAATTTCACTAATTTGTCTCTTACATTTTCTGGTGAAATTCGCAAATTTTTGGGTGTGATATACCACTGCTATACCTAGTAGGCAGGTACAAAAAATCACAAATTTGTCTGTTACATTTTCTGTTGAAATTCACCAATTCACCAATTACCACTGCTATACCTAGTAGACAGGTAAAAAGAATCACACTAATTTGTTACATTTTTGGCTGAAATTCACCAATTGTTGGGTGTGATATACCACTGCTCTACCTAGTAGACAGGTAAAAAAAAAAAAAAAAAAAAAATTTGTCACATTTTCGGGTGACAATCAACAATTTTTGGCTGTGATAGACCCCTGCTCTACCTAGTAGAGAGGTTACTAAATTTCCCAATTTTTTCTGTTACATTCTTGGGTTGACATTTTACAATTTTTGTAGTGAATAAACCCCTGCTCTGCATAGGTGATAGGGACTGAAATTTTTAAAAATAATCTGTTTCCTTGGTGGGTGACATTATCCCATTTCTGGGGATGAAAAACCCCTGCTCTGCATATGGGACAGGGACTTAAATTTCTAAAATTTGTCTTGAAATTGGCCCTTTCATTCGATCCTTCTGCTTTAATAACTTGTCCCACATTTCCTCTTCATCCCATTGCAGCCATTACCTCCCTTGGATGAGGTCTACTTTTCTCACGCTCCCTCTCCGTCATGGAACCCTGAATCGCCGATAACCGTGATCAACCTGGTAGGCTCAGAAAAGAACATTGAAAGTTGATAGAGAAGATATCCAAATGGATCGTGGACGTCACAGGGACGTGCGATCAGGCAGAAGTTCTCTAGAGTCAACAAAGCGGCAGCAGGGCCTCTCCTGGCTAACGTTTCCAAATCCAAAATACCCCAATGACATCCCCTATAAATTTGTATTAATTATTCCAATAACAGGGCATCTTAAGAGTCCTGTATTGTTATTTATTGTCACTACCTCCCTGAGTCGGGAGTGGGTAATTGCCACACGCCCCCTCCTTAACTTGGAAGCTTATGCTTCAATACTTTGTCCCACATTTCCGCTCAATTACATTTAATTTTATCCATTGACCTCCCTTGGATGTGGTATCCCTTTCTCAGGCTCCCTCTCCAGCCTGGAACCCTGATTCCCGCCACCCGTGATCACATGGTAGGAGCATAAAAGAACATCGAAAGTTGATAGAGAAGATATCCAATTGGATCGTGGAAATCACGGGGACATGCAACATGGTGGAGCAGTATGTGTGCACACGCCTACACGTACTGAATGATGGGTCTGCACTCTTCAACTTCTGGGTCTCCAAATTGGGCACATGGCCTGAGCTTGCCCTTTGTGCCTTGGAGGTGCTGGTCTGCCCTGCAGCCATGGTATTGTCTAAACGTGTGTTTAGCATGACTGGAGGCGGTTATCGCAGGTTATATTTCCCAATGTTTTGGGGTATACCCTAATTTTAAAAAAAAATTTAAAACCAAAAAACTGTGTAGGCTACCTCTTCCTCCTCCACCGCCGCTTCCACCTACACTGCCACATCCACCGCCTCCTTAACCTCCTACTCTATATGGACCTCGTCCTCCTTGATCAAGATTATTTCTTTTTTATTTTTATGTATTTTATATTATTTAAAGTCATTTCCCTTTCCACATTTGTTTGCAGAGCACTTGCCATGCTCTTAACCACATGTTGATGCCATTTGCAGCTCTCTAGCCCTTTCTATTTTTACAGTCATTTTAGTGCTCAAAAGTTTGTGTCCCCATTGACTTCAATGGGGTTCGGGTCCCGAACTCAAACTTTTTTGTGAAGATCGGCCAAACCCGCCGAACCCGAATATCCAGGTGTCCGCTCAACTCTAGTAGTGAACTATATATTTTTTTCTTAGTTTACATTTCTAGGGCAAAAACTGTTATTTGCCATAAACAACCATATCATTCTATGTCAATGAGGTCTTTAAATGATGTGTAAGCCCTTATTATTTGTTGTTATTTTTTGCACTGTTGTAGGCTTTGGTACTTTCTTCTTAGAAATTTTCAATCTCCCTTAAAAAAGCAAGTCCAAGATCATAGAATTGCTATCAAGAATGTGATGCTCCCATCTGTTTCATGAGTATACTGGCTATCATTTGATGTTTTGATTTTAGTAAGTGCTCTAGTGGAAGTTCAAAGACTCATAACCCTTTAAATAATGGTGTGAAGCACCTCAAAACTGTCCATGAAAAATTGACTCTTAGTAAAACACTTGTAGAGACTCCAGATTGAACCTCTACACTTAACAGAATCGTTGAATTGCTTCTTCTAACACATGAAATGAAAACTCATGGAGTTTCTGCAAAGATAAAAGATTCTGGCTGATACTAAGTTAGGGATGGCAACCAACCATTTCCAAAGTGACATGATATATTAATGTATAAATAAAATGTATTTAAGCTATTATTTTTTAAACCACACAGTGAGTATTTCTAGAAAGCTAAAATGACATTGAAGCTTGTACATTTCTCTTGCACTTGAATAGGTTTATTACTAAGCATTTAGCTACATATAGCTATACTATGACAGAGGGAAATGGACACTGCATTTAGCAAAAATATTGTCACCACAAACGGCCTGAACACAATATAAAATGCCTTTTATGTTATTTATTTATGTCTGGATTTTGTGCTGCAGTAACTGTCTCTTTGCTTTGGATTAGGATACATTATTCTATACATCCATACCAAGCGAAAGTGAAATGACAAATTAAAGCACAGTGAAATATGAAGTGGATTAAACAGCTGAAATGCAAAGGAAGCATCCTCAATAGTGGCGGAACACTTTATTAATGTTTAATCTGTACTGCATTAAAAGAAAAAAGCATAATTATTTAAAAATAATTAGTTGAATTGAAAATGAAGACATATTTTCATTTTCAGACTAATGCATCATCTTTATTCTCCATCCACCCATCATCTTTATTTCCCTTCCCACCCATTAGCAGCATTAAATGCATGATAACTTTTCTAGAAGCTTAATATTTTACATGATGACTTTGATGATACTTTGCACTCCTGCATGAAGTGCCATTGATAAGATAGTGCTGGCACCCTAAGAGTGAAGTGAAATAGTCAGAAAGCCCTGAATACAGTGCCAATGTTGATACTCATCCAAAAAAGAAAAAAAAAATATATTATGTAACTAAATATAGCAAATTCACAGAAAACAAATAATAATGCACTAACACAATAGATGCAAACATTATATAAAGACTAAGCCCTCATTCTGATATAATAAAATCTGAGACTCTTAGCCAATATATTTTGATCCTAAAACATTGGTGCCCACCTACACCCGCCAAGATGGTCTCAGTCAGGCAGGTCCTACACCAAACCTATCTATGCAGTTGGGCATCTATGTTCAGAAAAGCAGACTCTGCACATATAAGTGTGCTTTTCCTAGTCACCTATATGTTCATCCAGCAACCAATGAGAGGAGGAGTATAAATGACTACAACTCGCAAATTATTCAAAATTGTTTTTACAAACTTTGTTAACCCTTTACATGTTTCACAAGAGTTAAAGGAAAATGGAGGTGAAATTAAAAAATGTCACCTTTTTGTCAGCTTTTCCATTTTTACCTGTAAGGCAGCAAGGGTTAACAGCTAAACAAACTTCTATATTTATTACCCTGATTCCGCAGATTACATAAACATCCAATATGTGGCTATATACTGCTGTATGGGCACATGGCAGTGCTCAGAAGGCAAGGAGTGCCATATGGTTTTTGGAGGGCAGATTTTGCTGGAATGTTTTTTGGGCACAGTAGAAACCCCATTTTGGAAATTACACGCCTCAAGGAGCTTATTGAGTTTCATAGAAATGAGAAAGACTTGGCTATAAAAATGAAAAATTTCATTTCTTCCTTTATTTTCACAAGGGGTAACTGGATAAAAAAGCAGTGCAGATTTTTTTAAGCATTTTCTTCTGAACAAGGTAACAGCCCATGTGTGGTCGTAAACTTCTGTTATGGAACATGGCTGGAATGAAAAAGAAAAGAGCAACATGTGGTTTTTGGGAGGCAGATTTAGTTGAAATGTTTTTTATGCACTGTATCACATTTGAAGAGACACTGAGGTACCCATAGATTGGAAAACTCCAAAAAGTGACTCCATTTTGGAAACTAAACCCCCCATGCAACTTATTGAAGAGTGTAGTGAATGCTTTGACCCCACAGGTATTTCATAGAATTTAGAAAGAGCTGGCTGTTAAAATAAAAAAAATCATAGTTTTTCCAATAAAATGTTGCTTTAGCCCCAGATGTTTATTTTCACAAGGGGTAACAGGAGAAGGACACTAAAATGTGTTTCACAATTCCTACTGAATATGGCAACATCCCATATGTGGTCATAAACAGTTGAATAGGTACACTGCAGGACTCATAAGGGAAGTATTGCCATATGCTTTTGGGGGTCATATTTTGCTGTAATGTTTGTGAGGCGCCATGTCACATTTGAAAAGACTCTGAGGTACCCCTAGAGTAGAAACCCCCCAAAAGTCACCCCAATTTGGAACCTCCCCCAGATTGAATTTTTAATGGGGTGTAGTGAACACATTAACCTAACAGGCATTTCATTGAATTTAGCTTTGAACATGAAATATTTAAATATATTACATTTTTTTAAATGTCATTTTAGGCTCATATTTTTAAGGGGTTATAAGAGAAAACAGAGCCCACAATTCATTAACCATTTCTTCTTGAATATGGCAACAACCCATATATGGTCATAAACTGCTGTATGGGCACACCACACGGTTAGGAAAAGAAAGCACAATGAGCATTTTGGCCTAGATTTATGAACTAAAAAAGGAACCTCTAAGAAGTGACCTAAGTGCACTAAGAGGTGTAGTGAATATTGCAATTATTCCACAGATATGCCATTTCTGTGCCCAATATGTTGTGCTCATTGTGTGCCACTGTGAAAAGCAAGCCATCCTATTATTATGCCATGTTTCCTGCTTTTATAAACACCCTACATGCAGCCCTGATCTTTTGTCTAGGCATACGGCAGGGCTCTGGAGAAAAAGAGCACCATTTGTATTTTAGATCTAATGTGGTGATTTACATTTCTTGTGCTGACAACTGTAGAGGCTCTGGGTGAAATAATAAATAGAACCCCCCAAAAGTGATCCCATTTTAGAAACTACATCCCTCAAGGTATTTATTAAGGAATGGAGTGAGCATTTTGATGCCACAGTTACAGTGCCTTGCAAAAGTATTCACCCCCTTGACTTTTTTCGTATTTTGGTAAATTACAGCCTTAAGTTCAATGTTTTGTTAATCTGAATTCTATGTGATGGATCAGAAAACATAAGTTGGTGAAGTGAAATGATAAAAATATATAAATAAAACTATTGTTTAGAAATAGAAAACAGAAAATTGGCATGTGCGTATGTATTCACCCCCTTAGTTAGGAAACCCATAAAAAGCTCTGTTGCAACCAATTACCTTCAGAAGTCACATAATTAGCTAAATGATGTCCACCTGTGTTCAATCTAATATGTAATTACATATACACACCATTTTTGAAAGGCCCCAAAGGCTGCAACACCTAAGCAAGAGACATCACTAACTAAACACTGCCATAAAGACCAAGGAACTCTCCAAACAAGTAAGGGACAATGTTGTTGAGAAGTATAAGTCAGGATTAGGTTATAAATAAATATCCAAATCTTTGATGCCCAGGAGCACCATCAAATCAATCATAACCAAATTGAAAGTACATGGCACAACAGCAAACCTGCCTAGAGCTTTCAGCTTTAACTTAAGGATGGAAGCATTTATTTAACCTTCTCCCGACCACCTAACGCAGGGGTGCATCCTGCGGGTGGCCAGGATATTCCTCATTTATGCCTTGGCTCGTTATCCCATTCACAGCGTCGTGTGGCTGACAAGTTAATCTACAGCCTGCCAGCAGCGATCATTCGCTGGCAGGCTGTAGATGCGATTTTTTTAACCCTAAAAAAGTATATTAGACACTGTTTTGTTAACAGCGTATAATATGCCTGCTACCTGGTCCTCTGGAGGTCCCTTTTGCTTGGATAGACCACCAGAGGACACAGGCAGCTCTGTAAGTAGCACCAATCAACACACTACACTACACCCCCCCTGTCACTTATTAACCCCTTATTAACCCTTGATCACCCCATATAGACTCCCTGATCACCCCCCTGTCATTGATTACCCCTCTGTAAGGCTCCATTCAGACGTCTGTATATGTTTTGCGGATCCGCTGATCCACGGATCCGCAAAACACGGACACCGGCAATGTGCTTTCTGCATTTTGCGGATCCGCAGATTGCCAGAACTATATAGAAAATGCCTTTTCTTGTCCGCAATAGGGGACAAGAATAGGACATGTTCTATAGGCGCTACAAAAAACGCAGTGTTCGCCCGATCAGGCCTGATCTTGTGCGCACACTTGCGTTCAGTCCACCCCACTGCAGTAACAGAATGTTTTTTCTGATCACTGCAAAAACACCGTAAAATCTTTGAGGGGCATGGCAAATTCATAGAAGATTTTTTTTTTTTTTTTTTTGCCACAAGTTAGCGGAAATTGATTTATTTTTTTGTTTTTACTTACAAAGTCTCATATTCCACTAACTTGTGGCAAAAAATAAAATCTTACATGAACTCACCATACCCCTCACAAAATCCAAATGCGTAAAAATGTCCTGTGAAATCCTAAAGGTACTCATTGGAATTTGGGCCCCTTTGCGCCCCTAGGCTGCAAAAAAGTGTCACACATGTGGTATGGCCATACTCTCTGTAAAAGACAACTTTCCCCATTTTTCTTATACAAAGTTGTCATTTTACAGAGATATTTCTCTCACCCAGCATGGGTATATGTAAAAATACACCCCAAAACACATTTCCCTACTTCTCCTGAGTACGATGATACCACATGTGTGACACTTTTTTGCAGCCTAGGTGCGCAAAGGAGCCCAAATTCCAATGAGTACCTTTTAGGAGAGCATTTCTAGATATTTGGATTCCAAACAACTTCTCATGCTTTAGGGCCCCTAAAATGCCTGGGCAGTATAAATACCTCACATGTGACCCCATTTTGAAAAGAAGACACCCCAAGGTATTCCATGAGGGGCATGGGGAGTTCATGTAAAATTAAATTTTTTGTCACAAGTTAGTGGAATATGAGGCTTTGTAAAAAAATATATATATATATAATTTTCCGCTAACTTGTGCCCCAAAAAAATAAAAAATCTATGAACTTGCCATGCCCCTCACAGAATACCTTGGGGTGTCTTCTTTACAAAATGGGGTCACATGTGGGGTATTTATACTGCCCAGGCATTTTAGGGGCGCTAAAGCGTGAGACGTAGTTTGGCATCCAAATGCCTAAAAATGCCCTCCTAAAAGGTATTCATTGGAATTTGGGCCCCTTTGCGCACCTAGACTGCAAAAAAGTGTCACATATGTGGTATCGCCGTACTCAGGAGAAGTAGGGCAATGTGGTTTGGGGTGTCTGTTTACATATACCCATGCTGGGTGAGAGAAATATCTCTGTAAAATGACAACTTTGTATAAGAAAAATGGGAAAAGTTGTATTTTACAGAGATATTTATCTCACCAAGCATGGGTATATATGTATAAATACACCCCAAAACACATTGCCCTACTTCTTCTGAGTATGGCCATACCACATGTGTGACACTTTTTTGCAGCCTAGGGGCGCAAAGGGGCCCAAATTCCAATGAGTACTTTTAGGATTTCACAGGGCATTTTTTACGCATTTGGATTCTAAACTACTTCTCACGCTTTAGGTCCCCTAAAATGCCAGGGCAGTATAAGTACCCCACAAGTCACCCCATTTTGGAAAGAAGACATCCCAAGGTATTTCGTGAGGGGCATGGCGAGTTCATGCAAAATGTTATTTTTTGTCAAGGGGCATGGCGAGTTCATGCAAAATTTTATTTTTTGTCACAAGTTAGTGGAATATAAGGCTTTGTAAGAAACAAATTCATTCCATTTCCGCTAACTTGTGACAAAAAATAAAAACTTCCATGAACTCACTATGCCCATCAGCGAATACCTTAGGGTGTCTACTTTCCGAAATGGGGTAATTTGTGGGGTGTTTCTACTGTCTGGGCATTGTAGAACCTCAGGAAACATGACAGGTGCTCAGAAAGTCAAAGTGCGTAAATAATTTTTTTTGCACCATAGTTTGTAAACGCTATGGGCCAGATTTATCATTAGCTCAAGTCAGAATAATGGAGTGAAAAAGTCCCCCAAAAAGTCCCAAACGCTAAAACTGCGCACAAATTTGCGACTTTTTTTATGCTCTGCACTATGCTCGCTAGTTTTCTGAAAGTGGGCGTGTTTTCTTATGTAAATGAATCTCTAGACAGATTTACAATTGGGACTGTTTAAAAAGTCACAAAAAAGTTGCAAAAAAGTTGCAATTTCACTCCAGTGAGGACCATGCTTATCTTATGAGACTTTTTAATAGAACATGCGACTTTTTCATAAAAACTTGCGACTTTTTCATAAAAACTTGCGACTTTTTCGTAAAGCTGCTTACTGACGGACAAACTGCTACCGTCAAACCACATTTATCACAGTCTTAAAGGGCCGATCATAAATCTGACTTGGCTAAAACTGACTTTAGCCATATGTTAAAGTGGAGTGAGCTGGCAGAGTCATGATAAATCTGGCCCTATAACTTTTACCCAAACCAATAAATATACACTTATTGCATTTTTTTTTGTAAAGACATGTAGAACAATAAATTTAGAGAAAAAATTATATAGAAATGGAGTTTTATTAGAAAAATTTTACATCAGAAAGTGAAATTTTTTATTTTTTTGCAAAAATTTCAGTCAATTTTGATTAATATAAAAAAAAAAGTTAAAATGTCAGCAGCAATGAAATACCATCAAATGAAAGCTCTATTAGTGAGAAGAAAAGGAGGTAAAATTAATTTGGGTGGTAAGTTGTATGACCGAGCAATAAACCGTAATAGTAGTGTAGTGCAGAATTGTAAAAAGTGGTCTGGTCATTAAGGGGGTTTAAGCTAGGGGGGCTGAAGTGGTTAAAGCATAACTCATTTTGGTTTATTTCTAAAATTGTGTAGGGATAGGTATTGCAAGCACTTTTGTAAATTGTTTTAATAGGGAAAAATGTTTATTTTTACTAGAAAAGACTATGTAAAAGGATAGCTTATCTTCAGAATTTACTGAATGCCGAAGACAACTTTGTGGAACATACAGTGGTAAGCTTCTCAGTAGGATAGAGCGAACCCCAACTGTAAACAGTTCGGGTTAGAGTTCGGTGTTCGGCAATTTAATGGCGCTTGTTGAAAGGATGCAGGGTAGCCAATCAACAAGCGTTTAACTCGTGTGCCTTTAGAAGTCATCACAACCATGCCTACTAATGACATGCCTGTGATTGGCCAAGTGCAGCATGTGATCCAGCCTCTATATAAGCTGGAGTCACGTGGCGCCGCACGCCACTCTGCTCTTACTAGTTGTAGGGATAGGATGCTGCTGCTCTGAGGGAGAGATTAGGAAAGACACTGATATCTACACTTGGTGTGAAGTCTGCGATCTACAGCGTTTTTTGTTTGGGGGTGCAATGCAACATTTTTGTACCCTGCCCTGAGCACAGTGAGACTGAAAAAAAAGTATTAATCCGTCTGTTACTTAGGTGGGCCTCGGCGGCCATTTTGTGCAACAGCAGTGCATATGTGCCAGGGACAATCATTTAATCCTGTTCTTGTAGTTCAGTGGCCAACATATACCCTTTTTTAAAGTGCAGCTGCACTGCATATGTGCCAGGGGAAGGGAAAATAATACTGTCTGTGAGTTCAGGGACACAGGGGGTGACATATCCCCATTTTTTTCTGTAAAATACCCGTGTGCTGCATTTCTGAGAGTGAAATATAATCAGTTAAATACATATGTTCCATTGTGGGGTGACATATTTAAATATTTTGTTGTAAAGTACCTCTGAGGCCTGCACTGCATATCCACCATTTTTTATGTAAAACAAAAAACTGTTCTTCATTAGTGAGAGTGCAATATGTTCTTAGTTAATTCCATCTGTTTCATTTAGGGGTCAAAAATATACTTTTTGGGGGGCAATAAAGTACCTTTTTGCCCTGTGCTGCATTCCTGACAGTCTAATAAAACAACCAAATACTGCAGTTACATTTTTTGTTGAAAAATGCAAATTTTTGTTGCTAGAAAGTACATTTGCGGCCTACACTGCATTCCTGTCAGTCAAATAAAACCAATAAATACAGCTGTTACATTTTCGGGCTTCAAATTCCAATTTATGGGTGTAAGGTACCTCTGAGGCCTGCACATGTGACAGGCAGGCACATAAATTCAGCTAATCCATCTGTTCCAATGTAGGGGTGACATATCCACCATTTTTTATGTAAAAAAAAAAAAAAACTGTGCTTCATTAGTGAGAATGTGATATAATCACAGTTAAATCCATCTGTTCATCTGTTTCCTTTAGGGTTAAACAAATAAATAAATGGCGCGGGGGGGGGGGGGGATAAAGTAAATTTTTTGCCCTGTGCTGCATTTCTGGTAGTTGAAGAAATACAATTAAATCCATCTGTTTCAAAACTTTTTTGGGGGCAATAAAGTACCTTTGCTGCCTGCACTGCATAGCAGACAGGCAATAAGTTTAAAACATTTGTCTGTTCCATTGTTGGGTGACATTAAACCATTTTTCCTGTCAAAAAACTCCTGCTCTGCCTAGGTGACAGGGACCTAAATTTCTAAAAATTGTCTGTTCCATTGTTGGGTGACATTAACCCACTTTGGCCGTCAAAAAACCCCTGCATTGTTCACAAGGAACTTAATTTAGCAAAAAAATTAAAATAATTAAGGAGAATGGTGCTGCTGGTGTTGGTGGAGCTTCTGTTGCAGGGAGAGGACATGGTCGATCTTTGCCAGCTACACGCACAAGTGAAACACCTTCCTCAGGTGTGAGTAGGCGACAGAACCTTCAGTGTTATTTGGTAGGGCCGAATTCGGCTCTATGAATGGTGAGGCCAGAACAAGTACAGGTGATAGTAGATTGGGTGGCTGACAGTGCCTCCAATTCCTTCACATTGTCTCCCACCCAGTCTCCTGCTGAAAGATCAGAGTTGCCACCTGCAGCCCATGGCCATCTGTCTTTCAACTCACCCCCTTGTAAATCAGGCAAGCAGTCTAAGCCCCAAGTCATGCAGCAGTCTTTTATGCTTTTTGATGACTCTGCTGGCAGGGTTTCTGTGGGCCATCCACATAGCCCTGCCCCAGTAGTGGAAGAAATTGATAGCACTGATGCCCAACCACTTATGTTTTAGGATGATGACATGGCAAGACCACCGCAGCACGTCTCTGATGATGACTAAACACAGGTGCCAACTGCTGCAGCTTTCTGCAGTTTGCAGTCCGACAAAGAGGGCAGGGGTAAAGAGTGGGTGGAAGATGATGTGAAAGATGATGAGGTACTAGACCCAACATGGAATCAAGGTCATGCAAGTGACGTGTGCAGTTTGGAGGAAGAGGCGGTGGTCGCACAGAGGCACCAGCACAGCAAAAGAGGGAGCAGAGTGCAAAAGCGTCTGTTACATTCTTGGGTGACATTTTACCATTTTTACAGTAAATAAACCACTGCTCTGCATAGGTGACAGGGACCTACATTTTGTAAAATAATCTGCTCCATTGGTGGGTGGCATAAACCCAGTTTTGGCATGAATAAACCACTGCTCTGCATAGGTGATAGGGACCTAAATTTCTCAAAATCGTCTGTTACATTCTCAGGTGACATTTTACCATTTTTGCCTTATACAAACCCCTACTCTGCATAGGTGACAGGGACCTAAATTTTGTAACATTTTCTGTTCCATTGGTGGGTGACATGAATCCAGTTTTGCCGTGAATAAACCCCTGCTCTGCATAGGTGACAGGGAATAACATTTTGTAAAAACGTCTGTTACTGATCGGAAGATGCGCGAGTACAAGGGCACCCTGGTAGATGCACTGATGATGGCATTCCTACTTGACAGCGGGGCACAGTGGAAGCACAAGGCGAAGGCAGAGGACGAGGAAAATGTCGCCAACACAGCTGGGGCACCACCAGCACCTCAGAAGGCAGGGTTAGCATGGGCGAAATGTGGAAAAGTTTTGTCAGCACGCCATAACAACCAGCACCACCAGCTGATATGGAAGTTTTAGCAGGAGGCTGCATTTCAGCAACATGGTGGAGCAGTATGTGTGCACACGCCTACACGTACTGACTGATGGGTCTGCCCCCTTCAACTTCTGGTGTTCCAAATTGGGCACATGGCCTGAGCTTGCCCTTTATGCCTTGGAGGTGCTGGCCTGCCCTGCAGCCAGTGTATTGTCTGAATATTTGTTTAGCACGGCAGGAGGGGTTTATCACAGACAAACGCAGCCGCCTGTCCGCATCCAATGTGGACAAGCTCATGTTCAATAAAATGAACCAGGAAGAGATCCCACAGAACTTGTCCATACCTTGTGCTTTGGGGTCTACCCAAATTTAAGCAAAAAAAAAAAAAATATAATAATAATAAAATAAAATAAAAACAAAAAACAGTGTTGGCTACCTCCTCCACCACCGCTTCCACCTACACCACCACATCCACTGCCTTCTCAACTTCCTACGCCATATGGACGTCCTCCTCCTAGATCAAGATTATTTATTTTTATTTTTGCGTATTTTATTATTATTATTTTAAGTAATTTCCCTATCTACATTTGTTTGCAGAGCACTTGCAATGCTCTTAACCACATTTTGCTGCCTTTTTCAGCCCTCTAGCCCTTTCTATTACTTTTTTAGAGCCATTTTAGTGCTCCAAAGTTCGGGTTCCTATTGACTTCAATGGGGTTCGAGGTCAAATTTGGGTGAAGTTCGGGTTCTGAACTCGAAATTTTTTGCAAAGTTCGGCCGAACCCATCAAACCCGAACTTCCAGGTGACCGCTCAACTCTACTTCTCAACCTACCTCTTGTCTCCCTACCCAACCCCTCGCTTTCTATATGTGCACTCTCTCCCTGTGTCTCTGCCTATGTGACTTACCTTGCAGAAATGTACAGAGCAGGAAGCAAGTCAAATAGTAGGCAAAGATAAAATAAAAAAAATACAAAACAAAATGACTGTTAACAAAAAAAAATCGGTGCTGTTTTTAGTGTAGAATATATTGTATGTAAGGAAACATGGTCATAACCTATAGATCCAGTATGGGACCAAAGTTGTAAGTGACAATATGATAAAATGCCAAAGTTAACCCCCCCAAAAAAGTTATCCTAGTATGGGCATATCTTCCACCATGATAAAAGATCCCATTCCCTCATTTCTTTGGAGAAATGTCAAATACCAAACTCTTGGTATGCTTCACAATATGTAGGAATGTAGCCTAGAATTAGCTCACCTCCATAAGTGGAGGGCTGGATCCCAATATAAACAGATTGTCTAAAGCAGGCATCCTCAAACTGCGGCCCTCCAGCTGTTGCAAAACTACAACTCCCAGCATGCCTGAACAGCCTACAGGTATCAGCCTACAGCAGGGCATTGTGGGAGTTGTAGTTTTACAACATCTTGAGGGCCGCAGTTTGAGGATGCCTGGTCTAAAGTGTAGTCCGCTTAGCATTCCATTGCGCCACAATCTGCAACTTCTCCCTGCTCATGCCAGGTCTAAAAAAGTGGGCGTGGAGCACTTATTGTAGACATAGAAAATGGTCTAAATGTAAGACAGCAAGAAAGCTGTCTTACATTTTAAAGCTGTGATGGATCCACCAGAGTTATGAAGAAGACGGCGCCTCTTAATAACTCCAGGGGATCCACCACCAGGTATAGGGTTTATTAAGTCTAAAACACTGGTCTTAATAAATGTGTTCCAAAATGTCTTGTATTTGATCTCAGGAAAAAAAAAAAGTTAAAAACATTGTGCCATCCTATTTCAGGCAGTGGAGACGCCATGGCATAATACATAAAAGATAAAATGAGTTTAAAATGAGTTTAAAGGGAACCTGTCACCGGGATTTTGTGTATAGAGCTGAGTCCCCATAGATCTGTGTGCTTTTATTGTGTACAAATTTTTTTGATAGCTGTGCAAATTAACCAGAGATGAGTCATGTCCCTTACTCATCTAAAGGACAGGACTCATCTCGGGTAAATTTGCATATGTATCAAATGTTTTTTTTTTTGTTTTTTTTAACAATAAAAGCACACAGAGCTATGGGGACTGGGTATTGCAGATGTGGTAGCAGCTCAGCTCTATACACAAAATCCCAGTGACAGGTTCCCTTTAAATGCAGAAAAGCAAGACATGCATAGAGAACAACACTCTGGAAAATTTGGCTTGAAACAGTAGTCTTCACCCCAACATGATTACCTTTCTTGATCTATCCTTGACAGCTAATGACACAACTACTAAATTGCATTGTAAACTTCTCGTAATACTATACTTGCTGTGGATAGCTGTCATTGTGAAGGTAAATGCTCAGGACCGCTTTTTTGGGGCTGTTCTACTGACAGATCAGAAGAATGAAAAAATGAACAGGGAAGAGAACACAGCCTTACTGCTGACACCCTCCCAACTGGCATGGGGCCACTCCTTGAATTTTGGGCCACTGCCTGGTTAAGTATAGAGATGTCGCGAACATAAAATTTTCCGTTCGTGAACGGCGAACGCGAATTTCCGCAAATGTTCGCAAACGTGCGAACCGGGCGAACCGCAATAGACTTCAATAGGAAGGCGAATTTGAAAACCCACAGGGACTCTTTGTGGCCACAATAGTGATGGAAAAGTTGTTTCAAGGGGACTAACACCTGGACTGTGGCATGCCGGAGGGGGATCCATGGCAAAACTCCAATGGAAAATTACGTAGTTGACGCAGAGTGTGGTAAGTTGAAATCGCAATGCGATTTATAGACCTTGAATTAATGGCATTGCGATTTCAACTTTCTCAAATCCGACAGTACAGTCTAGCATGGAGCTGTTCCCATGGTGATGGGGACGCTCCATGAGCATGGAAGTCGGCAGAAGTTCTAAGTTGAAATCGCAATGCGGTTAATTCAAGTTTTATAAATCGCATTGCGATTTCAACTTAGAGCTTCTGCCGACTTCCGTGCTCATGGAGCGTCCCCATGACCATGGGAATGGCTCCATGCTAGAATGTACTGTTGGATTTGAGAAAGTTGTAATCGCAATGCGATTGAGGCAGGTTATATTAATCGCATTGCGATTTCAACTTAGAGCTGCTGGGTTCCTAATGGTTGTATTGCTAAAATATAACTAAGATTGAGAATATAGTGTTATATTCATCAGTTTTAGCAATACAACTATTAGGAACTTAGTAATGCTCTAAATCTAGATAAAGCGGGTGGTCGTAAAGCTATTCAATCAAAATCACCGAAGTACGACTACCTAAAATTTAACCTTTATTTTGGTCAATTAAAAGTAATAATTCCCTGGAGGAGGAACAAATAGTGCACCAAACCACAACAAAGACATAATACAATTTACACACGGGAGAGCAGGATCAGACAAGCGGATCAATATGAGAGGAAGAAAGGGGAGGAACGCATCAGGGCAGCCCGTGCCATGACCGTGTCTGTCCCTGCGATGTCCCTTTGTGACTCCTCAGCCCGGAGATGTGTCTTGATGGTAGACACACTCCGTCCGCGTACCTATGCTGTCTATCCTTATAGTGCCCTTTGTATACTATCCCATATGGATATCTGGGTAATAGTATAAAGGATGGATATCGGTTGTACAATCACGTGTCCCGACGCGTTTCCCCCCTTCCTCTCATTGAAGGGGTTCATCAGGGGACAAAAGCCAATGTCAATCAAACACATAAAGGGAGGAACATTAGGAACTTAGCTCTAAGTTGAATTCACAATGCGATTAATATAACCTGCATTATTCGCATTGCGATTACAACTTAGATCTGAGTTCCTAATGGTTGTAGTGCTAGAATTGACAATGAATATAGCACTATATTCTCAATCTTCGTTATATTCTATCAATATAACCATTAGGAACCCAGCTCTAAGTTGTAATCACAATGCAATTAATATAACCTGTATTAATCGCATTGCGATTACAACTTTGTGACACTGCAGCTTCAGAATTAATCTAAGATGGATGCTGTCCTTGCTTTTTGATAGGCGGTGGGAGGGTCTGGGAGGGAGGGTATGCTGATTGGCTGGAATGTGTCTGCTGACTGTGAGGTACAGGGTCAAAGTTTGCTCAATGATGACGTATAGGAGGCGGACCGAACATCGCATATGTACGCCCGCCGCGGCGAACGCGAACATGCAATATTCGCCAGGAACTGTTCGCCAGCAAATAGTTTGGGACATTTCTAGTTAAGTACACGTCGATAAATTAGACCTGAAGCTAACATTGACCTGTTAGGCGGAGTTCACACTTCTGTTATTTGGACAGTTATTTACATCACTTATTGTACAGGAAATTCAGGAACAAAGCCTATTCTCTGATTAGGTATCATGAATAGAACTGCACCTGTTCTGTGGGTTTGACCCGCACCTGCATTGGGCTGACAATTACTGACTAGAAATGACCGAATTTCCCAAAAATTTGATTCGTACGGTTTTCAGAATTTCCCAAAAAGATTCGTTTCGATCCACATTGATTCGTGACAAATCTCATTTAAAAAAAACTGTTATTTCCTGGCTGCTGAGAGCCTGTGTAGTAGCGTAGAGCTGTGCATTGCACAAACATGCATAGGGGGCAGTGATGGCCAGTTCGCAGAGGGCTGCCATCTTTAGTAAGGTTAGACTCACCCGGCCGGCGATGCACAGTTAAGCCCTTACCTGTGCCTGTGCCGCGAACCGGTCTGAAATCAAATGCGCTCATCGGGAGCAGGCAGTTCCGAGAACAGCCGCCGGAGGCCTTCATCGGACTGTTCTCGGAAGCCCTCATTAGTATTCGCCCCATAAGGTGCAGGGGGGAAGTGCATCTTATGGGGTGAAAAATACGGTATATGAAATAAAGACAAAGAAAAAGGGAGTCAGTCAGCACATCCCAAAGCGCAGGGGCACATTGCTATGGCTGAGAACAACACTGTAAAACAAAACATGCAATGCAACAGCTCTCTGCAAACCAAATAAAGTACAAAATTGCATAATAATTGAAAGTGGTATACTTATAAATTAGAGATGCTTGGCAAATCATTTTGGACAAAATTATTTGAGCCCGTCTGCCGCACATCAAGGCGATCTCTGTAAGACGGGTTTCTAACACTAAATTCTACCTGTTATGTGCCATGACGGCTACCATACAATTCAGGGAGTGTAGGTTCCACATGCATGCTGGGCCTGCTTTCATTTCTGTCATTTTTGGTGCCAAAATGGCTTCCATTATATCCAAGGAATGCAGGTACCAACATGCATGCTGGGCCCACTCCACGCCACTCCTGGTGCCAAATGGCCACCAAAGAACGCAATGAGAGTCCACAACTATATCTCTCCTGGTGCCAAATGGCTTCCAGTGAGTGAGGGAGAGCAGGCCAAGCTATATACTCACACTAATTAAAATCAGCCTATGGGTCAGACGAGCAAATATTATGCAATTTTGTACTTTATTTGATTTGCAGAGAGCTGTTGCATTGCATATTTTTTTTTTTTTTACAATGAATTAAATACACCCCCAAAACTGGTTGTTTCAAACTGCAATTTCACCCCATAAGCAAGGGTGAGTAGAATTACTTATATACAGTATATATATGAAATAAATACACCCCAAAACTGTTTATATCAGGCCGCAAATTCACCCCAGTAGCAAGGATGAATGGATGTACTTTTATATATTTAAAATGAATACACCCGAAAACTGGTAGTATCAGACTGCAAATTCACCCCAGAAGCAAGGGTAAATGGAAGTACTGGGGTGTATTTAGTTGATATATAACTACTTCCATTCACCCTTTCTTCTGTGTGCTCTGATACAAACAGTTTTGGTTGTATTAGGCTGCAAATTCACCCCAGAAGAAAGGAACAATGGAAGTAGTCATATATGAACTAAATGCACCCCAAAACTGTTTGTATCAGACCACACTTTCAGTACAGAAGCAAGGGTGAATGGAAGTAGTTATATATCAACTAAATACACCCTAAAACAGTTTGTATCAGACCACACTTTTAGTACAGGATCAAGGGTGAATGGAAGTAGTTATATATGAAATAAATTCTCCCCAAAACTGTTTGTATCAGACCGCACTTTCAGTATAGAAGCAAGGGTGAATGGAAGTAGTTACATATCAACTGAATACACCCCAAAACTGGTTGCATCAGACAGTACTTTCAACCCAATAACAGATACTAGGATTACTGCAATTACTGTTTTAAAGAATGCAAACAACCTAAAATCTGTATTAATAGATCACTTTTATTAACGCCAATTAGAGATGTCCCGAACTATTCGCCGAACAGTTCTCGGCAAACATCGCTTGTTCGCGTTCGCCGCGGCGGGCGAACATATGCGATGTTTGGTCCGCCCCCTATTTGTCATCATTGAGCAAACTTTGACCCTGTACATCACAGTCAGCAGACACATTCAAGCCAATCAGCAGCATACCCCCTCCCAGACCCTCCCAACTCCTAGCAAAAAGCAAGGACAGCATACATCTTATATTAATTCGGAAGCTGCAGTGTTAGTGAGAGGAGCGTCAGCGTGTACTGTGCCAACTACTGCCAGTGCACAGTGCCACCAGTGCCATCACTCATATCTGGTGCCACAGTAGATTACATTTTTTTTTAAAACAGCAATTTTGACTGTAATATAATTGCAGTTACTTGGCTGCAAGCGTGTGTGTCAGGCCTACAGCGTCAGCGTGTACTGTGCCAACTACTGCCAGTACACAGTGCCACCAGTGCCACTCATATCTGGTGTCACAGTAGATTACATTTTTTTTTAAAACAGCAATTTTGACTGTAATATAATTGCAGTTACTTGGCTGCAAGCGTGTGTGTCAGGCCTACAGCACCAGCGTGTACTGTGCCAACTACTGCCAGTGCACAGTGCCACCACTCATATCTGGTGTCACAGTAGCTTGCACGCATAGTACAACTAATGTAAAAAAATCGACAGGCAGAGGCAGGCCACCCCGCAGGGGCCGTCGTGGTCGTGGTGCTGTGATTTCCTTTGGCCCTAGAATAATGCCCAGTGTTCAGAGGCCACGTACCCTTAACTCGAAAAGTTCTGAGGACATAGTTGACTGGCTAACACAGGACACCCAATCTTCTACAGCTTCCGCTTGGAACCTTGACGCACCATCCTCCTCCAGCTCAGCTTCGGGCACCTCTCAAGTTACCACTCGCCCGCCTGCCGCCTCCACCAACACTAGCACCACAGCTGCTTCACTTGATCTGTCAGAGGAGTTATTTACACATCAGTTGGAAGAAATGAGTGATGTGCAACCATTATTGCCAGAGGATGTAGATAACAGGGATATGTCTCAGTCAGGCAACATTACACACATGGACATACGGTGTGATGATGATGTTGTACCCGCTGCTGCTTCCTTTGCTGAATTATCAGATACAGGTGAAGCGGTTGATGATGACGATGTGTCCGTGGATGTCACGTGGGTGCCTGCTCGAAGAGAAGAACAGGGGGAAAGTTCAGATGGGGAGACAGAGAGGAGGAGGAGAAAAGTTGGAAGCAGGGGGAGGTTGTCGAAAGGAGCTAGTGGCACAGTCAGACAGCATGAATCGGCACCCGGGGTCAGCCAGACAGCACGCCAATCAACGCATGCTGTTGCCACCACCAGAATGCCATCATTGCAAAGCTCAGCAGTGTGGCATTTTTTTTGTGTGTCTGCCTCTGATAACAGCAATGCCATTTGCAACCTGTGCCAAAAGAAACTGAGTTGTGGGAAGTCCAACACCCACCTAGGTGCAACTGCTTTGCAAAGGCACATGATCTCACATCACAAATGCCTATGGGATCAACACATGAGTAAAAGCAGCACACAAATTCAAAGCCACCATCCTCCTCCTGGTCCAGCATCTTCAGCCACGTCAACCACTGCTGTCCACCTTGCCCCCTCTCAACCAGTCGCCACTCCGCCTCTCGCCTTGAGCAGTTCCTGCTCAAGTGCCCACAGCCAGGTGTCTGTCAAGGACATGTTTGAGCGTAAGAAGCCAATGGCACAGAGTCAACCCCTTGCCCGGTGTCTGACAGCTGGCTTGTTGGAACTCTTAGCCCGCCAGCTTTTACCATACAAGCTGGTGGAGTCTGATGCCTTCAAAAAATGTGTAGCTATTGGGACACCGCAGTGGAAGGTACCCAGCCAAAATTTCTTTGCACAAAAGGCAATCCCCAACCTGTACTCGATTGTGCAAAAGGAAGTCATGGCATGTCTGGCACACAGTGTTGGGGCAAGGGTCCAACTGACCACTGATACCTGGTCTGCAAAGCACGGTCAGGGCAGGTATATCACCTACACTGCGCATTGGGTAAACCTGCTGACGGCTGCCAAGCATGGAATGTATGGCTCTGCAGAGGAGTTGGTGACATCGCCACGACTTGCAGGCAGGCCTGCTGCCACCTCCTCTACTCCTCCTACTCCATCCTCTTCTATAACCTGAGTCCTCTTCTGCTGCTGCGTCTTGCTCCACATCAACGGCACCCCCCCAGCTCTCCAGGGGCTATTCCACACCCCGGATACGACAGTGTCACGCCGTCATGGGGTTGACTTGCCTGAAAGCAGAGAGTCACACCGGACCTGCACTCCTGAACGCACAGGTGGATCAGTGGCTGACTCCGCACCAACTGGAGATCAGCAAAATGGTGTGTGACAGCGGAAGTGATTTGTTGGCGGCATTGAATTTGGGCAAGTTGGCACATGTGCCGTGCATGGCACATGTGTGTAATCTGATCGTACAACGTTTTGTGCATAAGTACCCAGGCTTACAGGACGTCCTCAAGCAGGCCAGGAAGGTGTGTGGCCATTTTAGGCGTTCCTACACGGCCATGTGCACTTTTCAGACATTCAGCGCTGAAACAACATGCCAGTGAGGCGCTTGATTTGCGACAGCCCGACAAGTTGGAATTCAACACTCCTAATGTTCGACCGCCTGCTCCAACAAGAAAAAGCCACCAACGAGTATTTGTATGCCCGGGTTGCTAGGACAGCCTCTGCGGAGCTGGGAATTTTTTTGCCACGTTACTGGACGCTCATGCGCAATGCCTGTAGGCTCACGTGTCCTTTTGAGGAGGTGACAAACCTAGTCAGTCGCACTGAAGGCACCATCAGTGACATCATCCCATTTGTTTTCTTCCTGGAGCATGCCCTGCGAAGAGTGCTGAATCAGGCCGTAGATGAGCGTGAAGAGAAAGAGTTGTGGTCACCATCATCACCACCAGAAACATCCTTATCAGCATCACTTGCTGGACCTGCAGCAACGCTGGAAGAGGAGTCTGAGGAAGAGGAGTCAGAGGAGGAATGTGGCTTTGAGAAGGAGGAAGACCAACCACAGCAGGCATCCCAGGGTGTTCGTTGTCACCTATCTGGTACCCATGATGTTGTACATGGCTGGGGGGAAGAACAGACCTTCAGTAAGATCAGTGAGGACGAGGAACGGGACATGAGGAGCTCGGCATCCAACCTTGTGCAAATGGGGTCTTTCATGCTGTCGTGCCTGTTGAGGGACCCTCGTATAAAAAGGCTGAAGGAGAACGACCTGTACTGGGTGGCCATGCTACTAGACCACCGGTATAAGCAGAAAGTGCCTGAAATGTTACCGAATTACCGCAAGTCATAAAGGATGCAGCAGTTCCAAAATAAATTAAAAAGTATGCTTTACACAGTGTATAAGGGTGATGTCACAGCACAACGGGAATCTAACAGGGGAAGAGGTGAAAGTAATCCTCCTCCTACAACGACCACGCCGGCAAGGACAGGACGCTTTACAGACATGTTGTTGATGGAGGACATGCAGACCCTTTTAAGTCCTATGCATCGCCACAGCCCTTTGGGGTCCACCCTCAGAGAACGACTCGACCGACAGGTAGCAGACTACCTCGCCTTAACTGCAGATATCGACACTCTGAAGAGCGATGAACCCTTTGACTACTGGGTGTCCGGGCTTGACCTGTGGCCTGAGCTATCCCAATTTGCGATAGAACTTCTGGCCTGCCCCGCTTCAAGTGTCCTGTCAGAAAGGGCCTTCAGTACAGCAGGAGGTATTGTCACTGAGAAGAGAAGTCACCTAGGTCAAAAAAGTCTAGATTACCTCACCTTTATTAAGATGAATGGGGGATGGATCCCGAAAGGACTAGTGGGCGATACATTCGACTAAAAAAGGCCTGATGACTGAGATGAGCTGCCTTGGGCTGAAAATGGTCCACACGCTGCTGTATTTTATCTCTGAATGCCGGATGACTAGTGTGACTTATCCGCCACCAACTAGGGTTCAAGCCGCAATGTTTAAGGGCACTTTCTGCCTGGGAAACATAAATTTTTCTGGCCGAGGCTGCAACAATACCAAATTTTTCAGGCATGCCTAATTTTCTGGCCTCTGGTGCTGCACTGTGGCTTCAAAAACCAAACAAAAAAAAAAAGTCACATGTGTCAATTCCCCTTCGTGATCGTTACATTGTTGTGGTGAAACGGCTTGCGTATCACAATGAAGCGACCACCTCTATAAGTGTGTTGACAATGGCAATGTTGGCACACCCCAGATCAGTGGTGGGCAAACTTTTTTGACAACTGAGCCAAATATTGCCAAAACCATGATTAAAAATTTCTTTCAAGAGCCACATTTTTAAAACCTAAAATATTGCGTCAACAGTACCAGTGAGGACTATTAGGGCTCATGCACACGACTGTGTGCCCGCCGTTGCCATATTGCAGGCCACATACGGCGGGTCCGCAATACACGGGCACTGGCCGTGTGCAGTCCACATAAAGGACTCATTCACTTCAATGGGTCCAGGATCCGGGATATGAGTGCTACAGAGTGCTTCCGTGGTGCTTCTGGCTGTGCCTCTGCACCGCAAAAAAGTAGCGCATGCATTACTTTTTTGTATGCAGCCCACATCATGGACCCATTCACTTCAGCATGCGCTACTTTTTTGCGGAGCGGGCAGTCGGATGCGGATCGCGAACCCCATTCAAGTGAATGGGTCCGCGATCCTCATGCAGCTGCCCCATGGTCTGTGTCCGTGCATTGCGGACCCCTATTTGCGGTCCGCAGCACAGGCGAGGCACCCTTACATTAGTGGGCATGAGCCCAGAGTGTGTTTTTACATACTTTTATATGTACTTTCTTTTATTTGGATCTTATTATTATTTCATTTTATCTTTATAATTTTTTACTTGTCTGCAGATGTGGATGTAATGTGGATGACACACTTATGGAGGATATCTGTGGATGACGCACTTATGGGGGATATCTGTTGATGATGCAATTATGGGGGATATCTGTGGATGACGCACTTATGGGGGATATCTGTGGATGACGCACTTATGGGGGATATCTGTGGAGGACGCACTTATGGGGGATATCTGTGGATGATGCACTTATATGGGATATCTGTGGATGATGCACTTATGGGGGATATCTGTGGATGACTCACTTATGGGGGATATCTGTGGATGACTCACTTATGGGGGATATCTGTGGATGACGCACTTATGGGGGATATCTGTGGATGATGCACTTATGGGGGATATCTGTGGATGACGCACTTATGGGGGATATCTGTGGATGACGCACTTATGGGGGATATCTGTGGATGACGCACTTATGGGGGATATCTGTGAATGACGCACTTATGGGGGATATCTGTGGAGGGCACGTATGGTGGATATCTGTGGATGACACATATATAGCATAAGATGCTATATATGTGTCATCCACAGATATCCCCCATAAGTGCCCTCCACAGATATCCCCCATAAGTGCCTTCTAGTAAGTAAAGTCATGTATTAGTGGGGGGAAGGGAGGAGGCAGGGACACTTGCGGCGGGCCGGTGCAGTTCCCGGTGCTGTGCACACACCGGGGTCAGCTCCTACCTTTCTGCTGCAGGACATTTCGCTCCTCCTGAGCGGTGGCCTCTTCACCACTCCTCACATGGCCGGCAGTGGGCAGCCGAACTAGAGCGCCGCTGCCCGCCCTTCTGCTGCTGTGCGCAGCGTGACATCTCTCCCTCCGTCATGCGCCTCCTGACCCGCCTGCCTGCTTCATTCATAAAGTGGAAGGAGCAGACAGACAGGGCAGGAGGCGCATGACGGACATGTTGCAAGCAGCTTGATCGGCGCGATATGGCTGCGCGACCGCCCACCGGCCAGCCCGCACCAAAGAGCCGCATTGAAGGTTGTAAAGAGCCGCTTGTGGCTCGCAAGCCGCACTTTGCCGATCACTGCCCCAGATGATAAGGTCGTTACTTCATTGTGAACAGACCAAAAGCGATCACCTGGATAATTTTGCATAGAAAAAACATAAATTTTCTTTGTGATCATCTAAGGTGATCATTAAAGCCTACTAGGCCAACAATGGGCTCACACTGCAGAATCATTGTTTTCTGGGTCACTTAACTGTCGCTGACCATAGGCTTTGAAAAACCGCCATCGCCTGCAATCTCCCAAACGTGTGCACAAGCACAGTCATCACTACACCAAGTTTGACGCATAGAGGAATAAAATTTATGTCATGAGTGTGTCAACTATTAACAACTCTTTCCGGTTGTCTAAAATCTATTCCATACACGTCCCCTGATAGGGGACGTAACAGGGATTAAACAGATAGTAATAGTACTATTTAACACACCTTATAATAATAATAATAATAATACTATTGAACGTAACAGGGATTAAACTGATTAAAGCATCTTTTTCCATCTCCCGGTTCCTAAAATCGATTCGATATACACGTCCCCTGATAGGAGACGTAACAGGGATTAAACTGATAGGAATAGTACTACTTAACACACTACTCATATCTGGTGGCACATTCGGTTGCACACGCAGTGCCCCAAATTGGAAGTAGGAGGACCGAACAAGCATCTTTTTCCATCTCTCGGTTCCTAAAATCGATTCCATATACACGTCCCCTGATAGGGGACGTATCAGGGATTAAACTGATAGGAATAGTACGACTTAACACACCTTATATTAATAATAATACTAGTGAACGTAACAGGGATTAAACTGATAGGAATAGTACTACTTAACACACCACTCATATCTGGTGACACATTCGATTGCACGCGCAGTGCCCCAAATTGGAAGTAGGAGGACCGACCAAGCATCTTTTTCCATCTCCCAGTTCCTAAAATTGATTCCATATACATGTCCCCTGATAGGGGACGTATCAGTGATTAAACTGATAAGAATAGTACTACTTAACACACCTTATAATAACGCAAAGAGAGGCAATGCAGAGAGAGGAGTCTGAAGAAGAGGAGTTAGAGGAGGAAGGTGGCTTAGAGGAGGTGGAAGACCAAACACAGCAGGCATCCCAGGGGGCTTGTTGTCACCTTTAGGGAACCCTTGGTGTTGTACGTGGCTGGGTGGAGGAAGAGACCTTCAATGACATCAGTGAGGACAAGGAATGGGACATGGCTAGCTTGGTATCCAACCTTGAGCAAATGGAGAGTTTGTGGTTGTGCACCTGGACTGTTTGCGGTGCGTTAAACAGGGAGTTTGGTCTGTCATAGTTTGGTCTGTCACTGTGAAGCGGACGTAACCGTTACACTACCTGATCGATACAACATCATACCTGATGTTTTAAAGCACGTTATTCCAAACAATTTAGGAATGTTAGGTGATTATGGATTATAACCCGACTCTGCGTCAACTACGTAATTTTCCATGGGAGTTTTGCCATGGATCCTCCTCCGGCATGCCACAGTCCAGGTATTAGTCCCCTTGAAACAAGCTTTCCATCACTTTCTGTGGCCAGAAAGAGTCCCTGTGGGCTTTTAAATTCGCCTGCCTATTCAAGTCAATGGCAGTTCGCCGGGTTCGCCCATTCGCGAACATTTGCGAAAATTCGCCTTCGCTGTTCGCGAACGGAAAATTTTATGTTCGCAACATCTCTACTCTTCTGCTGTGCTGGTGGCTCTGTACAACCACCACCTCTTCCTCCGAACTACACAGGTCACTGGCATGACCTTGATTCCATGTGGGTTTGCAGACCGCATCGTCCTCTACATCATCTTCCACCCAGTCTTCACCCCTGCCCTTCTTGTCGGTCTGTACACTTTCAAAAGCCACAGCAGTTGGCACCAATGTTTCGTCATCACCGAGACGTGCAGCGGTGGTCCTCCCATGTACTAATCTTGAAACATAAGTGGTTGAGCATCGGTGCATCTCTTCCACTTCTGGGGCAGGGCTAAGTGGATGTGCCTGGGAAACCCTGCTAGCAGAGTTACCATGAAGCAGAAGAGACTGTTGCATAACTTGGGGCTCAGACTGCTTGGCTGATTTGCAAGGGGGTGAGGTGAAAGACTGATGGACATCAGCTGCAGGTGCCAACTCTGATCTTTCAGCAGGAGACTGGTTGGGAGACAATGTAAAGAAACTGGAGGCACTGTCAGCAACCCAATCTACTATCGCCTGTACTTGTTCTGGCCTCACCATTCGTGGAGCAGCATTAGGCTCGACCAAATAACGCTGAAGATTCTGTTGCCCACTCGAACCTGAGGAAAGTGTTTAACTTGTGTGTGTAGCTGGCACAGATTGACCATGTCCTCTCCCTGCAACAGGATCTCCACCAGCAGCACCACGATCGGAGCCACATCACTTATTCAACGCTCTCCTAATTCTCTGCAAATTTTGAATCTTGCCCAAAATAGGTGTTTTTTTAATAACAGAATATAACAGCATTATCTAACGCGTGTATTTCACACTGACAGATGCAGCAAAGGCCGCAAATTTGTCCCAAAATGGGTGTTTTTTAATAACAGAATATAACAGCAGTATCTAACTTGTGTATTTCAAACTGCAGCAAAGGCCGCAAATGTTATATTTGGCCCAAAATGAGTGGTTTTTTTTTAATAAGAGAATATAACAGCATTATCTAAAGCGTGTATTTCAAACTGACAGATGCAGGAAAGGCTGCAAATTTAGTATTTTGCCAAAAATTGGGTGTTTTTTTTAGACCAAAAATATTATTGCAATATTTCAAGCTTGTTTTTCACACTAACAAATGCAGCAAAGGCCACAGATGTAGAATACTGCCAAAAATAAGTGTTTTTTTAAACACAGAATATTATTGCAGTGTTTCAAGCTTGTATCTCACACTGACAAATGCAGAAAAGGCCGCAAATTTAGTATTTTGCCCAAAATGGGTGTTTTTTTTATAACAGAATATAACAGCAGAATCTAATGCATGTATTTCACACTGACAGATACAGCAAAGGCTGCAAATTTTGTATTTTGCCCAAAATGGGTGTTTTTTTAACCAAGAATATTATTGCAATATGTCAAGCTTGTTTTTCACACTAACAAATACTGCCAAAATGGGTGTTTTTTTAAACCCAGAAAATTATTGACGTATTGCAGCTTGTATTTCACACTGACAAATGCTGCAAAAGCACCATATGTGGGGTATTGCCAAAAATGGGTGTTTTTTAAACTTAGAATATTATTGCAGTATTTCAAGCTTGTATTCCACACTAACAATTGCAGCATAGGCCCCAGATGTAGGGTATTGCCAAAAATGGGTGTTTTTTTAAACCCAGAATATTATTGCAGTATTGCAAGCTTGTATTTTACACTGACAGGTGCAGCAAAGGCTGCAAATTTAGTATTTGGTCCAAAATGGGTGTTTTTTTTAATAACAGAAGACAACAGCAGTATCTAACGCATGTATTTCACACTGACAGATGCAGCAAAGGCTGTGAATTTAGTATTTTACCCAAAATTGGTGTTTTTTTTTTAACCAGAAATATTATTTCAATATTTCAAAGTTGTTTTTCACACTAGCAAATGGTGCAAAGGCCCCAGATGTAGGATATTGCCAAAAATGGGTGTTTTTTTAAACACAGAATATTATTGCAGTATTTCAAGCTTGTATCTCACACTGACAGATGCAGCAAAGGCTGCAAATTTAGTATTTGGCCCAAAATAGGTGTTTTTTTTTTAAACCAATAATATTATTGCAATATGTAAAGCTTGTTTTTCACACTAAGGCCGAATACACACGGCCATTTTTCACGGCCGTGAGCAGTCCGTGGAACCACGGGCTGGATTCCTGCTGAGAGGAGGAGCGCACGGCGTCATTGGTTGCTATGAAGCCGTGCGCTCCCTGCTGCCGCCGCAATACAGTAATACACTGGTATGATCTATAGCAACTAATGACGCCGTGCGCTCCTGCTCTCAGCAGGAATCCAGCCCGTGGTTCCACGGACTGCTCACGGCCGTGAAAAACGGCCGTGTGCATTCGGCCTAACAAATAGTGCAACTGCCCCAAATGTAGGATATTGCCAAAAATGGGTGTTTTTTCTAACCCAGAAAATTATTGACGTATTGCAAGCTTGTATTTCACACTGACAAATGTTGCAAAGGCACCAGATGTAGGATATAGCCAAAAATTGGTGTTTTTTTAACCCAGAAAATTATTGAAGTATTCCAAGCTTGTCTTTCACAATGACAAATGCTGCAAAGGGACCAGATGTAGGGTATTGCCAAAAATGGTTGTTTTTTTTAAACCCAAAAAATTATTGAAGTGTTGCAAGCTTGTCTTTCACACTAACAAATGCTGCTAAAGCACCAGATGTAGTGTATTGCCAAAAATGGGTGTGTTTTAAACCTAGAAAATTATTGAAGTATTTCAAGCTTGTCTTTCACACTAACAAATGCTGCAAAAGCACCAGATGTAGGGTATTGCCAAAAATACAGAATATTATTGCAGTATTTCAAGCTTGTATCTCACACTGACAGATGTAGCAAAGGCAGAAAATTTAGTATTTTGCCCAAAATGGGTTATTTAAACCAAGAATATTATTGCAATATGTCAAGCTTGTTTTTCTAAAAAATGCTGCAAAGGCCCTAAATGTAGGATATTGCCAAAAATAGTTTTTTTTTATTCCAGAATTTTTTTTTGACATTTTGCAAGATTGTATTTCAGACCAACAAATCCATCATAGGCCCCAGATGTAAGGTATTGCCAAAAATGGGTGTTTTTTTAAACCCAGAAAATTATTGACGTATTGCAAGCTTGTCTTTCAAACTAACAAATGCAGCATAGGCCCCAGATGTAGGGTATTGCCAAAAAATGGGTGTTTTTTTTAAACCCAGAAAATTATTAAAGTATTGCTAGATTGTATTTCACACTAACAAATCCATCATAGGCCCCAGATGTAAGGTATTGCCTAAAATGGGTGTTTTTTTAAAACCAGAAAATTATTGAAGTATTGCAAGCTTGTATTTTACACTGACAAATGCTGCAAAGGCACGAGATGTAGGGTATTGACAAAAATTGGTGTTTTTTTACACCCACAATATTTTTTCAGTATTTCTAGCTTGTATTTCGCACTGACAAATGCTTCAAAGGCACCAGATGTAGGATTTTGCCAAAAATGTGTGTCTTTTTAAAACAATATTATTATTGCAGTATTTAAAGCTTGTTTTTCACACTTACAAATGCAGCATAGGCCCCAGATGTATGGTATTGCCAAAAATTTGTGTTTTTTTAATCCCAGAAAATTATTGCCGTATTGCAAGCTTGTATTTCACACTGACATATGCTGCTAAGGCACCAAATGTACAATATTGCCAAAAATTTGTGTTTTTTTAAAGCCAGAAAATTGTTGAAATATTGCAAGCTTGTATTTCACACTGACAAATGCTTCAAAGGCACTAGATGTAGGATTTTGCCAAAAATGCGTGTCTTTTTAAAGCAAGATTATTTTTGCTGTATTTCAAGCTTGTTTTTCACACTAACAGCATAGGCCCCAGATATAGGGTATTGCCACAAATGGGTTTTTTTAAACCCAGAAAATTATTGCAGTATTTCAAGCTTGTATTTAACTGTCACAAATGCACATATTCTGTGCTGGTGCACTGAACTTGCAAAAAATGGCTGCTCCGCCCACCTAACTAACAGATGGATAAAAAAAAATCTGTGTCATTGGGCTCAGGGCAGGGAAAAAAGATTGTGCACTGCACCCACGAAACAAAATCTATGTAGAGCGCTGAGTTAACAAGCACTTCAGATTAAAGATTCTTTCCTATTCTTTCCCTCACAGCAGCAGCATCCTATCCCTAATCAGAGCAGATTGACGTGCAGCGCTATGTGACTCCAGCTTATATAGAGGCTTGTTCACATGCACCACTGGCTTAGCATAGCCATGCCATTAGTAGGCATGGCTGTGATGGTTTCTAAGTGTAAAACGCTTGTTGATTGGCTGTGCTGCAGCCTTTCAAAAAGCGCCATTAAATCGCCGAACACCGAACTCGAACCTGAACTTTTACAGAAAAGTTTGGGTTCTCTCAACCCTAATAGAGGCTTATCCAAAGCGACTTGGAGCTGTTATTGCTGCAAAAGGTGGCTCTACAAAGTATTGACGTTAGGGGGGTGAATAGTTATGTACGTTGACTTTTTCTGCTATTTTGTCATATTTGTTGCAAAAATAAAATAAAAACATCTTCAAAGGTGTGGGCATGTTCTGTAAATTAAATGATGCAAATCTTTAAACAATCCATGTTAATACCAGGTTGTAAGGCACCAAAATATGAAAAAAATAAAATAAAGGGGGGGGGGGGGTGTGTGAATACATTTGCAAGGCACTATATGCCGGGCTAAATGTCTGTGATCGGTGCTATCAGCAGTCACAGACTCTGTCTCCGGGTGTCTGTTGTGCAAAATGTCAAGTATATGGTTTTCAAAACTTCCTCCCATTTTAACACTTCTGCTTGGAAACTTGTCAGAAAATGTCAGATCTGCCTTGGCACTGTTTTAAATTTGACATGCACCCTCCTGATGAATATGTTGCCTGTTGCACTGAGTGAGAGATTGGCATACTGCTAATATGGTGCACAAGTATTAATACATTTTTCACATTGCCTTAAATCAAAGTCAAACGTGCTTTTTTCAAGAAACCGCACTCCTGTTTTATTTATCTCGTAATTTAGTAAAAATATGAAATACATTTGGTAACTATCGGGAATAAACTGAAAAGTATGTGCTATAATTTTATTTTTCTATTTGCAATGCCTAATAAGCATAACCACCAAATAACTTTGCCTTCTCAGCAATAATATTAATAGATTAACATAATGGCATGCAGGTGCACATAAAAATGTATGCACAAATGTATTTTTCCATTAATATATTACCATGCAGTTAAATAAGGATGATATTAATCATCTCCATTTGGGTATACTTATGACTTTTGTAGTAAGCAAGGACAATTTGGACTGAAAATTTTAAGGAGGATTGGTCATGGGTAGAGTTGAGCGGACGCCTGGATGTTCGGGTTCGACGGGTTCGGCCAAACTTCACAATAAAGTTCTAGTTCGGGACCTGAACTTGACCCTGAACCTGAACCCCATTGAAGTCAATGGGGACCCAAACTTTTGAGCACTAAAATGGCTGTAAAATTGCATCAAAAAGTTTTTAAGAGCATGTCAACTGCTCTGCAAATACATGTGGATAGGGAAATTACTTTAAATAACATAAAATACATAAAAATAATAATCTTGATCTAGGAGGACGAGGTCCATATGGAGTAGGAGGTTGAGGAGGCGGTGGATGTGGCGGTGTAGGTGGAAGCGGCGGTGGAGGAAGAGGAGGTAGCCTACACTGCTTTTTGGTTTTAAATGTATTTTTATTTTTTTAAATTAGGGTACACCCCAAAACATTGGGAAAAATAACGTGTGATAACCCCCTTCAGTCATGCTAAACAAACATTCAGACAATACACTGGCTGCAGGGCAGACCAACACCTCCAAGACGTAAAGGGCAAGCTCAGGCCATGTGCCCAATTTGGAGACCCAGAAGTTGTAGGGGGCAGAACCATCAGTCAGTTTGTGTAGGCGTGTGCAAAAATACTGTCCCACCATGTTGCACATCCCCGTGATGTTCACGATCCAATTGAATATCTGCTCTATCAACTTTCGATGTTCTTTTCTGCGCCTACCATGTTTATCACGGTTAACGGCGAATCATCGTTCCACCCTGGAGAGGGAGCATGAGAAAGAAGACCACATCCAAGGGAGATCAATGGATGAAGTATAATTGTGATTGAGCAAAAATGTGGGAGAAGTTATTAAAACTGAAGAATTGAAGGAAAGGAGGGGGCACGTTAATTACCCACTCCCGATTCGGGGAGGTAGTGACAATAAATAACAATACAGGACTCTTAAGATGCCCTGTTATTTGAATTATAAATTAACAATTACAGGGAATGTCACTGCAGTATTTTGGATTTGGAAACGTTAGACAGGAGAGGCCCTGCTATCGCTTTGTTGACTCTAGATAACTTCTGCCTGATCACACGTCTACTAGGTAGAGTAGTGGTATATCACACCAAACATTGTTGAATTTCACCAGAAAATGTAACAGGCAAATTTGTGAAATTTGTTAACCTGTCTACTAGGTATAGCAGTGGTATATCAAACCCACAAATTGGTGAATTTGTTTAACCTGTCTACTAGGAAGAGCAGTGGTATATCACACCCAAAAATTGTTAAATTTCAAACGAAAATGTAAAAGACAAATTAGTGATTTTTTTTTAACCTGTCTACTAGGTATAGCAATGGTATATCACACCTAAAATTTGTGAATTTCACCTGAAAATGTAACAGACAAAGTAGTGATTTTTATTTTATTTTAGCCTATCTACTAGGTATAGCAGTGGTATATCACACCCAAAAATTTTGAATTTCAACCTAAAATTTAACAGACCAATTAGTGAAATGACATAAAATAAAATTTGTACAAATTTAAGAAGTGGAGATCCATATGGAGTAGCAATTTATGGAGGCGGTGGACGTAGGGGTGTAGGTGGAAGCCAACACTGTTTTTTGTTTTTAATTAAAAACATTTTTATTAGGGTACACCGCAAAAGAGTGGGAAATATCAAAAATACAACAAGGAGCAATTGCGCTGTAGTATAACAATGGCTGGGTAAGGCCAGTATACATGTCTATTCTGATCCTGTGGGATCCATGTCTGGTTAATTTTAATGAACGTGAGCTTGTCCACATTGGCTGTGGACAGGCGGCTGCGCTTGTCTGTGATAACGCCCCCTGCCGTGCTAAACACACGTTCAGATAATACACTGGCTGCAGGGCAGGCCAGCACCTCCAAGGCGTAAAGGGCAAGCTCAGGCTATGTGCCCAATTTGGAGACCCAGAAGTTGAATGGGGCAGACCCATCATTCAGTAAGTGTATGAGTGTGCACACATACTGCTCCACCATATTGGTAAAATGCTGCCTCCAGCTAAGACGCCCCATATCAGCTGGTGGTGCTGGTTGTTGTGGCGTGCTGACAACGTTTTTCCACATTTAGGCCATGCTAACCCTGCCTTCTGAGGTGCTGGCGGTGCCCCAGCTGCGTTGGCGACCACTTCCTCCTCCTCTGCATTCGCCTTGTGCTTCCACTGTGCCCCCACTGTCAGGTGTGAATGCCACCAGCAGTGCGTCTACCAGCGTGCGCTTGTACTCGCGTATCTTACGATCACGCTCCAGTGACGGAATTACGGACGGTATGTTGTCCTTGTAATGGGGATCCAGAACGTGGCCACCCAGTAATCAGCACAAGTTAGAATGTGGGCAACTCGGCGGTCGTTGCGGAGACACTGCAGCATGTAATCGCTTATGTGTGCCAGGCTGCCCAGAGGCAATGAAAAGCTTTCCTCTGTGGGGGGTGTATCGTCTGTGTCCTCTGTATCCGCCCAGCCACGCACCAGTGATGGCCATGAGCTGGTCTGGGTGCCACCCTGCTGTGAACAAGGTTCCTCCTCCTCCATCTCCTCATCCTCCACCTCATCATCCTCCAGAACTGTGCCGTGGCTGGACAATTGTGTACCTGGCATTTTTGGGTGCAGGAACCCACCCTCAGAGTCACTTGTGAATGACTGTCCGGAAACCCTACGAAATGATCCCTCATCCTCCTCCTGTGCCACATCCTCTTCTATCATCGCCATCAGCGTTTTTTCAAGGAGGCATAGAAGTGAGAAAGTAACGCTGAGAACTGCGTTATCGGCACTGGCCATGTTGGTGGAGTACTCTAAACAGCGCAAAAGGAACACAGGTCTCGCATGGAGGCCAGTCATTGGTGGTGAAGTGGTGCTGTTCCGCCGAGCGACTCACCCGTGCCTACTGCAGCTTAAACTCCACTATCGCCTGCTGCTGCTCGCACAGTCTGGCCAGCATGTGCAAGGTAGAGTTCCACCTTGTGGGCACGTTGCATATGAGGCGACGAGCGGGAAGGCCGAAGTTACGCTGCAGGGCTGATAGGCGAGAAGCAGGGTGAGAACACTGAAAGCGCGCACAGACGGCCTGCACTTTATTTCTCTGGACCACCAAATTCAGCACGTGCGCCAGGCAAGGGATGTGCGTCAAACCGGCTAGTCCCAGAGCTGCTATGAGATTTTGCCCATTATCGCACACCACCATGCCGAGCTTGAGGCTCACTGGCACCAACCACTCATCGGTTTGTTGTTCAAGGCCCGTCCACAGCTCCTGCACAGTGTGGGGTTTGTCGCCCAAAAAGATACGTTTGTAAAACTGCCTACTGTTGTTTACCCCTGGCTGTGCTGAAGTTGGTGGTTTAGGTATTACGCTCACCGGATGAGGAGGCGGTAGAGGATGAGGAAGCGAAGTAGGAGGAGGAAGCAACAGGAGGCAAACTGAAGCGCCCTGCAATCCTCGGTGGTGGAAGGACATGCGCCAAACTGCTATCCACCTCAGGCCCAGCCACCACTGCATTTACCCAGTGTGCTGTTATGGAGATATATAACGTCCCTGATTGTGCTTACTGGTCCACATATCCGTAGTGAGGTGCGCCTTTCCACCGATGGCATTGTGCAGTGCACACCTCATTTTGTCCCCCACTTGGTTGTGCAGGAAAGAGGTGGCTCGTCTGGAAAAGTAATGGCAGCTGGGCACGAAGTATTGTGGGACAGCCACCGCCTTAAGGCCTTTAAAACTCTCTGTTTCCACCAGACGGAATGACTGCATTTCAAAGCCAGTAATTTTATAATTCTGGCATTCAGGGCCAGGGGTCGCGGGTGGGTAGGGGGGTACTTCCTCTTCCGCTCCAGTGTTTGGGAGATGGAGAGCTGAATGCTTCCGTGGGACATTGCGGAGATGCTTGGTGACCCAGGTGGTGGTGTTGCTGGCAGATCCTCCATTGTGGATGAAGAGGCCGAGACTGCAGCAGGAGGAGCCAGAGAACTTTCTTGGTTTTTAAGGTGTCTACTCCACTGCAGTTCGTGCTTTGCACTTAGATGCCTGGTCATGCAGGCTGTGCTCAGGTTGACAACATTTGCGCCTTGCTTCAGGCTCTGATTGCACAGCATGCAAACCACTTGTGTCTTGTCGTCAGCACATTGTCTAAAGAACTGCCACGCCAGGAAACTCCATGGAGCTGGCTTTGGTGTGCTTGGTCCCTTGCTGCGGTGGGCAGTAGCAGGTGTACTGTCTAGGGGACGGCAGCTCAGCCTTTGCACCCTGCTCCCTCTTCTGCTGTGCTGGTGGCTCTGTGCGACCACCGCCTCTTTCTCCGAACTGCACAGCTCACTCGCACGACCATGATTCCATGTGAGGTCGAGGACCTCATCGTCCTCCAGATCATCTTCCACCCAGTCTTCACTCCTGCCCTCCTTGTCAGTCTGCACACTTTTGAAAGCCCCAACAGTTGGCACCTGTGTTTCATCATCATCCAAGACGTGCTGCGATGGTCCTCCCATGTACTCATCTTGAAACATACAGTGCAGCCCATAATTATTCATAACCCTGGCAAATTTTGACTTAAAGTTACTTTTATTCAACCAGCAAGAAATTTTTTGACGGGAAATAATAATAAGATAATAAGACGATGTACAAGAGGCATTATTGTGGAAAAAATAAACATTTATCAGCTTTTATTTACATTTGAGCAAAAATTATCCAGTCCAAAATTATTCACACCCATCTCAATAATCAATAGAAAAGCCTTTATTGGCTATTACAGCAATCAAACGCTTCCTATAATTGCAGACCAGCATTTTGCATGTCTCCACAGGTATTTTTGCCCATTCATCTTTAGCAATGAGCTCCAAATCTTTCAGTTTGGAGAGTCTTCTTGCCATCCCCCTGATCTTTAGCTCCCTCCACAGATTCTCAATTGGATTCAAGTCTGGACTCTGGCTGGGCCACTCCAAAACGTTAATGTTGTTGTCTGCTAACCATTTCTTCACTTTTGCTGTGTGTTTTGGGTCATTGTTATGCTGAAATGTCGACTAGTGCCCAAGGTCAAGTTTCTCTGCAGACTGCCTGATGTTGTCGTTAAGAATCCTCATGTATTACTATTTTTTCATGGTGCCGTTTACTGTGATTAGGTTCCTTGGTCCATTGGCTGAAAAACACCCCCAAAGCATTAGGTTCCCACCACCATATTTGACAGTGGGGATGGTGTTCTTTGGGTTGAAGGCTTCTCATTTTTTACGCCAAATGAAGGAAACATCATTGTAACCAAACAATTCAATTTTTGTTTCATCTGACCATAACACAGAAGACCAGAAGTCTTCTTCTTTCTTCTTTATCTTCTCTGTCCAGATGAGCTTTTGCAAAGGTCAAAAAATTTCTTGCTGGTTGAATAAAAGTAACTTTAAGTCAAAATTTGCCTGGGGTATGAATAATTATGGGCAGCACTGTAAGTAGTTGGGCATTGGTGCACTCAATCTCTTCCACTTCTGGGGCAGGGATAGTTGGATGTCCCTAGGAAAACCTGCTAACAGAGTCATCAAAAAGCAGAAGAGACTGCTGCATGACTTGGGGCTCATACTGATTGGCTGATTTGCAAGGGGGTGAGGTGAAAGACTGATGGACATAGGCTGCATGTACTAACTCTGATCTTTCAGAAGGAGACTGGGTGGGAGACAATGTGAAGGAACTGGAGGCACTGTCAGCAACCTAATTTACTGTCGCCTGTACTTGTTCTGGCCTCACCATTCGTAGAACCGCATTAGGCCTGACCAAATACCGCTGCAGGTTCTGTAGCCTACTCGCACCTGAGGAAGGGGTTTCACTTGTGCGTGTAGCTGGCACAGATCGACAACGTCCTCTCCCTGCAACAGGATCTCCACCAGCAGCACAACGACCTGGGCCACGTCCCTTATTTGATGCTCTCCTCATATTTCTCAAATTTAGGATCTTGCCCTAAATGGGTGTTTTATTAATAGCAGAATAGAATAACAGTATGTAAAGGGTGTATCTCACACATACAGATCCAGACTAGGCTGCAATTCAAGATTTTTGCCCAAAATGGGTGTTTTGCTAATAGCAGAATAGAACCACAGTATCTAAAGGGTGTATCTCACACGTACAGATATAGTCTAGGCCGCAATAAAAATTTTTTGCCCGAAATGGGTGTTGTATTAATAGCAGAATAGAACCACAGTATGTAAAGGTTGTATCTCTCAATGATATAAGCAGCAAAGGCTGCAAAATTAGTTTTTTTTTCAATAACAGAACATGACAGCAGTATATACCGCTTGAATTTTACGTGCAAATGCAGCAAGGGCTGTAAAATTGTGTATTTTTCCCAAAAACTGTGTTTTTTAAAACCCAGAAAATTATAGCTTTATTTCTAGCTTAACTTGCACACTGGCCAATGCGGCAGAGGCCCAAAATGAAGGTTATTGACAAAAATGGGTGTTTTTTCAAGGCCAGAAAATTATTGAAGTATTTTAAACTTGTTTTTAACAATCACAGATGCAGCAAGGGCTGCAAAATTATTATTTTTGCCCAAAATAACAGAATATGACAGCAGTATATAACGCTTTAATTTCATAGGTGCAGATGCAGCAAGGGCTGTTAAATTGAGTATTTTGCCCAAAATGGGTGTTTTGCTAATAGCAGAATAGAACCACAGTATCTAAAGGGTGTATCTCACAATGACATTTGCAGCAAAATTTAGTTTTTTCCCCCCAAAATGGCTGTTTTTTTAATAACAGAATATGACAGCAGTATATAACCCTTGAATTTCACACGTGCAGATGCAGCAAGGACTGTAAAATTGTGTATTTTGCCCAAAAAGGGTGTTTTATTAATAGCAGAATAGAATCACAGTATCTAAAGTGTTTATCTCACACGCACCGATGCAGACTAGGCTGCAATTAAAGATTTTTTCCAAAAATGGGTGTTTTATTAATAACAAATTAGAACCACAGTATGTATCTCACAATGACATATGCAGCAAAGGCTGCAAAATTTAGTTTTTTGTCCGAAATGGCAGTTTTTTTTTAATAACAGAACATGACAGCAGTACATAACGCTTAAATTTCACACGTGCAGATGCAGCAAGGGCTGTAAAATTGTGTATTTTGCCCAAAAAGGGTGTTTTTTAAAACCAATACATTTATAGCTGTATTTCTATCTTAAATTGCTCACTGACTAATGCGGCAGAGGTCCAAAAGGAAGGTTATTTCTAACAATGGGTGTTTTTTCAAAGCCAGAAAAATATTGAAGTTTTTATAACTTATTTTTAACAATCACAGATGCAGCAAGGGCTGCAAAATTAAGTATTTTACTCAAAAAAAAATTTTTTTTACTAACATAATGTGACAAGCTGTATATTATGCTTGAATTTCATAAGTGCAGATGCAGTAAGGGATGTAAAATTGTTTATTTTGCCCAAAAAGGGTGTTTGTTATAACTCAGAAAATTATACCTGTATTTCTAGCTTAAATTGCACACTGACTAATGCTGCAAAGGCAAAGTCATATTCTCAGATGAAGCCTCTTTCCGATTGTTTGAGGCATCAGGAAAAAGGCTTGTCCAGAGAAGAAAAGGTGAGCGCTACCATCAGTCCTGTGTCATGCCAACAGTAAAGCATCCTGAGACCATTCTTGTGTGGGGTTGCTTCTTATCCAATAGAGTGGTCTCACTCACAATTTTGCCCCAAAACACAGCTATGAATAAAGAATGGTACCAAAACACCCTCCAACAGCAACTTCTTCCAGCATTCCAACAACAGTTTGGTGAAGAACAATGCATTTTCCAGCACGATGGAGCACCGTGCCATAAGGCAAAAGTGATGATTAAGTGGCTCGGGGACCAAAACGTTGACATTTTGGGTCCATGGCCTGGAAACTCCCCAGATCTTAATCCCAGTGAGAACTTGTGGTCAATCCTCAAGAGGCGGGTGGACAAACAAAAACCCACAAATTCTGACAAACTCCAAGAAGTGATTATGAAAGAATGGGTTGCTATCAGTCAGGAATTGGCCCAGAAGTTGATTAAGAGCATGCCAAGTCGAATTGCAGAGGTCCTGAAAAAGAAAGGGCAACACTGCAAATACTGACTCTTTGCATAAATGTCATGTAATTGTCGATAAAAGCCTTTGAAATGTATGAAGTGCGTGTAATTATATTTCACTACATCACAGAAACAACTGAAACAAAGATCTAAAAGCAGTTTAGCAGCAGACTTTGTGAAAACTAATATTTGTGTCATTCTCAAAACTTTTGGCCACGACTGTAGTTAAAACTCCCCGAAGCCATGGGGCCGAAGCTGAATCAGCGTTAGCCTGGGCCCACAGGTGCCTGTAAATAGCCTAGTAATCAGCCAGCCTGGCCCACAGGTGTGTTTAATTAGCCTTGTAATCAGCCTCCCCTCCCACAAATGCAGAAATACATTGCTTAATACTTGTGGTCGGATCGGCTATCAGAAAGGTGAACCTAACCTATCTAACCCTATCTACTACAAGCAGTAGAGTTATGCATTGACTCACCACCACCCTGAAAACACACGCCTGTGAGTGAGGGTGTGGCTCGTATATGAAGAACCTCCGCCCCTCCCACAAATGCAGGCTGACTCATCAGCCTTACCAACTTGTGGTCATGGCTACGGCCAAGAGATATCTGAAGAACCCTAGGGAGAGAAACAACGGGAACAGCCTAACCCAGCTAGGCGTGTCTTAGCTGACCTGACTAAATGGCTTGTTGTGTGCCCTAAGCCATGATCGTGGGTAGGCCTATAAGTGGGCAAAAAACAAGCCAAGTAGGGTAGAAAAGGAATTTGAATGGCATGTGCAAACTAATCCCCAAGCTAACTACAAGGTGTCCGGTATCTAGAGCGAAAATTCTGGGTATATGAGGCAAGACCAGTAGGAGACCTACAACCCATCTTGTGGATGACAAGGCCAGAGACATGATGCTCAATATTGCGGATACTGCCCCAAAGCCTAATGGAGGACTGGGAATACATTGTGAAATGGATCAACAGAAAGTCGTCTAGATAGTGTATGACGTGTTGGGCACTGAAGGTGTGCTCGAGGATCCAGTGCAGACTTCTGGCAAATTGATCGAACAGCGAAGGGCTTGATTTTGAGCCGAATGTGAGACAGTTAGTGAAATAGTACAGACCGTCCCATTTAACGCCGTGCCACTGCCATAGTAGGGGGTGAATAGGTAACAGTTTAAATGCATCAGTGATATCTGCCTTTGATAGCCACGTATGCTGCCCCAAAGACAGTATGACCTGATTTGCCTCATCTATGGATGCATATTTCATGCCGAACTCCTCGGAGGGAATAAGAGCATTGAGGCTTGGAATGTCTGAAGAATGTGGAGCTGACAGGTCATAAATCAGGCGTTTTTTATTTGAGAACTTCCCAACGACCATACCTATAGGACTAACTCTCCAGCAGTCGAATGGGGGCTGACACAGAGGACTTATCAGATAGCCTTTTGCCAACTCTGATTGAATGAGGCAACTATCTGCCTCAGGGTTCCTGACAGCTGACAACATATTCCTGCACTTGTATGTGGTTTGTGGTAGGGAAATCTGGCCTGTACGGAAACCCTCAGTAAAACCGTTGAGGAGGAAATTCACCCACTGTTTGTCTGGATGGTCAGCCAGGAATGTAGCTAATGCGTCTACGTGTACTCTGCCTAGTCACGCCATGTGAAGGCCTTTCTGGGGGCATGCTGTCTTGGGGTGAGCCCTGAAGCAATTAGTACACAAATGCAGTAACCAACATTGGCTATAGAAGCACCCTACGGAATTGAAGTTATTGCAAATCTGTGACTTGCCTAAGTATTTGATGGGTCTGCCTAATTTATCTACCCCTGTGGTGGACTTGGGCATGACGCTGTCGGATGCATACCTAGCCTGAGAGCCGCCTGCTGGAGGATTGCTGGAGGAGCACCACTCTGTGGTATGGGAGTGGGAACTGCATGTGGAACAAGCGGGGGCTTTCAACCCTGCAAAATGGTGACAAAAAAGCTTGGTGTCAGTAACAGACCAGTCGACAATGTGCTGGAATTGTGTGAGTAAAGCTGCCGCCTTTGCGGAAAAAGATCTATGGTAATCATAAAAAGCAGTTCCGCCGTATTTGTGGCCTAGATCTACTATTTTATAAAGATACAGGTCTAATTCCTCGCGACGACTGGGAGACACGGAACAGACTACGTCCCGGTATCGGCTAAACGCCAGCACAAACTCTGTGATGCTGAGTTTACGGTTTAGCCTGACGTCCCGTGATTTGAGAATGACTGACACCTCGCCGCAGGCGATAGTCTTATTATCCGGTACCTCATGTGATGCGATGAGCAATGAAATGTGACGGCGCAACGTTGGGGAAGTTGGGGGGGAAGGTTGCCATAGACGTCGAGGGGACTGATGGAGTCATGGGTCTTGGGGTGCCAGCGCTGGAGGTGGTAGCCCTGTTTTCAATTGCCTCTAGTCTAGTTTGGAAGCCAGACATGGAGGACGCGATATTGTTAATCGCGGCATGTAACTGAGTAATGGAAGTCTGTATGGTATTCGGAGGAAAACATCTCTTGACTGGACCCTGGTTCGGACTGTAACAGGCGAAAAAGTTCAGCCTTCCTGGCAGATGCTGGGAAAGGAATCCCTCTGCGTAACAGCTCCGTAGTGATTTTCGATACGGTCCAAGACCTTAGCGATGGGGTGGCATCTCTTTCTGACTCTAGGTCCCCGCTGGATTGGGATGATGCAGATTCTATTGGAACCTGGTTGTGAGGCAGCTCCATCTAAAAAATATGAATCGCATGACTCTAGTGCTAACTTATATCGAGTCTGAGGACGTGACAGACTTGACGGGTGTGCCTGAAGCCGTGACAGGACTTAAACCGAGTCTGAAAACGTGACAGACTTGACAGGTGTGCCTGAAGACGTGACAGGACTTACATCGAGTCTGATGACGTGACAGACCTGATGAGCCTGAAATTGTGCCAGGACTTGCGTATGAGTCTGAGGACGTGACAGACCTGATGTGATGACAGGGACATGTCTGAAGCTGAGACGGACCCACGCATGCCCGATCTAGTGATGACACGGGTGTATTTATTTTGCTTTTTTTTTCTCCGGCTGTACATGAAACCCCTGGTGAGGAGAGAGAGAGAGAAAAGTTTTTTTTTTTTTTTTTACCGGATCCTGACAGATGATTGTTCGTGGTTACTGTGACTGTAATAGCAAACAGAGCTTCAGGTCAGCTTGGATAAGCCTAAGCCTAACGTAACCATGATACTAGAATATGCACCTGTGCAAAGATTTGCAAGAGTTTGATAGTATAACCGTCTGAACCCCCGAAGCCCAGGTAGACACCTGTTTTAGGATGAAAGACAGCAATGACCTTGACGGTACCATCTACCAAATGCACTTACACCACAGAAATTAGCAGAAGGGGATAATGTAGTGAACATATGAACAGTACACCTAGACATTGCAACATCATGTGCGACCGGCGGACATGTACGACATCAAATTATTGGTGATAAATGAAGAAGGTGCGTGCGGTGGAGTTACCTGCAAAAAAATAAATTTCCTGCTAACGCGCAGAAACAGATAGTAGGTGGTGAACAGACCTGTGGTACATTAATCGCTGGACACTTGTCAGAAATGTGGAAAGCAAATCTAAATGACTCCGTGCTGCTTCAGAGCTAAATCAACAGCAAACGAGCGGCGTTACTGACAATGATTGCTGTGTCTTAGGCTACTTTCACACTAGCGTTCGGGGCTCCGCTTGTGAGTTCTGTTTGAAGTCTCTCACAAGCGCCCCAGAACGCATCCGTCCAGCCCTAATGCATTCTGAGTGGATGCGGATCCGCTCAGAATGCATCAGTCTGGCAGAGTTTGGCCTCCGCTCCGCTTAGCAGGCGAACACCCGAACGCTGCTTGCAGCGTTTGGGTGTTCGCCTGGCCGTGCGGAGGCAAAGGGATCCGTCCAGACTTACAATGTAAGTCAATGGGGACGGATCCGTTTGAATTTGACACTATATGGCTCAATTTTCAAACGGATCCGTCCCCCATTGACTTTCAATGTAAAGTCTGGACGGATCCGTCTGAAGCTACTTTCACACTTAGAATTTTTTCTACAATATAATGCAGACGGATCCGTTCTGAACGGATCCCATCGTCTGCATTATATGAGCGGATCCGTCTGGACAGACCCCAGACGGATCCGCTCTGAACGCAAGTGTGAAAGTAGCCTTACACAGTGCCTGTGCCCCTTTAGAATTGTGTACCGGGAGAAAGCCACGTGATTAGTGAATAATTCATCTCGGGAGCAGCAGAGACTGTTCATTACTGATGACATGTGACTGAGTAAATTAGCGGTGACTGGCGTGTTACATGAATATGGTGAAGACATGCGTGCTACAGAGCAGAGGCGGGACGTACGGGGTTCATGAATTGCGCTGCTTGTGGAACGCTGCACGTGCGCCCGGCTTCCATGGGCGCCTAGCGGTGGAGGGGTGTGCCGCGCTGGCTACCAGACCCGCCGCTGCCTGAACGTGGGGCATGAAAGCCAGGGGCACGCTTGCTCTTACCTGAACCGGGATACCTGCTGGACGGGAGAGACTTTGTAGGAGCTCGCTGAAGAAGCGCTGCAGCCCGCAGGACGGCAGACGCCAGACGCTGATCCTCCACGTGACCCGGAAGTGATGCGGCACATGCTGCTGTGCCGGGAATCGCAAAGGTAGCTGACAGGGGGGAGGGCACGGAGGTGCCTTAAGTAGTCTGTGCGGGAGCCTCCCCTCCCACAAATACAGCAACAACGTTGCCTATACTAAAAAAAATATAGATTTAAATTGCCTTATTATCTTTAGAATAAAAAATAAATACATAAGCAATAAAAAAATAAACATCATGGGCATCACAACGTCCAAAAATGCCTGTACTATTAAATTATAAAAACTGTTGTCCAATACGGTGAATGGCGTAATGGAAAAAAGTATTAAAATGGCCCATTTGCCATTTTTTCATCGCTTCTTTTACCATTTTTTTTTTAAATGTGATCAAAAAGTCACACACACTTCAAAATGGTATTGCTAAAAACTATAGGTCATCCTTTTAAAAAAATGAATCTCCACAAAGTGCAACTATAAAAAAAAAGTTATGGGGGCCAGAATATAGTGATATAAAAAAAAAAAAAAAAAAAAAAATAATTTTAATTTATTTTCATACCTCAGTGATAAATCTTGAGTGAATATCATTAACAAAGCCTACCACACCCACTTTCCCACCCATATTTGAAAACTGGAGTGAGTGGTGTAAAAATTGTGATATGTGCATATTTTGTAACTTTTTGAAGCCAGAATTCTGGAGTGAAGGCATGAAAAATCAGGACATATGCCTTTATTTGCCTTGGCCATGTGATCTACATACTGTATATATAGGATGAAGATCTTATTGATAGCAGATTTTATTGCACTACATATTATTCAAAGGCTATGTACATGGGGGGATGGGAGAGGAGGGGGGAGGGGAGAGAGGAAAACATTTTTTATTTTTTTTTTGTATAATGTTAAGAAAACAATAAAGATTTATAAAAAGGGAAAGGCTATGTACACCTTTGGGGTCAATTTTTTTTAAATTATTGCATTGTACTCATTTTGAGCTAAAATATTTTTTTATTTGGTCTTTATCAAAAATATGGCATCATTTTTCTGTACAGAGTTTACATGCTCAAGTAGCACCCTTTGAATTTTGTCTTTTTTGTCTGAACAGGAGCAGACAGACTCATTATCTCTGCTCTCTGACCTTATAAACACTCATTATAACTCTGTTCTAATTTTACTGATAAGATTGTGGCTTAAGTAAGTGTTTATGACCTTTCAGTAGTTTAGAGATAAGGTCTGTTAGATGACCAGCATAAAGTGGAAGTGAAAGTAATAGTCCCACAGCCAGAAAAAACAGTTGACTCTTTGTGACAGAACAGCTCAATATTTTTAATAAAGGCCAATTGAAAAAAAGATTTTTAGACAAAAATGAGTAACATGCAATCATTTAAAAAAAATATCTCTGAAGGTGTTCATAGCCTTTAAAGTAACTGGTACAACACTATACCACACAATATATAGTTGCCAATATAGCTTTGTTCTCACCCTAAAAGACATAGACAAGAACAGCAGAATTTTATACTGCAATTTATTTCAACCCATATTTGTTTTTTTCGTTAATATTCCCCAGTAGCAGAGGATACATTTATTTTCACAGAGGAATCATTCAAATCAATAAGTCAAGACAGTGCCTTTTTAATATTTTTTGCTTTTCAAAGCATTGCACATGTACGTTATGTAATAATAGGTTTTGATTATTGTACACTTTTATCTCTATCTCACTGAAGTCAATTAAATATGTCAATAAATACACAGCTGGCTAATTAAGTGAAAATAACATGTTTTTAATTAGTAGAAGATGTTGAAGTTCATTAGTACATAGAAATGTGTACCTAATATCCATCTGTAGCACATCAGATTTTAATTATTACATTTTAATCAATCACGTTGATTATTGATGGAATATTTATAAAAAATTATAAGCATATAAAATAATAATAGTAATTATAATAACAACAATAATAATTAGTGTACAGTGACTCAAAGCCAAATGAAGTGACTCTGATAGAAATTTCAGGAAAAATTTGATTTGCTGCAAAGCCAAATTTCTCAGCACTTTGTGGTAACGCTCAGTTTTTCGTGAAATGACATAAAAAACAATACTCACCCTATCCATTTGCTCATGTAGAAGCTGTCACAGCCATCTTGATTGAAGGTACCGAGAAAAATCTTATTTGGGGTGACGTGTGATGTCACCACATCACTGCACTGGAAGGCACTGTGACATAATCAGTGGTGACGTCACCGCGCCAGGCCAGCATGATGATGGCGTCTTCACTTCACCACACTAGTTTTTATCTCAGATGCAGCAATTAGAGATGAGCGAATTGAAGATGACAAAGTGGAATTCGTTACGAACTTCAGGAAAAATTAGATTGGCACCGAATGCAAATTTCCTTGCGCTTCGTAGTAACGAAGCGCATTTTTCCTAAAATGGCTGCTGCACGTGTGAGGACTGTCACCGCCAGACATCTGAGAAGCTCTGACAGACGTTCTTCAGAACCTCCTGCTTGAGGTTCTTTTGTTTTGCTTTCGTTTTGTCATCTCGTTTCCCTCTCTCAGCTGTCATCTAGTTGCACTGATTGCATCCCTTTAAATCCCCTCCCATACTGCATCACTTTGCAGTTTATACAACTTCCTGGAGTGTGTGCATGCTGGATGCTACAACTGATGCTTCTACAGATAAGTCTGTTCATTTATTTGTGTTTTTCTGTTTGCTTGATCCTAGGTGACCCTGACTCCCTCCGTATTAAGTGTAGGGAGCCGGTGGTCGTGTCCCCTCACTATTATAGGGTGTTCAGGTGTCATACAGTCGAGGAACGAGGGTATGCAATTTTCTACCATTGAGATTTTTGCATAGGCTGAGCAGTAAGGGAGAGAGCTAGGGCTGTTACAGGGCTTACTCTTTGGTTCCTTAGTTTTGGATCAAGTCAGTCAGATCTTCATTTGTGTCTTCTAGTTTTCTGTAACACCTTCCGTGACAAGGACATGGAGAAAGGAATTCTGGTAGGACGGGATCACCCATACTCACATGCATGCAGCCAATAAGAAACCAGCCAGCCCAGTGATGTCAGCCCTATAAGTACGGCAGCCATCTTATATTCTGCCATTCACCAGCGTACTTAGTGCAGGGAGAGACATGTCTGTAGGTGCTAGGGACAGCTCTGTAATTCCAGCAAACCGTTCTTAATAGGGTGCAATTGCTGTTTCATACTGGCATTAACAGGGGTTAATACAAGGAGATATTTCTATGTCTTATTTGCCCTTGTGCGGTGCTATTATCTGTAGTAAAGGCTGTTGTGGGGAGTTTTAATGGGAAAAGACAAAATATATTTACCGCTTTGCGGTGCAGTAATCTGTAAAGGCTTTTGTGTGATGTTTTAGCAGAAAAAAATAAAAATATATTTGCCTCTCAGCAGTATAATTATTTCTTGTAAAGCCTTTTGTGATGTGTATTAGTGCAAAAAGAAAAAATACATTTACCGCTCTGTGGTGCACTTATCTGTAGTAAAGGCTTTGGTGGGGTGTTTTAGCACAAAAAGAAAAAATATATTTGCCACTCAACGGTGTAGTTATTTCTTTTAAAGCCTTTTGTGACGTGTATCAGCGCAAAAAGAAAAAAATACATTTACCGCTCTGCAGTGCACTTATCTGTAGTAAAGGCTTTGGTGGGGTGTTTTAGCACAAAAAGAAAAAATATATTTGCCACTTAACGGTGTAGTTAATTCTTGTTAAGCCTTTTGTGATGTGTATTAGCGCAAAAAGAAAAAAAATACATTTACCGCTCTGCGGTGCACTTATCTGTAGTAAAGGCTTTGGTGGGGTGTTTTAGCGCAAAAAGAGAAAATATATTTACCGCTCTGCGGTGCAGTTATTTCTTGTTAAAGGGAACCTGTCACCATGTTCATACATATAAAACCAAATGTACCTTAATGCTTGGTTACCCTAATAGTTCCCAGAGATTGATACATAATCTTCTCAAGACTAACCTGTTCTATTTTATCGCCCTATAAACCTTTCCCGCCTTTAGGCTCATTTGCATAGATTATTCCTTCCCCTCACACCACCTATTTCCCACCCCCTCAACTTTGATTGACGGCAGAGTTCTGCCCTCACTGCTTGTAGTCTCATCCGAAATCTCACACTTGCACACTTCCCCTTTATTTGTTAGACCAATCAGATAGTTTAGTGCATGTCCCGTCCCCCTCACGCCATGATGTGCTGGAATGTTCTCAAACATCCACTTTGCAATACTTACACAACCGAGCTCTGCCCAAAATGAATATTGCACATGCACAAGATCTTATCTATAGGGGCGTTTCTTAGGCGGAGCTGAGGTGCTTGACTCAGAGAAAATATTACTCTTCTCACGTCAAACAAGTATGATATGACTCTTTTATGTTAATTTGCATAAAAGGCAGGAAAGGTTTATAGAGCGATAAAATAGGACAGTTATTCCTGATAAGATTATGGATCGATCGCTGGGAACTATCAGGGTAACAAAGCATTATGGTACATATGGCTTTACATGTCAGAACATGGTGGCAGGTTCACTTTAAGCCTTTGTGTCATGTATTAACACAAGAAGAAAAATACATTTTTCCTGCTCTGCAGAGCAGTTATTTATTGTTAAAGGGTTTCTACCATCAGAATTTCTGTTATGTAGCTGACTGACATTAGCGATGTGCTAATGTCAGCACTAAATAACTGTGTTTTTTACATTTGTCCCTGCAGCCTTTCTGCTAAAATACACACTTTTACAATATGCTAATGAGCCTCTAGGTGCTATGTGGGCGTAGATTCAGTACCTAGAGGCTCGGAAAACTAACCATGTATCCCGCCCAGGTCCTCTTGATTGATGTCGAAGTTCCATGCATCGTTGAGTAAATACCGCAAGTGCACCGTCCACTTCTGTATTCGGCGCAGGCATAGTGAGTGAAGGCCGCGCTTCCTCACTGTGATGTAGTCGGCGCAGGTACAGTGAGGAAGCCGGCACCAGAACGGAGGACCTGGGCGGGATACATTGAGTCAGTCAGCTACAGAACAGAAATTATGATGGTAGAAACCCTTTAAGCCTTTTGTGATGTGTATTAGCACAAGAAGAAAAATATATATTTGCCGCTCAGAGGTGCAGTTATCTGTAGTAAAGGCTTTTGTGAATGTTTTAATTTCCCTTTTATTTATTTAACAATATTTCAGGCAGAGACATGCCAGGCCCTGCTCAGGGGAGTGGCAGAGGCCTAAATGTTTTTGGCGTAGGCAGAGGTCGCAGCAGAGTAGACTATGTTGAGCAGGGTGCCCCACTTACTAGCGCCCCAACAAGATGAACATCGCCATCTATTGGTTTCATAGTTTTATGACAAGACTATGAATCCAATAGATGGCGCTGTTCATGAGTAGTGTAGATAGTGAATTTTCCATGCAAATAGTTTTTTCAGCTGAAAAACAAGGCAGATTCTGCTCATTTGCATGTATTTACCATATGTCATGTTTATGCAAATTAGTTTTTACATGACAAGACTGTATAGAAAGGTTATTAAATATTATGTAGGACAATGAGAACTTTTTTTCACCTTAATGATTTTGATATATGTGGGCAGGTCCACCCAAGCCATCCAACAGATGTGAAGCAACTTTGATGCTTACTTGTTCTCAGTCAGATGAGAGCTGTTTTGGAATGTCTCATAGTGCACAAGGCTGCCATTGTAAGGTATGCTGACTGTTATCTGTCTTATGGATAGATTGTTGGCTTCCACATACCTGGCTTTTGGCATATAGCCTTTGTGTGGTTATCTATTGTATGTCATAGATAATAAGAGTCCAAGACGCATCCAGCCATCCTCTTAAAGCTGTTTCCAAACCATTTTGATGGGTTTTCCATTTCTAATCATTTTTTGTGAATCAGACATCCTCTTTTCTTCAGAGCAGGGGGTGCCTGGTTAGATGCTCGGGTCTCCCATTGACTTTCATTGTATTAAATTGTACTCAAGCACCCGCAGTATTCGGCCGAGCATAGTGATGCTCGAGCCGAACAGCAGTTCAGCCGAGCATACTCGCTCAACACTAGAGCCGAGTGACATATGGGCTTCATCATCATTAGGAGAAGAGGGTGGTAGCTTGCCCGTGAGCCAGCGGGAGCCAGCAGGGTGGCAGCATTAGGAGGTCGGAGCCAATCGTGCCTGTAGTAGAACAACCACTTCACAAGAGCCTACCTGCCTGGGAAGTAGTGGTGCAGGGGTTCAAGGAGGCAGCATATGTAGCATTCAGTCAGAGCATAATGTTGGTGGTAAAATCAACTAGTCAGTGGTGTGGCAGTTTTTTCTTAAGCCACCGGAGCAGGTGAACATGCCCATATGTAGAATCTGTGGGCAGAAGGTGAAGCGTGGCTGGGTTGCCAATGTTGGCATTACGGCCCTGCATCAACACATGCAGTGCCATCATGCAGTGGCCTGGGAGAATCGTGGCTGCAATGTGGTGGTCCAGCCTGTTGCAGCAACCGCTGCATCACCCAGTGGCATGCATCCGGTTTGAGGTAGTCAAGCCTTCACCACTTCAGCCAAAGGGAGCTGTCTGTCATTCCCATCATCTGCTGGTCCCGATGCTCCTGCTTCTCCTCCTCTTCCTACTGCTCGTCACTCATTCCATCAGCAATCGATCACCGAAGCGATTGCGAAAAGACAACAGTATGCATGCACTCATCCAACGGCGCATAAGCTGAATGTGCTCCTGTTCAAGTTGCTGGTGCTGCAATCCCTCCCTTTCCAATTGGTGGACTCTGCACCATTCAGAGAAATGATGGCTTGTGCCAAGGTGGAGAGGCCTAAGCCGTCATTTATTTGCTAAAAAGGCAGTACCAGCTCTGCACAAATATGTAGAACAGAAGGTGGGCCAGTCCTTGAGCCTGTTGGTGTCTGCAAAGTGCACGGCAGCGCAGACGTGTGGAGCTGTAACTATAGTCAGGCACAGTACATGTCCTTTACGGCCCACTGGGTGAATGTGGTTCCTACACAGCCACTCCAGCAACTTGGCCAGGTAACGCCACTTCTGCCTCCACGTTGTCATGTCGTTGGTCCAGCGACAATGTCAGCCTCTGCCTCCTTATCCTCCTCCATTTCCTCAGCCTCCACTTCAGGGACACTTCACAGTGCCACTCCAGCATACCACATGTGCAGTGCATGGCTGTGTCATGCTGTTCTTAACCTCATTTGCCTTGGAGAACGGAGTCACACAGGGGAGGAACTGCTCCATATCCTTCAGCAAGAAATCGAATCCTGGCTTTCTCCCCGACAACACAAAATCAAAACCATGGTGACTGACAACGTGAAGAAAATTGTGTTGCACTGCTTCAAGGAGGACTGAGCAATGTGCCACTACATAGAAAATCTCCACTGTGAGATATTGCTGTTGGAGCATCATCCTCCTCTTCCCCTGACGAACCAGTCGTAATACACAACGGCTGGGGAAACGTAACGTTGGGAATTGTTTTTTTTTTTCTTTTTCTATATGTTATGTTTCTACTCAGCATATTATAGGATAAGGTGTTATAGGGTAGACCAGGTTAGGTACGAGGACAGGGAGCTCCTACCTTTAAGGGGTGTCCCTGGGCTTAGCCTAGCTAGGGCGATATAGGGAATTTTGTAGGTCATTCATTCTCTACCATCTTCCATAAGGGTGACCTGGGCTATTGGATATCATCCATCAAGGACCTGTCATCATCACTATCCCTGGACCACCCCTGGTCTCGCTAGTGACCAGCTAGTTGAGAATCACTTCGCCTAACGATATTTCAGCTAACCGTGAGTAAATACTGAGTACTTTTGCACTGAGTGCGACCATACTGTGCACCTGTTTATCCTATGTGATTTCAGCTAACCGTGAGCAAACACTTTTATATCATATGCTGAGTATGACTACATAGTTCATATTGTATATGTGCTTTGTTGACCCTCTTTTTGTACGCAGTCTGGCCGTAGGCCAGGTTTTAAGTATATTCATTAAAAGGTATATTTTAATTTGGGAAGGTGTTCATGATTATATTGTTTTATTCTTCCCTTATAGATATCCACTGTTATAGCGTTTTTTTCCTGCATGGCACACATGTTCAATCTGGTTGACAAGCGTTTCCTGAAATCTTCCACCAGTGTGCAAGGCATCATAAAAATGGCCAGCAAACTTTCCATGCATTTCAGCCACTCGTACACCACAAAGCACACCCTCCTTGAGCTGCAGTGGCAGAACAGCATCCCCCAACCTAGGCTGATATGCAACGTTTCCACCTGTTGGAATTCCACCCTCCATATGTTGGACCAACTGTAAGAACAGATAAAGGCCATCAATGATTTCCTGATGATCCAAGCAGACAGGAATACTCCCCTGTGTAACTTCGTTGTCAGCCAGTGGCAGCTCATGCGTGACACCTGACGTTTGCTCAGGCCCTTTGAGGATGCCACGTTATTTGTCAGTCGCCAGGACTACAGAATGAAATACGTCATTCCACTGCTTCATGTCCTGGAACAGATGCTGCTAAATATTGCTGGCCAGGTGACTGGAGTGGAACTTAGATCTCACGGCCACATGAGCCCTGTGGGGGCTGAACTGGAGGAGGTGGAGGAGGACATTGGAGCACAAGCCATGTGTAGGTGGTTTTTCATCACAGTTGACAGGAGAGGAGGAGCAGGAGCAGCCAGAGGAGCAAGAGGGAGATGTAGAAGACAAGGCAGATGACCCAGGCACAACGTGGCAGTATGCAGTGGAGATGGAGGCAGGGAGCCCCTCCAAGTCACTTGCGCAAATGGCCCGCTGCATGCTCAGTGGCTTGGGTAGTGACAGCCAAATTGTCACCATTCAGAAGACTGATGACTTCTGGCTCTCCACCTTGTTGGACCCTCGCTACTGGTCCAAAAGGGGGACGTTTTTACACTCACTGAACTGAACTACTATAGAGACATCCTTTGTAGTCATTTGGCCGCTGCTAATCTGCACCATCGTTCATCCTCTCGTAGGTCTGACCGGGGCTGCGCTTACGTTCCACTGCCATGGCTGCAGGGGACGGGAGGGGTGGCAGGAGCAATACCAGCTGTAACAACCAAACTTAATTTGTGGCCACAACTAGCAGAGTTTGCCCTGGAAAAGCTGTCCTGCCAGGCCAGTAGTATGGCATCAGAGTGGGTGTTTAGTGCGGCGGGGGCCATAGTTACTGCAATAAGAACTCGCCTGTCCACCCAAAATGTGGAGAGACTGACCTATGTCAAGATGAATCAGGGGTGGATCACCCACCAATGCCTGATGCATCAGACTAGATCATCCATGGTGCCACACCAACACTTTGACAAAAGAGATTGGTTTCTTCTGACTAGTTGCCTCAGCTACTATTCTGATGCTGCCCCCCGCTGATGCCACACATCTGATGCCAAGTGCTCATTCTTTCACCCACCATTTTCATTGGGTACGGATATTGCCACCCACCTCCACACTAAATTACCGTGCCACTCTGTGTTCTCCTCATGCTGCTTTCACCTCCACACTTTGTCATTGGGACACTCTGTGGCCTCCTCATGCCGCTGCCACCTCCACACTCCATCATTGGGCCACTCTGTGGTCTCCTAATGCTGCCGCCACCTCCAGACTCTGTCATTGGGCTACTCTGTGGCCTCCTGATGCCGACAAAGTGAAAAAATCTGCAGCACTCGCCAATGAGGTGAAAAAAAATTAAGTTGATTTATTCAAGCAGCATAATTACTGCGACGATTTGACTGGTTGAAACGTCGCTGTGATTATACTGCTTGAATAAATCAATGGAATTTTTTTTCACCTCATTGGCGAGTGCTGTGGATTTTTTCACTTTCATTATTTAATGGGACCCCCAGCCTGGATCTCTACCAGCATGCACCATTAATTACCTTTCAATAATCGTTACACTTACTTCCAGCTGGTGCTGTTCCTTGAATATTTTCTCTCCTGATGCTGCTGCCACCTTCAGTTTCTGTCATTGTGCCATTCTTTGGCCTCCTCATGCTACTACCACCTCCACACTCTGTCATTGGGACACTCTGTGGCCTCCTGATGAAGCCGCCACCTACACATTCTGTCATTATTCCACTCTGTGGCCTCCTGATGCTGCCGCCACCTTCAGACTCTGGCTTGGGGTCACTGTGTGGTCTCCTCATGCTGCCACCACCTCCACACTATGTCACCTTGTCACTCTGTGGCCTACTGATGCTGCCGACACCACCACAACTGTCATTGTGCCATTCTTAGCCTTCTGATACTGCCGCCACCTACAGACTCTGTCATTGGGCCACTCTGTGGTATCCTCATGCTGCTTCCACCTCACCACTATGTTATAGGACCACTCTTAGGACTTCTTATGCTGTTCCCACCCTCCCCACTTCATGACTTTGCTACTACAGTAGTATCATCGTTAGTGCTCCTAGCAGACTTGCGGCAGTGCGTAATGATATCTAATTTCCTTTGTTAACCTGAAGCGCGTAATAGACTTTAGAGAAAACTAAGTGTGCAATTTTAGTTAGTACACACTAGGTGGCACTTGGAACTACTGTGGATATTGATATTTTGCTGTGCATTAATATCGCTATCCGGCTCCTGATACAGCCCGTAGTCATCCTGACACTGTACAGGAGCCAGGCGCTATAGGGGATGGCACCTGAACAGTCAATCATTAAATAAAATATAAAAAAATGGGTAAGTGGAACCACACAGACCTACAGTACATCGGGGTGGGGAGCCGCAGGTACGGTACTGTACCCCACTGCACCCGACTGTACTGTGTTGTGCCCCACTGCATCTTATTGTCTACTGTATGTACAGTACTGTACATGTGCTGTGTATTAATATCGCTATCCGGCTCCTGATACAGACCGCAGTCATCCCGACACTGTACAGGAGCTGGGCGCTATAGGGGATGGCACTAGGGTTGAGCGAACCTGAACTGTAAAGTTCGGGTTCGTACCAAACTTTACAGGGTTCGGCACCCAAACCCAAACATAAAAATTTGGGTTCGGTGTTTGGGTAATATTAATATACCATCGGATCAGAGTTTTCTCCAATCCGATGGTATATTTTAACTTGAAGCGTCCCCATCACCATGGGAACACCTTTATGTTAGAATATACCATTGAATTTGAGTTAGATCATGAAAACTCAGATCCAACAGTATATTCTAAAAACAGAGGCGTTCCCATAGTGATGGTGACGCTTCAAGTTAAAATATACTGAGAACTGTGGACATAACAGCCCCCTGCTGCCTGGGGTTAATTGTGCAGATCACAGCCTCCTGTAAGAGATTAGGTGCTGCCAGGCAGCAGGGGGCCAGACCCCCCTCCCTCCTCAGTATTAAAATCATTGGTGGCCAGTGCAGCCCCCCTCCCTCCCTCCCTCCCCAGTATTAAAATCATTGGTGGCCAGTGCTGCCCCCCCTCCCTATTAAAATCATTGGTGGCTAGTGCAGCACCCCCACCCACCACCTATTAAAATCATTGGTGTCCAGTGCGGCCTCCCCTCTCCCCCCTAATTAAAATCATTGGTTAAAAAAAAAACACCCCCCATCATTGGTGGCAGCGGATCGGCAGTTCCAATTGGAGTCCCAGTTTAATTGCTGGGGCTCTGACGCTACTGCAGTCCTGACTGCCATGGTTACTTAGCACTTTTAGCAGCATTATACTTACATGCGCTGTCTGTGGCCGGCTGGCGCTCCTCCTACTGGTAAGTGAAAGGTCTGTGCGGCGCATTGCTTATAGCACAGACCTGTCACTTACCAGTAGGAGGAGCACCCGGCCGGCCACAGACAGCGCACGTAAGTATAATGCTAGTAAAAGTTCTAAGTAACCATGGCAGCCAGGGCTGCAGTAGCGTCCTGGCTGCCATGGTAACTGATCGGAGCCCCAGCGATTAAACTGGGACTCCGATCAGAACTGCCGCTCCGCTGCCACCAATGATGGGGGGAGGGGGGTTGTTAACCTGTGGCCACTGCCACCAATGATTTTAATTAGGGGTGGGGGGGAGGGGAGGCCGAACTGGACACCAATGATTTTAATAGGGGGTGGCCGCACTAACCACCAATGATTTTAATACTGGGGAGGGGGGGCGCACTGACCACCAATGTTTTTAATACTGGGGAGGGAGGGAGGGAGGGAGGGGGGTCCAAGTAAGAATCTATTTCGGGTCCCAAACCCGAACTTTTTTTAAAGTTTGTCCGAACTCCCCGAACATCTAGGTGTTTGCTCAACTCTACACCTGAACAGTCAATCATTAAATAAAATAAAAAAAATGGGTGAGCGGAACCACACAGACCTATAGTACATCGGGGTGGGGAGCCGCAGGTACGGTACTGTACCCCACTGCACCCGACTGTACTGTCCTGTACCCCACTGCACCCGACTGTACTGTCCTGTGCCCCACTGTATCTTCTACAGTGCATCAACACTTCAGCCAGTAAGCCAATAAAATATTAACAGAGGACAGGAGGTCAATGGGGCGTTCTCACAAAAAACTTTGTTCAATTCTATTTAATAAATATAAAAAAATTGCAGCATACCGGTATGATAACTCATAAGAAAATTTGCTCCATTCAATGAATATGGAAGATTCAGCCAATGATATGAGAGTTCCCACGGTCATGTTAACCAATCACCGTCAAGTTCCCACGCTATTAAGGTAATTAGTTATTTTTTGATGACCTGTCATAACCAATTAACCTTAATAGCGGGGTGATTGGTTCACATGACCGTGGGAACTCTCATATCATTGGCTGAATCATCCCTATTCATTAAATGGAACAAATTTTATAGTGGGTTATCATACCGGTATGCTGCCATTTTTTTATATTTAGTAAATAGAATTGAACAAAGGTTTTTGTGAGAACACCCCACTGACCTCCTGTCCATTAACTTTTCCTCTATTACTACTTTATCGGCTCACTGGTTGACGTGATGATGTACTATACTGTACATTAGACGAGGTCTGGGATGGTTCTCCTCATCGATCCTGTTTTTTCATTCTTCATTTAGTTACTGTAATACAGTACTGTGGTTCAGACGTGCAGGCTATATCTTTTAAAATGTTAATATTAATCATTAAAAGTATGTAATCTATGTAAATCATGTTGTGTTATAACATGCAAATACATATATATATATATATATATATATATATATGTTATCCTTTACTTATTATGAGAAATGTTTGCAATTTACATTTGTTACTAAGAAAAAAATGTGGGGGGTTCAGTCAGCACAACCCTGTATGCAGGTGCACATTGCTATGGCGAAATACACATACAAACGTAAAAACACAAATGCAATCGCGCTCTGCAACCAGCACTCTGCCCTGCCTCTATGCTGGATGTTGAATGAGGCATTAATGTACATTTTGGCCAAAGCGTAATAAGCCACTCACCACGTCAAGGTTGCCTCTATGAGTAGTTCCTAACACTAGTTCCTACCTGTTATGGGCCATGTCAGCCACACAAAGTCCAGGGAGCGCAGGTACAGCATGCGCGCCAGGCACACTCTGTTTTTAACCCCGTCCGGTGCCATTACAGCTTTACAACTTTACATTTGTTACTATCTGCATTTCTAAATAAAATATCAATATTAAATATTGTTATTGGTCATCAATAGATGTGGCATATATATATATATATATATATATTTATAGATCCGGAAAAAAGAGCGTCACTCCAATGAATAAAAGCAAGTGAACCCTTTATTCACCCAAGTGGTGCAAGGTTTCGGCTCCAATGAGCCTTCTTCAAGCCTTGAAGAAGGCTCATTGGAGCCGAAACGTTGCACCACTTGGGTGAATAAAGGGTTCACTTACTTTTATTCATTGGAGTGCCGCTCTTTTTTCCGGATCCATTGATTGGGGCTACAAGTCTATTCTCCTGGAGAGGTGCACCCGTACTTCTCTTTTTTAGCCAGTGCTGCCATTTTTCGTTTTATATATATATATATATATATATATATATATGTATATATATATATTTTTTTTTATTTTTTTATTTATTTATTTTTTTAATATTGGGGACTGCTGTATTTCCATGATGTACAGAATTTGGTTAGAAACAACAGGCTACAGTACTTTAATAGTGGGGTACAGCCTATTGCGCTCCCCGTGTCATTGTTCCGAATCCAAAGGTCGGCTTTGTCTGCCCGTCCCCCTCTATGCAAAGTAAAGCAATGCACATTCTTTCCTAGCAGAACATTAAAGGACTGTAGATGGATTATGGGGTGGTTGGGGGGTTTGGTTGTTTGCAGCGATAAATGTTATTGAAAAAAATATAACCTAGAGTAGTTACATAGCCACGTAAGCCCCAGCGGTACAGTAGGTACTGTATGCACAAGAAAGTCAGTAATAGACAAATACACTGTCACTTTATAAGCTCATTCAGAGCCTCCTAATTCACGAATACTCTAGTGCACACCAGCATCTACAGCTCCCTTCCATACAGTACAGTATATATTTTTATTGGTGCTCAATACAATCCAACCCTTCAACATTACTTGCCTCCTACAGTAGTGGGGTACAGTACCGTACCTGCGGCTCCCCACCCCGATGTACTGTAGGTCTGTGTGGTTCCGTTCACCCAGTTTTTTTTATTTATTTAATGATTGACTGTTCAGGTGTAGAGTTGAGCGAACACCTAGATGTTCGGGGAGTTTGGCTGAACTTTAAAAAAAAGTTCGGGTTCGGGACCAGAACTTGATCCGAACTTGGACCCGAACCCTATTGAAGTCAATGGGGACCCGAAGTTCACTTTATTATTTTCCATTATAACATGGTTATAATGGAAAATAAAAGTATTAGCTTTTTCAGATCTGAGTGAAAACTCAGATCCGACAGTATATTCTAACACAGAGGCGTTCCCATGGTGATGGGGACGCTTCAAGTTAGAATATACTAAGAACTGTGTACATAACTGCCCCCTGCTGCCTGGCAGCACCTGATCTCTTACAGGGGGCTGTGATCCGCACAATTAACCCCTCAGGTGCTGCACCAGGCAGTAGGGGCCAGACCCCCCCTCCTTCCCCAGTATTAAAATCATTGGTGAACAGTGCGGCCACCCCACCCCCTCCCTATTAAAATCATTGGTGGTTAGTGCGGCCCCCCTATTAAAATCATTGGTGTCCAGTGCCTTCCCTCTCCCTCCCACCCCTAATTAAAATCATTGGTGGCAGTGGCCACAGGTTAACAACCCCCCCCATAATTGGTGGCAGCGGAGCGGCAGTTCCCATCGGAGTCCCAGTTTAATCGCTGGGGCTCTGAACGGTTGCCATGGCAGCCAGGACGCTACTGCAGTCCTGGCTGCCATGGTTACTTAGCACTTTTACCAGCATTATACTTATGTGCGCTGTCTGTGGCCGGCCGGGTGCTCCTCCTACTGGTAAGTGACAGGTCTGTGCTATAAGCAATGCGCCGCATGTAAGTATAAGTCTGCTAAAAGTGCTAAGTAACCATGGCAGTCAGGACTGCAGTAGCGTCCTGGCTGCCATGGTAACCGATCGGAGCCCCAGTGATTAAACTGGGACTTCGATCGGAAACTGCCGCTCCGCTGCCACCAATGATGGGGGGAAGGGGGTTGTTAACCAATGATTTCAATTAAGGGGGAGAGAGGAGGCCACACTGGACACCAATGATTTTGATTGGGGGTGGGTGGGCCGCACTAGCCTCCAATGATTTTAATAGGGAAGGGGGGGCGCACTGGCCACCAATAATTTTAATACTGGGGAGGAAGGGGGGCCACACTGGCCACCAATGATTTTAATACTGAGAAGGGAGGGGGTCTGGCCCCCTTCTGCCTGGCAGCACCTGATCTCTTACAGGGGGCTGTGATCCGCACAATTAACCCCTCAGTTGCGGCACCTGAGGGGTTAATTGTGCGGATCACAGTCCCTTGTAAGAGATCAGGTGATGCCAGGCAGCAGGGGGCCGTTATGTCCACAGTTGTTAGTATATTCTAACTTGAAGCGTCCCCATCACTATGGGAATGCCTCTGTGTTAGAATATACTGTTGGATCTGAGTTTTCACGATCTAACTCAAATCCGATGGTATATTCTAACATAGAGGCGTTCCCATGGTGATGGGGATGCTTCAAGTTAAAATATACCATCGGATTGGAGATGCAGTGGGGTAAAGGACAGTACAGTCGGGTGCAGTGGGGTACAGTACCGTACCTGCGGCTCCCCACCCCGATGTACTGTAGGTCTGTGTGGTTCCGCTCACCCATTTTTTTAAATTTTATTTAATGATTAACTGTTCAGGTGCCATCCCCTATAGCGTCCGGCTCCTGTACAGTGTCGGGATGTCTACGGGCTGTATCAGGAGCCAGATAACGATATTAATACACAGCACATGCTGCTCTGTACATCCAGTTACACTACTAGAAATTCACATAAAGTATGGTACTACTGATTAATCTACAGGGTGGGCCATTTATATGGATACACCTTAATAAAATGGGAATGGTTGGTGATATTAACTTCCTGTTTGTGGCACATTAGTATATGTGAGGGGGGAAACTTTTCAAGATGGGTGGTGACCATGGCGGCCATTTTGAAGTCGGCCATTTTGAATCCAACTTTTGTTTTTTCAATAGGAAGATGGTCATGTGACACATCAAACTTATTGGGATTTTCACAAGAAAAACAATGGTGTGCTTGGTTCTAACGTTAATTTATCCTTTCATGAGTTATTTACAAGTTTCTGACCACTTATAAAATGTGTTCAATGTGCTGCCCATTGTGTTGGATTGTCAATGCAACCCTCTTCTCCCACTCTTCACACACTGATAGCAACACCGCAGGATAAATGCTAGCACAGGCTTCCAGTATCCGTAGTTTCAGGTGCTGCACATCTCGTATCTTCAAGCGTGGATGTGTTTGTTATGTCTCCCCTATATATAGAAAGCAATTGTAACATTTTATATATTACTGCTCCTGAGGAAGGGGTGTTTAGAAGACCCCGAAACGCGTTGAGCCTACCTTTTGCCTGTATTTTGAATAAAGGAAGTTTCAAGAAGACTCCATGTAGACCTGCTGTTTCATCCTGCGATTCTACTGTGATCCAGGCGAGGAGGGTAAATCCAATGGGTGTCTTGAGTTTTATCCTATTGGATTCCTCCCTGGTGAAGTAAGTCCCGTTACTTAAACTACTATATTGCTGATTTTACTGCTACCGAAAGCAATTCTATGGATTAATTATTATAAGGCCCTCCACTTAGGGTGTTAGTGCGTATCCTGTATCTTTTGCCTACCTATTTCTCCATCAATATCTGTATGGTTGTTTCCAATTTATCTAATACCAGTGAGTTTCATGTAGAATATAGCAGCTCTTTTCAGCTACTGCTATATATAGGGGTGCGTGGCGCCGGACACCTTTTTGGTGGTTATGGTTATTATTATTTTTTTCTTGCTTCTAATCTTACCACTAATTGTGATAGTGTCTATATTTCACACCAACCAACACCGGCAGCCTGCTCTATTCCTCTTTCCTAAATCATTTCTTTTGACCTCCAATCCTAGTCTGACCTCTGGCACCCTTCTGTGCCCTTCACTCACGATCCCCTTATAGGTGAATTACCAGAAGGGGTAATCTGTCTGATTGACACACTCTATTTCTCTTTTTTTCTCTCTTCTGTACGACATCTCGGCTGAGGGACACAGTGGCTCACAGATGCCAAATACAGAAAAATCCCACACTATCCCTCCCCCAAATGCCCATAATGCCCACTCCCCCACCTCAGCTAGACTCCCTTGAACTTCCACGTGGCTATTTGTAACTCCAGAACCGGGATATGGATCCACTTGCTATCACAATAAAGCTTTACTTGGTGCAGCGGTGTCAAAACTTGTCCTCACCCTGATTGCAGGGAGGGACCTGAGCTCAGGATTTAAGTCCCATTAAAAGTGCGCACTAACCGAGTGTAAAATGCTTCAGGCTGGGATCTCCAGTGCAGGCTTGAATAGCAGTGTGGTTTTCTTGATGATGATTCACCGCTGGCCTCAGGGCAGGCAGGCCTCTGGTCTCCTCAGCTCCTGAATATAAATGAAGACTACAGATCCTCTTTAACAGGCAGCAGATATTCGCCACAGATCCTCTTTAGCAGGCAGCAGATATTCACCAATCGTCCTTTGCTTGCTGTGGATAAAGCCTTTAATATCTGGCTGATCACAGGACACCTCAGGTAAACAATTTAGCAGACACGTCTGAATCAGTTGCTCTCCAACTGCCGACTCTCTGTCCTCCTGCCACTTCCTTTCTCCAGCCCCTGTAGCTTTTCCCAGGAAGTTAGGACATGACAACAAAATAACAAAATGCACAAAATATTGCTATTTTTTACAGTCTATTTCAATAAGAAAGCCAATCAGGTGCAGCTATAAGATTACTTTTCTTTTTATATATTAATTGTCAACATCTCGCTCCTATTAGTTCTAAGGGGGCTGTCCGACTAAGGGCCTCTAGTGGCCAGTCACACAAACTACTGCATGTTATATCACTATAGCTTATTCAATGTAGTCACAGGTGTATCCAATTGGAGTATCATATGTTTCATCTTGGAGACCACAGACTGTGACCCCTTCACAATTAGACAGCATGAATATTGCACAGGTGTGCCTTAGACTTCCCACAATAAAAGGCCACTCTGAAATGTGCAGTTGTCACGGAAGGTGTACAGAAAACTAGAAGACACAAAATGAAGATCTGACTGACTGGATCCAAAGCTAAGGAACCAAAGAGATAGCCCTGCAACAGACCTGGCTCTCTCCCTAACTGCTCAGCCTATGCAAAAATCTCAATGGTAGATGATCGCATATCCTCGTACCTCGAACACCCTATAATAGTGAGGGGAAACGACCACCGGCTCCCTACACTTGATATGGAGGGAGTCAGGATCACCTGGGATCCAGCAAACAGGAAAATACAAATGAATGAACAAAACTTATCTGTAGAAGACTCAGTAGTAGCATCCAACATGCACACACTCCAGGAAGTTGTATAAACCGCAAAGTGATGCAGTATGGGAAGGGATTTAAAGGGATGCAATCAGTGCAACTACATGACAGCTGAGAGAGGCTAACGAGATGAGAAAATGAAAGCAAAACAAAAGGAACCTCAAGAAGGAGGTTCTGAAGGACGTCTGTCAGATGTATGGTGGTGATAGCAGTTTTATCAGACAGCACAATGCCACATATGTTGCAACGTTTGAGGGAGCATGCAATTGGCATGCTGACTGAAGGAATGTCTCCCAGGGCTGTTGCCCGTGTAATGAATGTTCAATTCTCTACCATAAGCCACTTCCAAAGGTGTTTCAGAGAATTTGGCAGTACATACAACTGGTCTCACAACCGCAGACCACGTGTAACCACACCAGCCCAGGACCTCCACATCCAGCATGTTCACCTCTATGATCATCTGAGACCAACCACCCGGACAGCTGCAGCAACAATCGGTTTGCATAACCAAAGAATTTCTGCACAAACTGTCAGAAACCATCTAAGGGAAGCTCATCTGCATGCTCATCGTCCTCATCGGGGTCTGGACCTGACTGCAGTTCGTCGTCGTAACCGACTTGAGTGGGCAAATGTTCAGATTCGATAGCGTCTGGCACGTTGGAGAGGCGTTCTGTTCACTGATGAGTCCCGGTTTTCACTGTTCAGGGCAGTTGGCAGACAGTGTGTAGCTTTATGTGGGTGAGCAGTTTGCTGATGTCAGCGTTATGGATCGAGTGGCTCATGGTCCATGGCCCCATATTGCAAGGATCTGTAAACAATTCCTGGAAGCTAAAAAATCCCAGTTCTTGCATGGCCAGCATACTCACCGGACATGTCATCCATTGAGCATGTTTGGAATGCTTTGGATCGGCGTATACAACAGCATGTTCCAGTTCCTGCCAATATTCTGCAACTTTGCACAGCTAATGAAAAGGAGTGGACCAACATTCCACAGGCCACAATCAACAACCTGATCAACTCTATGCAATGCACATGTGTTGCACTGCATGAGGCAAATGGTGGCCACACCAGATACTGACTGGTTTTCTGACCCCCCTCAGTAAGGCAAAACTGTGCACATTTTAGAGTGTCCTTTCCTTTTATTGTGGGCAGTCTAAGGCACACCTGTGCAATATTCATGCTGTCTAATGTTTCAGATCTTTGAGTTCAGCTCATGGGAGCAAACCCAAAAGTGTTGTGTTTATATTTTTGCTCAGTGTAGTTTGCACTGGCTCTACATGCACCAGATTTATTAAAGGAAGTATGCCTCTTAATAATTTTAGCACATCTCAAGAGGTCCAAGCAACCAAAACTGAAATCTACACCTGCTAGGAACTGGCATAGACTTAAGGTGTGGTTTACACCAGTTTTCTAGTTTAAAGGAAATGTGTCACTGAAAATAGCACACATATTTTTTTTTCTATTCTGTTTTTATTTTCTGATTGCAGATTTTTCCATTCTATTTACTGAACATAATTATGGGGATGCCCATCTTGCCTGATCTATTCTTGACAGCATCTAGAAAACATTAAGAAAATTGATTTACGGCACCCCTATGGTCCATAGACACAATGGACGCGGGGTGACCTCATTGACTCCTATGGGAGAGTTATCTAGACATGCTCTGTGACCTGTGTAAAGGTCATTGTACAAGGAAAGAATAGATAAATGTTGACAATCACCTATTGTGAATGGGGGATCCTGTCTTATTTATACACAAAGGTGGTATAATTAGAGGCAGGATTGGAATTACAGATAAGCAGTTAACTGCAGTAAAGTGATCTGTACAGACCAAAAAGTAGTGGTTGTTATTAAGCTTAGTAGTCAGTGCAAAAGCTGCAGAATTTAATGTTTTTTTAAAATATAGATATTGACATGAAAAATTAAAAATGTCAGAACATTTTCTTTAAAAAAATGTTAACATAAAAACATGATTTAAACAATAGTTAATTTTCTGATAACATATTCTCTTTAAGTAATCATAAATCTCTCAGGCCATATTGGTCACACCCTTTTCCCATTTGCCACATATTAGTGCCACTTTTCTGGTGTTCGGGGGCTTTATAACTAGAGATGGCCTTGCGGTTCGCCCTGTGGTCGGTTCGCAGCTAAATTTGAGCGTTCGCGATTCGCTGAACATGCGAACATATGGCAATATTTGTGCCCGCCATATTCTTTTTACATTGTAAAGAACTTTAACTCATGACACATCCATCAGGTGGTACAGGACAGCCAATTGAAAAGTTTCAGCATATGGACATACCCCCTACCTTATAAATAAACCTGATCTGCAGTGGCGTCGCCAAGGAAGGGGGGGCAGAGGGGGCCACGGCCCCCCTACATCATGCTGTGCCCCCCCAACTGAGCCGCCGCCGCTGGGCACAGGGAGATGAGCGCTTCCATTGCGCTGATCTCCATTGTAATCCTCCTGTGCCAGCGGAGGTGCAGGAGAGAGAGAGGCGTGTCCCTTCCCCTTCCTCTGATAGGCTGCAGGCACTAGGCCGGCAGCTTATCAGAGGCCGGCGCAGGCGGCGCGATGATGCCATTGTGCCGCCTGAGCCTTACACAGGTCGGAAGAGGCCTGCATCACATCGCTGACACTGAGGTAAGTATAAGTGTTTTTTTATTTTTAATGTATTTTTACAATAGTGTTACTGGCACATTGGGGGAAATTATGACAATACTGGCACATGATGGGGGGACTTAATACTGGCACATGATGGGGGGACTTAATACTGGCACATGATGATGGGGGGACTTAATACTGGCACATATATGGGGGGACTTAATACTGGCACATGATGGGGGGACTTAATACTGGCTGGCACATGATGGGGGGGCTTAATACTGGCACATAATGGGGGGATTAATACTGGCACGATGGGGGGGTTAATACTGGCACATGATGGGGGGCTTAATACTGGAACATGGGGGGGCTTAATACTGGCACATGATGGGGGGCTTAATACTGGCACGTAATGGGGGGCTTATTACTGGCACATAATGGGGGGCTTATTACTAACACGTAATGGGGGCTTATTACTGGCACATGATGGGGGCTTATTACTGGCACATTGGGGGGCTTATTACTGGCACATTGGGGGGCTTATTACTGGCACGTGATGGGGGCTTATTACTGGCACATAATGGGGGGCTTATTACTGGCACGTGATGGGGGGCTTATTACTGGCACGTGATGGAGGCTTGTTACTGGTACGTGATGGGGGCTCTTGTTACTGGCACATGATGGGGGCTAATTACTGGCACATTGGGGGCTCTTGTTACTGGCACGTGATGGGGGCTCTTGTTACTGGCAGTGGCACGTTATTGAGGGCACTTATTACTGGCACATTATTGGTGGGCACTATAGGGGCATCTACTGAGGCCACAAAGAAGGAGTGTTTTATATGGGGGGCTCTGTACAGTAGCATTTTATACTGGGACACATTATGATGGGTACTATGGAGAAAGGGAGAGAGGAGTACTATGGAGTCATCTACAGGGGGCACTAAGAAGGGGTATTTTATACTTGCAAATTATGGGGGACACTGAGGGCATCTACTGGGGCAGGATATATGGGGCATTTTATACTGGTACATTATGGTGGGCACTAGCAGGAAGGGGGGAGAGGAGCACTATGGAGGCATTTACTGGGGGCACTATATAGGGGTATTTTATACTGGCACATTATGGGGGACATTAGCTCAACTGGGGGCATAAGGGAGTATGTTTTGCACATCATAAGGAGAATTATTTCTACTGGGGGGGCATTATGGTGGGTTTTATTACTCCCCCATTGTATGACCCCCTAGTAGCAGCACCAGCCTCTCCCTGCTCTGCTATCCCTCTGCCCCTTCTCCAAATCCTTATTATGAAATCTTTCACATTAGGATAAAACACAACATCAGCTCCGCCGAGCCCCCGGCCAAGTGTTGAAGTGGCGTCCGAGATCCCCAAGGGCCAAGCCAAGTAACTGTAAGTGTTCATGTGAAATATGTTTATGTTATATATGTACACTCCTGTGAGAGGCGGGGAGGGAGATCTGTGGATGACACTGTTATAGGGCGGGAGATCTGTGGATGACACTGTTATGGAGGGGGAAATGGAGATGACACTGTCATGGGGTGGATCTGTGGATGACACATATAGCATAAGATGCTATATACGGTATGTGGCATCCACAGATATCCCCCATAGCAGTGTAATCCACAGATCCCCCTCTCTATAAAAGTGTCATCCACAGACAGCTGGACTTTTCTTCCCTGTTGTGGTTTTAGGTATTGGGTAAAGTATCGCAGCATTTCTAAGCGTACTTGTGTAAATGTATAGCTGTTATAGCTGCCCCCCCTACTTTTGTCCTTTACCCCAGTGTGCCCCCCCCCCCCCCCAAATTTGAAAGCTAGAGACGCCACTGCTGATCTGGGCGCCATTTTCCATTCAGTCTTTTGTCAGTGTAGGGAGAGGTTGCTGTGTGGAGCAGGGACAGACTGTTAGGGACAGAAAACGCTAGCTAATAGGTCCACAAAAGTCCTTTTAAGGACTGGTATAGATGTACTATTGATAGGTGTGCAGTACATAGGGGTATAATGCACTTATAATATACTTTCTAACATAGAAAGCATATTATAGTGGATTTGTATTGTGCAGCAGTGGTGGTGAGCGGTTCTGCAGCGATACTGCAGCTACACAGAGTGACAAACGCAATTAGAAAAATTAATTATAACTGGTGTGATGTACCAGTTGCCCCCCCAAAAAACTGATAGAAGCATAGTGTTATATACCAATAATATACTTTCTATATAGTGCATTTGGGTACTGCAGCATTTGTTTTCTGTTTTGCTGTGTTCCCTTTGCTACACACAGTGACGAATGATATTGGAAAAAAATAATTATAACTGGTGTGATATACCAGTCGCCCCCCAAAAACAACTGATTGAAGAGGGCTGTTATATATAAATATACTTTCTTTATAGTGTTTTCGGGTACTGCAGCCTTTGTTTGCTGTTTTGCTGCGTTCCCTCTGCTACACAGAGTGACAAACGGTATTGGAACAAATAATTTCTACTGGTGTAATATACCAGTCGCCCCCCAAAACAACTGATTGAAGAGGGCTGTTATATACCAATATACTTTCTTTATAGTGTATTTGGGTACTGCAGCATTTGTTTGCTGTTTTTCTGCGTTCCCTCTGCTACACACAGTGACAAACGCAATTAGAAAAAATAATTATAACTGGTGTGATATACCAGTCGCCCCCCCAAAAAAAAGCTGATTGAAGCAGGGGTGTTATATACCAATAAAATACTTTCTATATAGTGCATTTGGGTACTGCAGCATTTGTTTGTGGTTTTGCTGCGTTCCCTCTGCTACACACAGTGACAAACGGTATTGTGAAAAAAAAAATTATAACTGGTGTGCGCATGCGCGTACGCGAAAATTATATTGCCGATATTTTGCATTGAAAAAAACAATGAATGGAGATCGCTAATTTGCATAATACATCTGGTATGTCACTGTCCATGTTGTGGGACTATTTGTGCACTTCTAGTAATTATTTCTTAGCTGCAAATATGGGCTGAAGGCTTTTCAGGTTCGCCTGCCATTAAAATAAATAGGACCCGCCGCAAACTTGCGGTTTGCGAACATTTGATCGTGTTTGCGGACTGTCCCGGCAGATGTTCGTCCATCACTATTTATAACTAGTATTTACTAGTATTTATAGAGCACTACCAGAAATCAGAGTGTACTCCTGGGTGTCCCGTTTCTAAAATAGAGTCAAGAGGACATCCTATATGCTTTTTGGGACTGAAAGACTAGCGATATGTAGTGAAAACAATGGACAAATATTAATTGCAATGCAAGTCCTTGTTCTGTTTTGCTCCCCAAGGGGTGAAGATGAATATTATCTCACTAGTTTGGTATGGTTATAGAGGATCACCTTGGCATCTTCTTATTGTATAAAAATAAAATGTAAACCTGAAAGCAAGAAAAAAAAAAAAAAAAACTGACGAGCATTTAAACTTGTTAAATTGATAAATATCTCTGTGCCCTTGGACATGAAAGTTTACATTTTGTGTTGAAAAGGAAGTTCCATCTGCAGGTGGCATATTAGAGAGCAGGAGAAGATAAACAAATTGTAATTTATAATTCATTACATTTTAATTCCTTCTCATTCTAGGCTTTGGAGTCCAGTCTTTGTGTTTTGGGGGGTCTTATTAAGGATTGATGGCTATGTACAAACAAAGATGGTAGTTTCTTACTAAGAAGATCATTCACATGACTACTAGGGCAAGAATGAGCAGAAGTTAAAATAAATTAATTGCAAGTTATATTAACTCTTTTCCCATAAAAGTACATATGAATCAGTAAAGATATCTCTTCTCTGCTTCCCACAGATTGGACTATATATTTAATTTGATGAGTATAACATATATGGCATTTGAATTTATAAACATACTATAATAAAGAAGTTTTGGTCATTATTTTATATTGTTACAGACAATGGATGTAGAAACACTGCAAAGGTAAACTGGTTTGACTTTGGGCTAGATCTAAGGGTGCTATCCTAACAGTCCCCTGCTTTTTAGGAACAATATGGTAAACAGGGTAGGTCAGGCAGTAGAGGGTTGGTAAAGAGGCAGAGGTTGGTACACAGGCAGTCAAAAAGAACAGCAAACCTTCACCTGGAACTAGTGAGCTAGGTATCCTAAACCTCAGGCACTCTCCCTTAGGGAAAGATGCCTTAAAAACCCTGAGGTGACCACCTATTGGCTAGTAAAGACTAGGGTGCGCGTGTACTGGTTCTTCAAGAATTGAACGGCTTGAAATGCCCTATATGCGGAGAGGGGAGACCTTAGAAAGAAGTACAGGCTATTGCCTACAGCAGTCAAAATCGTGGGATGCGGGTGGTTGGACCAACTGCTAGTAGAAGGAGGGCAAGCGGGTCTGGAACACTGAAACACACTGGGTGAGTGACATTATGCATATGCTCACTTGGGAGAGCAGGGCAGCATCGTGCACGGGTCATCAGAACAGCAATTATGTTTTATTGCATATTCTTGTAAGATTATGAATTTGCACAAGAATAACTCAATAAATAACACAAAAGTGATACAGTGGTGCTAAGATGTAGCACCCCTGGTCAAAATTACTGTTTCTGTGAACAGTTAGTTAAAGCTGAAATGATCTTGAAAAGGCTTTCAGTTAAAGATGACATGTTAACTTTGTATTTTAAGCAATAACTATTTTTTATTTTCGCCTTTTACATTTTCAAAATAGCAAAAAAGGAAAGGGGCTTGAAGCAAACCTTTGTGCACCCTGCATGTTTAGTACCTAGTAGCACACCCTTTGGCAAGTATCACAGCTTGTAAACACTTTTTATAGCTAGCCAAGAGTCTTTCAATTCTTTCTTGCAAAGTCTTCCAGTTCTGTGAGATTCCTGGGCTGTCTTGCATGGACTGCTCTATCTACAGATTTTCAATGTTCAGAACAGGGGACTGTGAGGGAGATAGTAAAACCTTCAGTGTTGTGCCTTTTGAAAGTAGATTCAGGTTGTAATTTACTCAGTTTGAAATGTAATTAAGAAATTGCAGTTGAAAAGAAGATGGCTTGTACAAACGGCTAATCCTAGACACACTTCAAAATCCACCATAGACTAACTCAGAAGGTGCAAGATGAAAGTTTTACAATGACTCTCACAGTCCCCTGATCTGAATATCATTGAAAATCTGTGGGTAGACATTCCAAGAACAGTGCATGCAAGGTGGCCCATGAATCTCACAGAACTCAAAGACTTTTGCAAAGAATGGATAAAAATTCCTCAAACAAGAATTGATCTGGCTGGCTACAAAAAGCATTTACAAGTTGTAATAGTTGCCAAAGGGGTGCTTCTATGTACTAACCACATGGGGTTCCCAAACTTTTGCTTTGGTCCTTTTCCTTTTTTGTTATTTTGAAAGTGTAAAATATAAAGATAAAGAAATAGCTTTTGCTTAAAATACAAAGGGAACGTGTCATATTTTAACTTTATGCTTTTTTTTTAGAACATTTGGTTTCAACTTACTTCATTGTTCACAGTAACAGTAGTTTTGACCAGGGGCACCCCACACTTTTGTATGTCACTGTAGATATAAGAAAAAAATATATATAGATAGAAATATAGATAAATAGCTCTAAAAGAAATCCAAGGCACTCCTCTTCAAATGGTGAAAAAAAAAAAGTGCATTTATTCACACATGTCACAGCGACGTTTCAGTCCCCTCACAGGACCTTTCTCAAGTCAAGTGAATTACAAAGTGCAAGTGCATACATTTAATTATATCCTATAATTGATTCATTAATGACCAATATCACAATATAACATTCATAAATTGTATACAGTGTTCACATGATATAATCAAATATAATTCATATATTTGCATTCATGTGAATAAGTTTAATAAAGTACAAAATTACCTGTGTATAAGTATAAAACATTAAAAACTGCTTGGCCATCAAAGTAATATCAACAATATATGAACCTTTATGTCCAAGGAGGGAATCAAGGTCATAAAAACTGTCAAAATATTCACCATGTCTGTACATGTAAATCATGTGAAAACGGCGCCAAGACCTCACCGTTGTCCTCCTCTTACTGCACATGCTCCACCTCTAGTGACTCCTCATATGCTCAGCAACAGGGGTCACCATCTTTTTTAAGGGGTAAGTATTGTGCAACTTCGTATATATATATATATATATATATATATAGCCACCTGGTACAGGTCCAGTTCAAAAAGGACTGCAACACAGATTGCGATACACCCTTCTCTATCTCGATCTTGTTTGGTTCCTCTGCATTTTTTAAGGGCCCAGAGACCGGAACCGGCAGAGGAAGACCAATCAATTCTAGCATCACTGTACAGAATTAACACCTCTCGGTATTTACATACAGTAAAGTACATACAAAAATACATTGACACCAACTGTTGGTAGGCAAAACAGGAGGATTTTCATAATGAAAATTACTGTATTTAGAAAATGTCTGACAATATGACACATGATATCCCTGCTCTGCATGGTAGTCTTTCCATACTGTAAAAAATGAAAAAGAAAATGCTAATAATTGCACAAAATTGCACAACAATAAAGAAACAAAAAAACACTCTAATTCACCAAGTGCAATAGCGGGATTGATAAGGTTCAATAAGCATCAAGAAGAAGACACATTAACACATTTTACCTACTATAACTCTGAAATCAACATTTAAAATGTTTGGCTTCAAGGAATTAAGGCAAAATATCCTCATTAGTTCACGTTTTTTGAGGAGGGATAACCTATCACCCCCTCACTTGGGCATATTTACTTGGTCTAAAATTATAAATCTCAATTCCAGTTCCTTATGTCCCTTATCTGTAAAGTGCTTAGACACTGGTAAATCCTTTTTTTATTCCTGATCACTTGTCTATGGTTAAGTCTAGTTTTGATGTTGCAAGTAGTTTCCCCCACATAAAACAATTTGCAGGGGAAGCACAACAAATATATTACCCATAAAGAGTCACATGTCAAATAATAATTGAGCTTAAACCATTTACAGAGGAGTGCTGTGGATTTCTTTTATATTCATACACCCAGAATCAAGGGTTAAATGTTGGACCCGGATTGCTACATATGAGGAGTGCTGCCCCATTTTTTAAGTTTCTAGATAGATAGATAGATAGATTTTTCATATTTATTTAGCTCCTTATGGACATACAGTACATTGATTTTATATTAGTCAAAAGAAATTATTGGAATCTCATAGGGACACAGCAAAATGGCTTAAAAAGGAAAGGTCAAGATAATACATAAAAAAAAAGGTCTACATGACATTTAAAAAATGCTGTATAAATGCAACTGCACTGATTAGACCAGTTCTTAGTGAATATATTCTAGCATACAGCATATGTACAGTAAACTATGCATTACATATTCTTCTTGGTCACAAAAAGCCAGTGTATATTTACAATTTATATCCCTGTATATCTGGATATATATGGAAATCCCCATATGATTTTGTCTTTAAAGGGGAATTAATTGACCATTAAAATTGACATTTGGTTGAAATTATATTACTGGTTTATCAGTCAAGCGTCATAACTACAGATAATTTGAAGGTAATTTGCCATTTTATTATTTATTTATAACATTTTATTTCTAAATTACAATGATTAAAACCAGATTAACTTTTTCAAATCAATTTAAGAGCCTTGGAATATAAACATGTATTTTGGACAGCCTATAATTCTTACTTAGAAGAGCACAATAAAACTTTGACAGAACTATACCTGTCTGGAATGAACAAGTCTATCCTGCATGTGAAAATGAATTACACAAGGTGTTTATTTTTTAAATAAAAAATAAAATAAAAATTATTAAACAGCATTGTGTATTTGTTTTAAGCTAGAATGCTCCTATCATGGAATATTTTCATCGTATATAATAGTTGTTGCTGAAAGACACTTGTGTTTATATTCAGTAAATCTAAGGCTTTTTCATTTACATATGAATAAAATGGATGGTGAAGCTCTTTAATAACTTAGGAATTGCATAAAGGCATTAAACATAACATCAGATGATTTCACAATGACCTACCTGACTTTGACAGTCTTTGTCTGAATTCCTGATGGTGTAAATAAAAACAATATTTTCTTTTATCTGTGATGCACCAGTATGTTTTATATAACTTACCATTTCACAAGACTCTGTTGTTGTTGCCTCTTTGCCTGCAGATGTTGATGCATTCAGAATTGAAAATAGACACCAGGTTTTGTGGTTCCACAGATGCTTTTTAACAACAGATCTGATATTTTTATGATTACCAGTTCTGTCCAGAACATAAGTGAATTCCACATAACAGAAGTACTCAAATAACAAATGTTGCTGGCAGCACATCAACTCAGCCCAAGGACAAGTGTGCAGACCTTCTCCTTCCAGGATACAAAATATATTGATTTCCCTGCTACCTGCTTTTATTTTCTAGTTTTTAACAAAGTTCTCAATAATAAAATATTCTACAAGAAAAAACTGTCTTATGAGTAAATTTGAAAGAATGATATCAATGAAGATAAGACTGGTTTTCATGAAATGTTGCTATCTCATCTTGTATAGATTTATCCATATATATATCGAGCACTTTTTTTGTTTTAATAAAAATATGTTTAGAACAGCATTGTGATCATGGTATTATCCAAAGATGTTCACATAATGAAGTAATCATGACACCAGATGAAAATTCAATTTTCCTGAATTTTATTTTTTCCAAGCTCGTATGTGAATTCTTTAAACACTTAATTTACAACATTAATGGAGTTTATGACTCTTGCTTGTTAGCATGTTGTTAACATTCTTGTTGCATGTAAATGCTTAAAGGGCATCTGTCAGGAGATTTGTATCTATCAAATCAGGTTGACCTGTTACATGTGCGCTTGGCAACACAAGACATCTGTATTGGTCCCATGTTCATAAGTGCCTGCATTGCTGAGAAGAATAAAGGTTTAATATGCAAATTAGCCTCCTGCAGTAATGGGGACATTACTGTTACTCCTACAGGCTTTGTTCTCTCTGCAACTGTCACACCCTCTGAACTTTGACAGGGCCAGACAGTATAAATGTCATCACACCTGATCCTGTTAATCAAAGAACAGAAAGTGCATCAGTTGCTGACTATGTGCTTTACCAAGTGGCAATGAATACAAGTAAAATTCCATAATAGGGTTTTCAAAAACATAAAACCTGTGGATCTTGTAAAGGAAACAGGTTCTTGGCAATAAACAAAGACAATTACCTTGCCCAACTTGTTCAGCATTCGACTAGAGAAGCAGCCATACTGGACTTAGTATTAACCAATAAACCTGACAGAACAACAGTCGTGCAGGTTGGGGGACACCTGAGAAATAGTGCCCATAAAGTAATAACCTTTCAATTGTCATTCAAAAGAGTATTTCTTCATGGAGGCGCAAAAATACCAAACTTTAAAAAAGCCTTTTTCTCAGCAATATGGGCACATGTGAACATGGGACCAACACAGATGCCTTCAGCTGCCAAGCGCACATGCAACAGGTCAGCTAGTTTCATAGGTACAAATAAACTGACAGATGCTTTTTAATGTCTGACCCATTGAAGAGTCATGAAACCTAATGTGATTCGCTGGTGTGGTAATACTCCACTTTTTGTCTCAAGGTTCTTTAAGGGGTTATATTTTGAATAAACTTTCCAAATACAAACATATATTGACTAGCGTCTTTTCTTGCGAATAAATTCTTGATCTAAAAACATATCTGGAACTGCTTTTATGAGCAGAGTAAAAAAACATTATCAAGTAGAAATGCAGTAGACTTACTCTACATGACTTAATAGTCACAGAAATATTTTTAGTAGGCTTGGACATTTATTTTATAAAACCTTTATACAAACACATTTGGCAATGTATACCCTTACCAATTTTGCGTTTATCATGTTTTATTATTTTTTTATGCTTTTATTGGATTAATTTATACATAGATATCAATAAATAATTGTAACAAGAGTAAATCATAAAGGAAAAAAAAGGAAGAAAATGTAAAATAATCTAAGGGGAATATTATTTAATTTGATTTTTCTAAGAAGTAAATATTTTTCATCCATGGCCTCCAGTTTTATTTATTTATAGTAGAATGATACGTTTCTTAGACTGTAGAGACTGATAATATAATTTATAGAACATGTGTTGATTTGCTGTTCATAATACTTCAAGAATCTTAGGTAGGTGTTGCCACAGTTTTATCCAGTTTAGCAATGCAAATATGTTGCCATTAACAAAATATTTAATATGTGGTACCTAAATTCCCATGGAGTTAATTAGTCTAATTATGTTTACCCCTGTTTTTGAGGGAGTACATTATCCTTAAATTATCAGATAAAAAACTGACTTCCAGAAGTTTGTACAAATAAGGCATTTTCATTTCATATATAGCAGTATACGGTACCACTTTTACAGCATTTCCTCTAATATTTTGCTAAAGAGATACTTCCATTAGAAAGGGGTATATGTTTTAAATTTAATATTCATAGACAATGATTGTTTTGAGAATTCTAAGCTTTTTTTTTAGTACTGTGCCATTTCAAATTAAATACAAAATATTACCCGTCTGTAGTAGTCAACACAAATGATTAAACCTACTAAACAAATAGGTAACCCATTGTTAGCTTACAGCTGTTGTGAGGGTATGCTATTATCAGAAGGGTAATGCTCATGATATCAGAAGATTTGGAATTGGAATGACAAAATTAAAGCTCCATTGTTGTCTTAAGTGTACTGGGTAGTACACTCTAGGTCTAAGTAAAGGTGTCAACAGAAGACCATTGCATTGATCATTGTAATGTGTGATGTTCTGATTGAATCACTAAAGATAGGCTCTCTCTTTTCTCAGGGATAGCCTGACTAAAATGTTTAAAGAAAAAGTGAGACTGTGTTGGCATGCTAAAAGTCCAAGGAGAATGTTAAAGAGCCAGGATAGGAAGACAAATTTATGTAATATCTAAAAAATATCCAGAAAACCATTCCCCAATTTTCTAAAAAAAAAGAAAAGAAATAAACTTAAATATTAATATAAAGGTTTTTAATAAATTAATAAAAATTTTATGAAAATGTCCCTCTAATGAATTATATAAAAATATATACATTAGGCCTAGGTCCTAAAATCAACACTAATTGCCATCAATATGTAGGAGATGGCAAATGTGTACATGAGAAAGGAACTCTCTGTGCAGTGGCCAGATTTGGGGTAGCCCCAATTCTACTCTGGGTCCCCCAGACACTGTTTTTCAAGGTTTCACCACATGTTTCTGCTCTCCGGGAGGGATTGTAAGGCATGGTGCACCCCAATGGGAAATAAGTCCAGGGAGTCAGAGTCTGCAGTTAACCAGTGTGTTTCTTTACTGGAGTAATTCAGGTGCAAAACAATACAGGCGAGGCATAGGGCTAGCCTCTCCACTCTCCTCCCTGGCAGAAGTAGGGTTTTATGCTGAGGAAAGGCATGAGCTAGCTTTCCCTATCACTCTCAGAAGTCTGGTAACCTTGCCAAAGGCTTGAGGCCCATGGTCTGTAGCTCAGTTGTCCGGGTGGCTCTTTGGTCACAGGGTTGGTGACTCATGGTCTGTGGCTCAGCGTCTTCTTCTGGTCACTCGCTGGCATGAGTTTCCCCCTCCAAGCACTGATCCCTAACTTCAGAACACTAGAGGCTCTGACTGCTTTCCTTATATACAGTTTCTATCTAGACTGGATCCTTCTAGTGGAAAGTGTGGAGTGGAGAAACTCAGCAGAAACAATTACAAAATTACCACTCACATCTGTCATAGACTTACATTAGAGATTCAATGATACTCAATGGCAATAACACAACAGTTTTTTCAGACAAAAGCAAGTTTTCAGACATAACAACATAGCTAAAACCAGACATTCAAAAGGTCAGTCTGTCTGGTTTTGATGGTAAACAAGTCTGGCTTTTTCCCTCCAAAACATGCAGTTTTTTAAACCATATTGCAGCTGTTAAAAAAAAAAAATCAGCTTCTCATTCAAAGTCTCAAAAGTCTTTCAGTATTCATTAATCCTTTTCTTGCAAATACAGTGCAAATGAACAAGATATATATCACAAAATACATATAAAATTCAGTTACACAGCATTGAACAGTGCACATTACCACATTAAAGTAGGAAGTTAAGGAAACATGGGCAAATGTCCACAAATGTCCAGACTTCAAAGTACCCCTGCTCCAGAGCTCTACATCTGCACATATGACAATTACATTTCATTGCCAACTAATCAAACAATAACAGCTGACTGCCTTCAAACATGCAACCAATATTTACCATACCTACTGTATGTCCATTCATACTGAAAGACTAAAATTTGGGATACAGTAAGCTAATATCTACAAATGAATATCTTATCTTTCCAACTGTATCCAATCCTCACCCACTGAACTCCACTACCCAAGGTGACCCTCATTACATTGAGACTGGCACAAATTTTGTTTTTCACAAAGTTTGCTGTTTCCATTTTTATTGTGTCAATTTGCATTAACATTAGATGGTTATGAAGAGTGATAAGATGAATTGCAATTAACTGCAAATTCAATCCTTCTCATAAAAAATAATTTAAAGGGGTTGTGTCACTTCAGAATGATATACAGAAAGTTAATACAAGCCACTTGCTAACATATTGTTATTATTAATGTTGAATTAATCGAAGTCCACAAAGTGAACTTCAATACGAATTTCAGAATAAATGCGATTTGCCACAAAGTTGAATTTCGGCTTGCTTCATGGTAGCTAATCAATTTAACCTGAAATAGTTAAACAAAAATATATTTTTTAATTTGCCATTCTGTTATTTATATCAGATTTTGCGATCATGTATGAACGCGGCATCTGATGGTTACAATGACAGTTCCTGTCATTTTACCCACTACTTACAAGGAAATGCAAAGTAATTCAAAGTAATTCATCACAAAGCTTTTTTTTTTTTAAAGCAGCCAAACCAAACTTTTGAATAATTTTCTTATCACTAGTTATTATCCATAATGCCTCTATTGCTTGCTGTATTAATTTCTCCATCACATTATACAATGCTCATTTCCATGGTTACTACCATTCTGCAATCCAGCAGCAATGGCCGTGCTTGCCCACTATAGCAAAAAGTGCCAACATATCTGGTGGCTGAGACAGTGACCTAGACCATGACATTTTTTCTACAGTGGGAAAGCACGACCACTGCTGATGGATTGCAGGGTGGTCATAACATGGAAATAAACAGTTTATATTATGATGGAAAAATTAATCCAGCCAGTGAAGGAAAAAATATAGGTAACAAAACATTAATAACTGGTTTCTATTAACTTTAAATAATAAATGCTATTTGCTAAAGTGACACAAGTCCTTTCATCACAAAAATAACATTTCCATTTCATTTCTGCCCTGACACAAAATGAAAACACATGACATCATCATTAATTTACAATGAATGAAGTCATCGTTTTCACAGGCAAGGACATTGCAGCTTCTAAGACTGCACCTAAATCAACCATTTATCATATTGTCAAGAACTTCGAGGAGAGAGTTTCAAGTGATGTGAAGAAGGTTTTAGAGTTCCTGATAAAGTCCAGCAAATGGCAAGACCATCTCCCAAAGAAGATTCAACTATGAGATCAGGTCCCCACCAGTGCAGAGCTTGCTCAGAAATGGCAGCAGGCAGGTGTAAGTGCATTTGCATGCACAATGAGGCAAAGGCTTTGGAAGTTGGCCTGGTGTTAAGATGAAAAGCACAAAAGCCACTTCTCTAAAAGAACAACATCAAGGACAAACTGATATTCTGCAGGAAGAATAAGAATAGGGCTGCAGAGAAGTGGAGTAAACTTATTTAATAAAGCCCACTTAAGACTGTGTTGGATATCTGGAAAAATGTCCAGAGAAGAAAAGGTGAGTGCTACAGTACCATGAGTCCTGTGTCATTACAACCGTAAAGCATCCTGAGACCATTCAATATGTGGGGTTGCTTCTCATTAGGGTTGAGCGAACACAAACTGTAAAGTTCGGGATCGTACCGAACTTTAGGATTTTTAGGACCCTGGACCCGAACATTTCTGTAAAAGCCTGCAGAGCAGCCAATCAACAAGCGTTTAACTGTGTGCTGTAACGGGGTGCCAAAGGCGCACTCGGTCTCCCATCAGCCGCAGACCTGCTGCTTAGCTTCGGGAGCGAGGATCTGTGTTTGACCTCGTTCCCAGGGCGGCTTTGCCAGCTGGGAGGCTCCCTGCTCCTAGGTCTGCCTTGAGCGCCGAGCTGATCACTCGGTGCTCGACAGGTCAGTCTGTCGGTCATGTGATGTGGCCCTCACTCCCCACTATAAATACAGGCAGCCTGATTGCCACAGGTTGCCTGTTAATTTAGTTTGTTGGATACCTATGTACTTACCCAATCCTGTTCCCTGACGATCCTTTGCCTGCTCCTCCTGTACTGCGCATCCTTCCTGGTATATTGACCTCGACTTCCACCTGACTATTCTTTGCAGACTCCTTTGGTACTTCTCGACTCTCCTGGTATTTATGATCCTGGCTTCTCCTGACCTTTCTTTGCTTATCCCTCTGTACTGCGTTGTCCTCTTGGTTTTGACCCGGTCCATTCACTATCCGTTATTTGTCTTGTCTGTCCTTCCCGCATGTATCCTAAGTTAGGGATGCCGTCCAGTTGTCCCCTGTCATCAGGACTCGTGAGGCAAGTAGGCAGGGCCAGGGGTGAGGGTGGAGCGCAGTGGTCACTATCCTCCCCCCTGTGTGTGTGTGTAAGTGACCGTTACAGATTAACAGGCCCAATAACCACTGTATAATGAATCCTCTGGTGACCCTGACTGACCATGTCTCTAATCTGATGCAGGTGGTGCAGGAGCTAGGGGAAGAACTCAGTTCTTTTGAGTTAGGACAAGGTTCTTCCACTCCTCAGGCCTCCAGTCCACATTTTGAGCCTCAGATTAAGCTCCCAGAACCCTTTTCTGGACCGGAAGAAGTTTCTCTCTTTTAAGGAGAGTTGCAGACTTTCCGTTTGCACCCGTGTTCTCTGGTCCCGAGAGTCAACGCGTGGGCATTATCATTTCCCGACTACAGGGTGATCCCCAGGACTGGGCGTTCTCTTTACCTGCTGGCACCAGTTGTTTAACTTCTGTGGAGGGGTTCTTTCAGGCCCTCGGTACCCTCTATGATGAACCAGACAGGGCTCTAGTAGCCGAGACGGCTCTAAAGGCACTGGTTCAGGGCAATCTACCTGCGGAGGATTATTGCACCCAATTCAGAAGGTGGTGTGTCCCCTCAGGATGGAACGAACCAGCCCTGTAGAGTCAGTTCAGGTCTGTCTGATAATTTAAAGGATCTTCTGGTCAGTTATCAACTTCCAGAGACCTTAGAGTAGATGATGACTCTTGTTGTCTGACTTGACCGACGGGTTAGAGAGAGACGACAGGAACAACAGATCTCTTCCCAGATAGTGGTCCAGCCATAGGCCTATCTTAGAAACAATGCTGAGGTCTTCACCGAGGAACCGAGGAACCTTCGGTGAAGGTTGGCATGACCCAAGGGAATCTTCACCGCAGACGTGGAGAATGCTTTTACTGTGGAGATCCTGACCATTGGATCAACCAGTGTCCTAAGAAGGTCATCTCTGTCAAGTCTCCTAAGGCAAGGCAACCTAAAGACCAGGTACACCCTGATTTTTCTAAATGTAAGCTTTTGGTACCCTTACGATTTCTCTGGGGGTAAATAAATGGCCGGGTAAGGCCTTTATTGATTCTGGCTCGGTGTCCAGCTTTATTGACTCTGAGTACGCTGTAAGATTGGGTATTCCAATGTTTGCTTTACCAACTCCTATCCATGTCATGGCTATTGATGCTAATCCTCTTATTGGTGGTACGGTGAGCTCATGTACCTCAGAGATTTCTCTAACCTTGGGTGTGTGCCACTCAGAGAGATGTTCCCTTTTAGTCCTGAAGAACCTACCAGCTGAGGTGGTGCTAGGGTTGACTTGGCGCCGACTACATAACCCCACTATAGATTGGTCCAAGGGGGAGTTGGTGAGATGGGGGCCTAAGTGTGACTCGTGTTTGTCCATGGTACAGGCTGGGTCTCAGTAAAGTCTGATACTTTACCCACTATTATTAGGGAATATTCTGATGTATTCTCATCACCAAACCCAGAGGTTCTAACCCCCATAGACCTTATGATTGTACTATAGAGCTAGTAGATGGGGCCAAGTTTCCTTAGGGGTGAATTTATAATCTTTCTAAGCCCGAATGGAAGGCCATGGAAGATTATATTAAGGAGAGCCTTGGTAAAGGGCATATTAGACCTTCTGTCTCTCCTATGGGGGCGGGGTTTTTCTTTGTTAAGAAAAAAGATGGTGGTCTTAGGCCATGTATCGATTACCAGAGATTAAATAAAATCACTGTCCAGAATAGATACTCCCTCCCATTGATTCCGGATTTATTAAACCAGGTTCTGGGGGGCAACCTGGTTTTCCAAGATTGACCTGAAAGGGGCATACAATCTAATCCAAATAAAGGAGGGAGACGAATGGCATTCAATACTCCGGCAGGGCACTTTGAATATCAGGTGATGCCTTTTAGACTCAGCAATGTCCCAGCTGTGTTCCAAAACTTCATGAATGGCATTCTTAGGGAGTTCTTAGGTAAATTTGTTATTGTCTATCTTGACGACATTTTGATATTCTCTCCTGACTTCAAATCCTATGTGTCTCATGTTTAACAAGTATTAGAGGTGTTGAGGGAGAATCAGCTATCCGCTAAGCAAGAGAAATGTGTTTTGGTGTACAGGAGATTCTGGGCATGTTCTGACTCCTCACTCCTTCAAGATGGATCCTGGTAAGGCACTAGCAATTAAGGAATGGGTAAGACCTTCATCCTTAAGGGCCTTACAACGGTTCTTAGGTTTCGCCAATTACTATCGTAAATTTTTTATGAATTTTTCCGTAATTGCTAAACCGTTGTCCGACCTTACTAAGAAAGGGGCGGATTTGGAGAATTGGTCTACTGAGGCCATTTTGTCATGGATGGTGTTGCAGAAAGCTGGAACTTATAAATAAACATCCGACTGGCTTGATCACAAACTAAGGAGCTTATGGGTGAGCCTTATAAAACCCCTAGAGCTCTCCCTGACTGCTATGCACATGCAAAGGTCTTTATGGTAGACGATTGCATGCCCATGTACCTAATACTATGTGACACCGGAAAACCCTATAATAGTGAGGGGACACGACCACCGGCTCCCTGCACTTAATACGGACGGAGTCAGGGTCACCTAGAATCAAGCCAGCAAGGAAACACAAATAAAGGAAACAGACTTATCTGAGGAATCAGCAGAAGCAGCCTCCAGCAGTGAACACAATCCAGGAAGAAGTATAAACCGCAAAGTGAGACAGTATGGGAGGGAATATAAAGAGAGACAATTAGTGTAAATAGGTGACAGCTGGGAGAAGGAAAGGAGATGACAAAGTGAAACCAAAACAAAGAACGTCATGCAGGTAGAGAAGAACATCTAACAGACCTTCTCACAGAAGTGGCGGTGACACATTTCTTCATTTGAAAAAATTAAAAAAAGGAATTCAGTAGCGCTTCCATTCTGATCCAGCCTGATCAGGAGAGACCTTTTATTGTGGAGGTGGATGCGTCCGAGGACGGCGCAGGAGCAGTCCTTTCACAGGGTCCTGCTAGCCTCACTACCCTGAGACTATGTGCCTTCTTCTCCAGGAAATTATCTCCCACGGAGAGAAACTACAACATAGGGAATAGGGAGCTGCTGGCCATTAAATGGGCATTTGAGGAGTGGAGGCATTTTCTGGAGGGGGCAAGACATTGTGTAACTGTTGTCACTGACCATAAAAACCTTATGTTTCTCGAGTCTGCTAAGAGGTTAAATCCCCGTCAAGCTAGATGGGCTCTGTTTTTTACTCGATTTGATTTTTCCATTATTTTCAGGCCGGGAAGTAAAAATGTGAAGGCGGACGCATTATCTCGGAGCTTCTATGCTTTTCAACCTACTGAGGTACCACCTGAATCCATCCTACCAGCAAAAGTCTTCATAGCAGCTCTAACCCAGGATATCTCGGCTCGCATTATATCTGAACAACATCTGGCACCGGTATCCACTCCAACAGATAAGTTGTATGTTCGCATACAATTTTGTCTCCAGCTGTTGAGTGAGTGTCACGATTCTGCCTTTTGTGTACATCCAGGTGTGGAGGGCACTAAGGATCTGGTTTCTAGATCTTATTGGTGACCCACTCTAACTAGGGATGTCAAGTCCTACGTGTCAGCCTGTGAGGTTTGTGTCAGGTCCAAGACACCTAGGACGCCCTGCTGGTAACCTACGACCCCTACCAATTCCCAGTAGACCCTGGTCCCATATCTCGATGGACTTTATAACTGACCTACCGCCGGCGGAGGGTAAGACTGTAGTTTGGGTAGTGGTCGATAGGTTTAACAAGATGGTCCATTTCATTCAACTGTCTAAACTCCCGAATGCCAAAACCCTGGTGTCTATTTTTGGGAAAGAAATTGTTCGATTGCATGGTATCCCGGAAAATATTGTTTTTGACAGGGGTGGGCAGTTTGTGTCCAAATTCTGGAGGGCCTTCTGTCAAAAATGTCAAATTTCATTGTCTTTTTCCTCTGCCTACCACCCTGAGAGTAATGGGCAGACTGAACGCCTTAATCAGTCTGTGGAACAATTCTGTACATTGTATGTTGCTGATGACCAGCAATTATGGGTGAAATTTCTTCCATTGGATGAATTTGCTTTGAATAACTGTGTCAATTCTTCTGTTGGGGTTTCACCTTTCTTTTGTAACCATGGTTTCCATCCCCGTTTTCATTCTGGGTCATCCGTCTCCCCTTCTAACCCTGAGGCGGATAGGCTCTCCCCTGAACTGTGCACAGTTTGGGCCCGGGTTCAATCGAACTTAGAAAGGGCTCAAAGTTCTCAGAAACTTAAGGCCGATAGGAGACGTTCAAGGGGGGTGAATTTTCAGGTTGGGGATAAGGTATGGTTGTCCTCCAGGAATCTCTCTCTTAAGGTAGATTCTAAAAAGTTTGCCGCTCTTTTTTTTGGACCATATAAGATCACGGAGGTAATTAACCTGGTATCATTTAGGTTGGAGCTGCCCGAGTCATTCCACATTCATAATGTGTTCCATAAATCTCAACTTAAAAAAATATTTTGAACCATCGAAAGCCTCGCCTCTGCCGGTTCTTGTTAATGATGCTGTCGAGTATGTGGTGTCTAAAATAGTGGATGTCAGGAAGGTGCGAAATTCCTTGCAGTACCTGATTCACTGGAAGGGGTATAGACCTGAAGAGAGATCTTAGGTACCTGCCAGGGAGGTGCATGCCCCTAGACTTGTTCAAAAATGTAATTTAGAACACCCTGAAAGGCCATCGCCTGAAGTCTTGGGTCCGGTGACCCCTCGTAAAAGGGAGGGTACTGTAACGGGGTGCCGAAGGCGCACTCTGTCTCCCATCAGCCGCAGACCTGCTGCTTAGCTTCGGGTGCGAGGATCTGTGTTTGACCTCGTTCCCAGGGTGGCTGGGAGGCTCCCTGCTCCTAGGTCTGCCTTGAGCGCCGAGCTGATCACTCGGTGCTCGACCGGTCGGTCTGTCGGTCATGTGACGCTGGCCACGTCACATGACCCTCATTTCCCACTATAAATACAGGCAGCCTGCTGGCCACAGGTTGCCTGTTAATTTAGGTTCCTGACAGTTGTTGGATACCTATGTACTTACCTGATCCTGTTCCCTGACGATCCTTTGCCTGCTCCTCCTGTACTTCACATCCTTCCTGGTATATTGACCTCGGCTTCCACCTGACTATTCTTTGCAGACTCCTTTGGTACTTCTCGACTCTCCTGGTATTTATGACCCCAGCTTCTCCTGACCTTTCTTTCCTTTTCCTTCTGTACTGCGTTGTCTTGGTTTTGACCCGGTCCGTTCACTATCCGTTATTTGTCTTGTCTGTCCTTCCCGCACGTATCCTAAGTTAGGGACTTCCATCCAGTTGTCCCCTGTCATCAGGACTCGTGAGGCAAGTAGGCAGGGCTAGGGGTGAGGGTGGAGCGCAGTGGTCACTATCCTCCCCCCTGTGTGTGTGTGTGTGTGTGTGTGTACATGATCAAGAAGAAATGTGGGAAAAGTTATTGAGGCGCAAATGTGGGACAAATTACAGAAGCCCAAATGTGGGCCAAAAGAGTCAAGCGGAATTGTGGGAAAAGCTATTGAGGGGCAAATGTTGGCTAAAAGAGTATAGCGGAAATGTGAAACAAAGTATTGAAGCTTAAATGTGGTACAACTTGCTTAAGTTTAAGCATTGATTCAAAGGAGGTGGCATGCATCAATTAAAGAAACATTTCAGAAATTTTATTCCCTGTCACCTATGTAGAGCAGGGGTTTATTCACGTATAAAATTGACGAGAATAAAAGTCAACCCAAGAATGTAACAGAAAAATGACAGAAATTAATTAACTTGGTAGAACAGGGTTCTATGACAGAAAACAATTGTTTATTGTCACCCGAAAAAGTAAAATAAAAATTATTGAAATTTATTAAGCTTTCAACTAGGTAGAGGAGGGGTATATCACACCTAAAAATTAGTGAATTTGACCCTAAAATGTAACTGACAAATGTTATTTTTCTTTTTACCGGTCTAATAGGTATTGCAGTGGTACATCACATCAAAAAAATTGCTGAATTTCACTATAAAATGTAACTGCCAATTTTTTTTTTTTTTTTACCGGTTTACTAGGTATAGCAGTGGTACTTTACACCCCAATTTTTTTAAATTTCACTAGAAAATGTAACTGACAATTTATTTTTATTTTTTTACCGGTCTACTAGTTATAGCAGTGGTACTATACACACCAAAATTAGTGAATTTCACCAGAAAATTGCCAATTATTTTTTTGTTTTGTTTAACCTTTCTACTAGGTATAGCAGTGGTACTTATACACCCCAAAAATTTGTTAATTTCACCAGAAAAAGTAACTGACAATTTTTTTTTTTTTTTTACTGGTCTACTAGTTATAGACACTTTGATACTATGTGTTAGCAGTTATGCACAATCAGTTGGTTTGACTGATATAGAAAATTCACTGCAAATAAAAGTTATACATCTACATTCTATCAACACTATATATTGGTTTCACTATAGAGACAGTATGACTGTTCTCCACCATTGGAAAGTGGTACTGTCACAACCTATGGTCTTGGTCGTGACTCTGGATCCGCATGCGGTTGCCTGGGGTTCGGTTCTATTGTCAACCACATGGTGAGGGCTGCTTGTAGGTTGCTGCTGGCAACTCGATTGGGTACTTGGCAGTATAGCAGCCTGAACTGTTGCTAGGCAGCTTACTGTCAAGTGCATGCAGTTTCACCTGTTGTGTGTGTGTATGTATGCACTTAGGAGCCGCATGCAGTTGCCCGCCTTCTGGGTGTTGTGTCAACCGCAGCTGGGGGCACTTAGTTGTATGCTTCAAATGCGGTTGCCAAGGACAACAGATGTGCATGCGGTTGTCTTTGGCAACGTGTACTTTTATGTATGCACTTTGTCTGTTTGTTGTGCACGGGGTTATGTTTGTATGCACTAAGACACCTCACTTCACTTGCGGTTGTCCGCGGCAACGTCTGGTGTTGTGTGCATGTGGTGGCAGTGTCTCGGCCAGCTGGCTGTTCTTCAGGACATGGTTGCCACACATGCCGTTGCCAGCGGTAACAGGTGAGTGTGTTTGTGTGCTTTTCCCTTTGTGTGGCTTCAATACCCTGCCTGGTGTAGGAAGGGTTAACTCCCTCCTTTCTGTGTGAACACTGGGTGTGTCTGAGTATGGGTGTGGCTACTTTGGGCTATAAAGCCTCTGCTTAGAGCAGTAGTCAGAGGGGGTTCTTCAGCCATGCAGTGCTGGAGACATCCTCCTGGGTAATCACAATCTGCCAGTGGGGGCCATCCTTCTGGTCATAAAATTATGTTACACGGTGTTATGAAGGTGTGTGTGGGGTTTCCTTATTATTGCAGCTTATGGTCCTGGGTTCCTGTGTGATGTCTGGTGTGTGCTGTGTTCGTTTGTGTTCTGAACAGCAGCACTTGCACATGGGTTCCAGGCTTTGTTGTCTGTGGCAGGTGAGTGTTGTGTTGGTTGCATTTGCCTGTCACTGCCATAAGTTGTTTCTGTTCCCCTTGTAGCTTGGCCACTTTAGACTCTTGTTTCTCTGTGTCCAGGAGGAACGGGCTGTCTACCCAGCTCCTAGTTCAGGGAACGACGGAGGGTCAGTAGGGATCCGAGGTTCCTGAGCATGGGCCCTCCTACCTTTAAGGGCGGCTCATGCAGCTAGGAGTCAGGGTCAGATTAGGGAAGCGCTAGGAGGTGACCTGTTCCCTAATTCTGTGGTTCTGGCCAAGTAGCAACCTTACCATCACCTGGCACCGCACGGCTGAGGGTTTTCCCCATCCTCAGCCGTGACAGGTACAAATTATACACACAACAGTATCCTGCGATCAGCACGCTCATAGTTAATGCACCATGATTGGTACACATATATATAAAAATAAATGCTGAATGGGACTAGTTCTCTGAGTTGTCAATAGCAACTACCAGCAGATGAGAGTTTAATAAATCTGATATCTCACTGCACTCTGAGAATTTTTACATTTAGATTTTCCTTATTGTGTTTAGATTTTAAAATGGACTAAATAAAGGTATATTGTATCACTAGTTAGAGACCCCTCAAGGGATTTTTTGGTCTACAGACCGCACAGCATATTGATTATTATATCTCAAGGGTGTCTAAAGAGACTTTAGATTTGATTCAGCAGTGGTACTTCACACCCAAAAAATGCTGAATTTCAACAGAAAATTTAACTGACAATTTTTTATTTTTTTTGTTAACCAGCCTACTAGGTATACCAGTGGTACTTCACACCACAAAATTGTTGAATTTCAACTGAAAATGTAACTGACAAATATATATTTTTGTTAACCGGCCTACTAGGTATAGCAGTGGTACTATACACCCCAAAATTTGTGAATTTCACCAGAAAATGTTCATGACAATTTTATTTTATTTTTTTAACCGGCCTACTAGGTAGAGCAGTGGCACTATACATCCAAAAATTGGAGAATTTCACCATAAAATGTAAGAGACCAATTTATTTAATTTTTTTTAACCGGCCTACTAGGTATAGCAATGGTTCTATACACCCAAAAATTGGTTAATTTCACCAGAAAAATGTAAATGACAAAGTAGTGATATGATATAAAACAAAACACATGCAAAAAAACTAAAATTGATTTATGAGGTGGAGTTCCATATGGAGTAGAAGCTTGAGGAGGCGGTGAACGTAGCAGAGTAGGCGGAGGAGGACGAGATAGCCAACACAGGTTTTTGGTTTTAATTTAATTTTGTAAAATTAAGGTACACTCCAAAAGAGTGTGAAATATCCAAAATATAAACATGAGCAATTGTGTTGCAGTATAACAATGGCTGCTTAGTGCCGGTATACATGTCTATTCTGCACAAGGTTCAATATAATGAACGTGAGCTTGTCCACATTAGCTGCAGACAGGCAGCTGCGCTTGTCTGTTATGACTTCCCCTGCTTTGCTAAACACACGTTCAGATAATACACTGGCAGGCCAGCACCTCCAAGGCGTAAAGGGCAAACTCAGGCCATGTGCCCAATTTGGAGACTCAGAAGTTGAAGAGGGCAGACCCGTCATTCAGTACATGTAGGCGTGTGCACACATACTACTCCACCATGTTGGTGAAATGCTGCCTCCTGATAAGACGTTCCATATCAGCTGGTGGTGCTGGTTGTTGTGGCGTGCTGACAAAGCTTTTCCACATGTCGGCCATGCTAACCCTGCCTTCTGAGTTTCTGGCGGTGCCCCAGCTGCATTGGCGACCTCTTCCTCGTCCTCTGCCTTTGCCTTGTGCTTCCACTATGCCCCCGCTGTCGTGTGGGAATGCTAACAGCAGCGCGTCTACCAGTGTGCGCTTGTATTCGTGCATCTTACGATCACGCGCCAAGGAGGGAATTAAGGACGGTACGTTGTTCTTGTAACAGAGATACAGCAGCGTGGCCACCCAGTAATCAGCACAAGTTAGAATGTGGGCAACTCGGCGGTCATTGCGGAGACACTGCAGCATGTAATCGTTCATGTATGCCAGGCTGCCCAGAGGCAACGAAAAGCTGTCCTCTGAGGGAAGTGTAAAGTCTGTGTCCTCTGTATCCCTCCATCCATGCACCAGTGATGGCCATGAGCTGGTCTCGGTGCCACCCTGCTGTGAACATGGTTCCTCCTCCTCCATCTCCTCCTCCTCCTCATCTTCCACCTCGTCATCCTCCAGAACTGTGGTCTGGCTGGACAATTGGGTACCTTGGGTTTGTGGGTGCAGGAACCCACCCTCGTAGCCACTTGGGAATGACTGGCCGGAAACCCTATGAAATGATCCCTCTTCCTTTTCCTCCTGTGCCACATCCTCTTTCATCATTGCCAGGAGTGTTTTTTCAAGGAGGCATAGAAGTGGGATAGTAACGGTGAGAATGGCGTTATCGGCACTGGCCATGTTGGTGGAGTACTTGAAACAGCGCAACAAGGAACACAGGTATCGCATGGAGGCCCAGTCATTGGTGCTGAAGTGGTGCTGTTCCGCTGAGCGACTCACCCGTGCGTGCTGCAGCTGAAACTCCACTATCAGCTGCTGCTGCTCGCACAGTCTGGCTAGCATGTGTAAGGTAGAGTTCCCCTTGTGGGCACGTCGCATATGAGCGGGAAGGCCGAAGTTACGCTGCATTGCTGACAGGCGAGCAGCAGCAGGGTGAGAACGCCTAAAGCGCGCACAGACGGCCCGCACTTTATGGAGCAGCTCTGACATGTCGGGGTCATTTTTAAGGAATTTCTGCACCACCAAATTCAGCACATGCGCCAGGCAAGGGATGTGCGTCAAACCGGCTAGTCCCAGAGCTGCTACGAGATTTTGCCCATTATCGCACACCACTAGGCTGGGCTTGAGGCTGACTGGCAAAAACCACTCATCGGTCTGTTGTTCAATGCCTGTCCACAGCTACTGCGTGGTCTGTGGCTTGTCCCCAAACAGATACATTTTAAAACTGCCTGCTGTGTTTTACCCATGTCTGTACTCAAGTTGGTGGTGAAGGTGTTACGCTGACGGGATAAGGAGCTGGTAGAGGATGAGGAAGCAACAGGAGGCAAACTGAAGTGCTCTGCAATCCTCGGTGGTGGAAGTACATGCGCCAAACTGCTATCCGCCTAAGGCCCAGCCGCCGCTGCATTTACCCAGTGTGCTGTTATGGAGATATAATGGTCCTGACCGTGCTTACTGGTCCACGTATCCGTAGTCAGGTGCACCTTGCCACAGATGGCGTTGCGCAGTGCACACCTGATTTTGTCCCCTACTTGGTTGTGCAGGAAAGGGATGACTCGCCTTGAAAAGTAGTGGCGGCTGGGCACGACATACTGTGGGACAGCCACCACCATAAGGCCTTTAAAACTATCTGTCTCCACCAGACGGAATGACAGCATTTCAAATGCCAGTAATCTAGAAATGCTGGCATTCAGGGCTAGGGATCGCGAGTGGGTAGGGAGGTACTTCCTCTTCCTTTCCAGCGTTTGGGATATGGAGAGTTGAACGCTTGCGTGGGACATTGTGGAGATGCTTGGTGACCCAGGTGTTGGTGTTGCTGGCAGATCCTCTGTTTGCGGGGTGTCAGGTGGCACTCTCATTTCAGAGGTGGATGAAGAGGCCGCAACTGCAGCAGAAGAGGAAGCAGGAGGAGCCAGAGACCTTTCTTGGATTTTGAGGTGTCTACTCTTAAATGCCTGGTCATGCAGGTTGTGCTCAGGTTGAGAAAGTTTATGCCTTGCTTCAGGTTCTGATTGCACAGCGTGCAAACCACTCGTGTCTTGTCGTCAGCACATTGTCTTAAGAACTACCATGCCAGGGAACTCCTTGGAGCTGGTGTGATCGGTCCCTTGCTGCGGTGGGCAGTAGGAGGCGTACTGTCTAGAGGACGGCCGCTCCGCTTTTGCACCCTGCTTACTCTTCTGCTGTGCTGGTGGCTCTGTGCGACCACCGCCTCTCCCTCCAAACTACATAGGTCACTCGCATGACCTTGATTCCATGTGGGGTCGAGGACCTCATCGTCCTCCACATCATCTTCCACCCAGTCTTCACCCCTGACTTCCTTGTCGGAGTTGGCACCTGTGTTTCGTCATCATCCGAGACGTGCTGTGATGGTCCTCCCATGTACTCATATTAAAAGATAAGTGGTTGGGCATCAGTGCACTCAATCTCTTCCACTTGAGTCATCAAAAAGCAGAAGAGATTGCTGCATGATTTGGGCTCAGACTGCTTGGCTGATTTGCAAGGGGGTGAGGTGAAAGACTGGTGGACATGGGCTGCAGGTGCCAACTGTGGTCTTTCAGCAGGAGACTGGGTGGGAGACAATGTGAAGGAACTGAATCCACTGTCTGCAACCCAGTATACTAGGATGGGGTTTCACTTGTGCGTGTATCTGGCATAGATCGACCACGTCCTCTCCCTGCAACAGGAGCTCCACCAGCAGCACCACGACCTGGGACACGTTCCTTATTTGATACTCTCCTCAAGAAACTTATACTAAATGGGAGTAAAGGGTGTATCTCACACAGCCTGAACCAGACTAGGCCTCAATAAAAGATATATATTTTTTGCCCCAAATGGCTGTATTTTAAATGGCTAATTCAAACCCCTGTATGTAGAGGTAGTATCTCCAGGGCCCGAACCAGTGTAGGCCTGAAGTAAATATATCTTTGCACAAAATGGCTGTATTTCAAATGCCTAATTCAAACCCCTATTTGTAAAGGTGGTATCTCACAGGGCATGAACCTCTGTAGGCCTGAAGTAAATATATCTTTGCACAAAATGGCTGTATTTCAAATTGCTGCATTTCAAATGCCTAATTCAAACCCCTGTTTGTTGAGGTGGTATCTCACAGGGCATGAACCTCTGTAGGCCTGAAGTAAATATATCTTTGCACAAAATAACTGTATTTCAAATGACTGTATTTCAAATTCCTTATTCAAACCCCTGTATGTAGAGGTGGTATTTCAGAGGGCCTGAACCTCTGTAGGCCTGAAGTAAATATATCTTTGCACAAAATGGGTGTAATTCAAATGCCTAATTCAAACCCCTGTATGTAGAGGTAGTATCTCACAGGGCCTGAACCAGTGTAGGCCTGCAGTAAATATATCTTTGCCCAAAATAGCTGTATTTAAAATGCCTGATTCAAACCCCTGTTTGTTAAGGTGGTATCTCACAGGGCCTGAACCTCTGTGGGCCTGAAGTAAATATATATTTGCAAAAATGGCTGTATTTCAAATGGCTGTATTTCAAATGCCTAATTCAAACCCCTGTATGTAGAGGTGGTATCTCATAGGGCCTGAATCTCTGTAGGCCTGAAGTAAATATATTTTTGCACAAAATGGCTGTATTTCAAATGGCTGTATTTAAAATGCCTAATTCAATCCCCTGTATGTAAAGGTAGTATCTAACAGGGCCTGAACCAGTGTAGGCCTGCAGTAAATATATCTTTGCCCAAAATAGCTGTATTTAAAATGCCTGATTCAAACCTCTGTTTGTTAAGGTGGTATCTCACAGGGCCTGAACCTCTGTGGGCCTGAAGTAAATATATCTTTGCAAAAATGGCTGTATTTCAAATGGCTGTATTTCAAATGCCTAATTCAAACCCCTGTATGTAGAGGTGGTATCTCATAGGGCCTGAATCTCTGTAGGCCTGAAGTAAATATATCTTTGCACAAAATGGCTGTATTTCAAATAGCTGTATTTCAAATGCCTAATTCAATCCCCTGTATGTAAAGGTAGTATCTAACAGGACCTGAACCAGTGTAGGGCTGCAGTAAATATATATTTGCACAAAATGGCTGTATTTCCAATGCCTGATTCAAAACCCTGTATGTAGAGGTGGTATCTCAGAGGGCCTGAACCTCTGTAGGCCTGAAGTAAATATATCTTTGCACAAAATGGCTGTATTTCAAATGGCTGTATTTCAAATGCCTAATTCAAACCACTGTATGTCGAGGTAGTATCTCATAGGGCCTGAACCTCTGTAAGCCTGAAGTAATTATATCTTTGCACAAAAAGGCTGTATTTCAAATGGCTGTATTTCAAATGCCTAATTTAAACCACTGTATGTCGAGGTAGTATCTCACATGGCCTGAACCTCTGTAGGTCTGCAGTAAATGTATCTTTGCTCAAAAAGGCTGTATTTCAAATGGTTGTATTTCAAATGCCTAATTCAAACCCCTGTATTTAGGGGGGTATCTCACAGGGCCTGAACCACTGTAGGCCTGCAATAAATATATCTTTGCACAAAATGGCTGTATTTAAAATGGCTGTATTTCAAATGCCTAATTCAATCCCCTGTATGTAGAGGTAGTATCTCACAGGGGCTGAACCAGTGTAGGCCTGCAGTAAATATATTTTTGCCCAAAATGGCTGTATTTCAAATGCCTGATTCAAACCCCTGTTTGTAGAGGTGGTATCTTACAGGGCCTGAACCTCTGTAGGTCTGAAGTAAATATACAGTACAGACCAAAAGTTTGGACACACCTTCTCATTCAAAGAGTTTTCTTTATTTTCATGACTATGAAAATTGTAGATTCACACTGAAGGCATCAAAACTATGAATTAACACATGTGGAATTATATACATAACAAAAAAGTGTGAAACAATTGAAAATATGTCATATTCTAGGTTTTCAAAGTAATCACTTTTTGCTTTGATTACTGCTTTGCACACTCTTGGCATTCTCTTGATGAGCTTCAAGAGGTAGTCACCTGAAATGGTTTTCACTTCACAGGCGTGCCCTGTCAGGTTTAATAAGTGGGATTTCTTGCCTTATAAATCGGGTTAGGACCATCAGTTGCGTTGTGGAGAAGTCAGGTGGATACACAGCTGATAGTCCTACTGAATAGACTTTTAGAATTCGTATTATGGCAAGAAAAAAGCAGCTAAGTAAAGAAAAACGAGTGGCCATCATTACTTTAAGAAATGATGGTCAGTCAGTCCGAAAAATTGGGAAAACTTTGAAAGTGTCCCCAAGTGCAGTCACAAAAACCTTTAAGCGCTACAAAGAAACTGGCTCACAAACGGACCGCCTAAGGAAAGGAAGACCAAGAGTCACCTCTGCTGCGGAGGATAAGTTCATCCGAGTCACCAACCTCAGAAATCGCAGATTAACAGCAGCTCAGATTAGAGACCAGGTCAATGCTACACAGAATTCTAGCAGCAGACACATCTCTAGAACAACTGTTAAGAGGAGACTGTGTGAATCAGGCCTTCATGGTAGAATATCTGCTAGGAAACCACTGCTAAGGACAGGCAACAAGCAGAAGAGTGTCACAAGGGTGTCAAGAACCACGCCTGACTCCGTAATACCCGGGGTTAGGAAGTCGCAGCGGTTGGCTGCGCGCTCTATGTAGTAAGATAGGGCTGTTTCCTTATGGTAGCTTTCTGGGTTTGCTTTGCAACCCTTTTAGGCTCACTCAGGGATCTGTAGCTCCTTCTCCTCAGCTGTTCCTTGTCCAGCACTCCCAACCTCCTTATAGTCCCCTCTCACACTTCTCTGGTTGCCAGATATAGAGCTTCCTGCCTGGACTTCTATACTGACCCACTGGAGCTGTATTGCTGCGTTCTCTGGTTGTTGGTCCAGAACGTTTCTCTCCGGAAACCTGTTGGACCTTTGTGGGCTGCTGTGGTCGCCCACCTGGGTTTATGTGTCTGTCTGTATTGTCTGTCCTCTCCCTGGTGTTTTTCCTCTTAGTGTCAGTGTTGCGGACTAGTGATCCCACCGGCCCGTTCACTATCTAGGGCTCATTTTAGGGAAAGCCAGGGTTTAGGCACGTGATCGCCGCACGGATGAGGAACTTGTCTAGGGACGTCAGGGCAGTCAGGTGCCAGCCGCAAGGTGAGTCAGGGGTCACCACCTTTCCCTCTCCCTTGGGCAGGGCTTTCCCTTTTCCCTCCCTGTGCGTGACGCCAGTCATTACAAAGAGACTGCTGCAAAATCCCTCTATTACTCCTACTATTTGGGCTAAAGAACACAAGGAATGGACATTAGACCAGTGGAAATCTGTGCTTTGGTCTGATGAGTCCAAACTTGAGATCTTTGGTTCCAACCACCGTGTCTTTGTGCGACGCAGAAAAGGTGAACGGATGGACTCTACATGCCTGGTTCCCACCATGAAGCATGGAGGAGGAGGTGTGATGGTGTGGGGGTGCTTTGCTGGTGACACAGTTGGGGATTTATTCAAAATTGAAGGCATACTGAACCAGCATGGCTACCACAGCATCATGCAGCAGCTATTCCATCCAGTTTGCGTTTAGTTGGACCATCATTTATTTTTCAACAGGACAATGACCCCAAACACACCTCCAGGCTGTGTAAGGGCAATTTGACCATGAAGGAGAGTGATGGGGTGCTGCACCAGATGACCTGACCTCCACAGTCACCGGACCTGAACCCAATCGAGATGGTTTGAGGTGAGCTGGACCGCAGAGTGAAGGCAAAAGGGCCAACAAGTGCTAAGCATCTCTGGGAACTTCTTCAAGACTGTTGGAAGACCATTTCAGGTGACTACCTCTTGAAGCTCATCAAGAGAATGCCAAGAGTGTGCAAAGCAGTAATCAAAGCAATGAATGAGAAGGTGTGTCCAAACTTTTGGTCTGTACTGTATCTTTGCACAAAATGGCTGTATTTCAAATGCCTGATTCAACCCCCTGTATGTAGTGGTGGTATCTCACAGGGCCTGAACCAGTGTAGGCCTGAATTCAATATTGGTGCACAAAATGGCGGTATTTAAAATCTCTGAATGTATCCCAAATGTATTAAGGGTGTTATCTCACAATGACATCTGCATGAAAGGCTGCCAACTAAATTTTTTGTGCCCAAATGAGTGTTTGTTTAAAAACTGAATTTGACAGCAGTATATAAGCCTGTAATTTCACATTTGCTGATGCTGAAGGCCTAGAAATTGTGTTTTTTGTCAAAAGAGTGTGTTTTTCAAACCCCAGAAAATGATGGGTGTATTTCTACCTTAAATTGCACATTGACTAATACAGATGTTGTAGATTGCCAAAAACTTATTTTTTTGCTAACAGAATATGAAAGCTGTATATATTAATCTTGAATGTAATACTTGCAGATCTGGAAAATACTGTTTTTGGGGGAAAAAAAAAAGTGTTTTTCAAACCCCAGAAAATGATGGGTGTATTTCTACCTTAAATTGCACACTGACTAATGTAGATGTTGTAGTTTGCCCCCAAAAATGGTGATTTGCAATGTCCCAAAAGCTCATATGCAGTGCTGGTGCACTGAGCATGCATAAAATGGCCGCCGCCCACCTAACTAACAGAATTCTAAAAGTTAGTACTTTTTGGTCAATGACCTCAGGGCAGGTTAAAACGATAGTGCCCTGCACCCACACAACTATTTGTCTGTAGATCGCTGAGTTAGATTCTCTCCTAATCTCTCCCTGAAATCACAAGTCCAGAAGCATCCTCTACCTACACTTGTAACAGCAGAGTGATGTTCAGCGCTATATGACTCAAGCTTATATAGAGCCTGGGTCACATGCAGCTCTGGCCAATCACAGCCATGCCATTAGTAAGCATGGCTGTGATGGCCTCTTGGGGCAAGTAGTATGCCGCTTGTTGATTGGCTGCTGTGCAACCTTTCAAAAAGCGCCAAGAAAGCAGCGAACACCGAACCTGAACTTTTACAGAAATGTTCGGGTCCGGGGTCCAAAAATCCTAAAGTTCGGTACGAACCCAAACTTTACAGTTAGGGTTCGCTTAACCCTACTGCCAACCATTGCCAAAGTCTGCTGGGACCAAAGACCAAAGCTGGTCATTGCTTGGATGAAAGTTATCTTCAGTAAAGACAAGTTTGAACTTCACCAAAAGGTCTGGACATCAATTTCTGCTGCAAAATCCCTCTATTACTTCTACTATCACTACACTCAATTTATTGCAAATGAGCCAGGAGCCAGGAGTCCAGCCGTACCCAGGTAAGAGACACTGTTGACACCATTATCACCACCCATAGAGACTAGTGATGGACGAACATCTGCCGGGACGGTTCGCGAATGCGATCAAATGTTCGCGAACCGCAAGTTTGCGGCGGGTCCCATTCACTTTAATGGCAGGCGAACCTGAAAAACCTTCAGCTCATATTTGCAGCCAAGAAATAATTACTATAAGTGCACAAATAGTCCCACAACATGGACAATGACATACCAGATGTATTATTCGAATTTGCGATCTCCATAATTATTATTTTTTTCAATGCAAAATATTGGCAATATAATTTTCACGTACATTCATGCGCAAATGCACTACACAGGACCCAAATGCACTATAAAGAAAGTATATTGGTATATAACACCCCGCTTCAATCAGTTTTTTGGGTGGACCACTGGTATATCACAGTCCCTCTATATACCTGCAGTATCGCAGCAGAACCGCACACAACTGCCGCACAATACAAATGCACTATAATATAGTTTCTAGCATAGCAAGTACAGTATATTCGCAAAACACGGACACTGGCAATGTGCATTCCGCAATTTATGGACCGCACATCGCCGGCACTATAATTGAAAATGCCTAATCTTGTCTGCAATTGCAGACAAGAATAGGACATGTTCTATTTTTTTGTGGAAACGGAAGCACAGATGCGGAAGTGCGGATCCGCAAATGCGGATAGCACATTCCGGCCCCATTGAAGATGAATGGATCTGCACCCATTCCGCAAAATTGCGGAACGGATGCGGACCCATTTTGCGGATGTGTGCATGGAAACAATATTTCTCAAAATAAAAATTAATTAAATTATTAAAGTTAAGCAAAAAGCATAGATGTAGTAGGCAATAACGAGTGCAGCACTAAATCAGAAACCATATGTCCTACCACAATCCGGGGGGTTCCAGTGCATATCGATGAATCCAGGAGGGAAAGCAAAAAAACATTCATACCTGGGCTAGAGAATGATGTGGTATTGAAGGACAGGGTGGGCAAAGAACTGTCCCTAAAATTGCCCTACAGGGGGGTGCTATTCTGGCCCTGATAGCCTAACCACAAACCACCCGCCCTGATAGAAGCGACCCCGTCCGGAACCTTACCTTATATAAAAATGGCCCTAGTAAGCCCCTAGCCCCATGACTTCCAGGTGATCACTATATAGATCTATGTGTTTTTTCAATCAATGTGTTTTTATTGATTTTGAGACATATGAAAGATCATCAGTGTACAGTTACATGGTCAGCGCTACACATAGCCACATTGGCAGCGCCAGCTGAACCGTATTACAGGTACATCAATGTGTATTAGAAAACAGATAGTAAACAAACAACAAATAACATACAGCCCGCTCCATAAGCAATTGTGGGGACGAAACCCCAAAGCATTCAAAGAATCCGTATGACCCCATCATTAGCATTTGACACTGGCGTATGAAGTGTCGTCATAGTCAAGTGTGAGAATGAGGAAGGGCAAGAAGGGCAAGAAGGGCAGGGAGGGAGGGAGGGGAACAAACGACAGAAGGGAGAACGTATGTGGAATAAAATACAATCTAGTTGAATACACTTACATCAGCGCATTTAGGTACTAGTAGCAAGGCCGATTTATTGGCCTGTATTTGTGGGAGGGGCGTCCTGGCCTATATCTGACTCACAGCTCCTCAGGTGGCAACGGACGGCAGCGATATTCCTGGTTACAGCAGACAGCGTCAGCGTTCCCAGCACGACGTCACTTCCGGTTCGCGCTCCCTCTGGCGGTCCTGGTGCGGCGGGTGAGTAGCTGCTGCCTCAGCGCAGCATCGGCTCGGTTAGTCCGGTCGGTGGGGTCGGTCCCTCTAAGGTAAGAGAGGGACATCCCCACACCGGAGCGGCAGTCTGGCAGCACGCCCCGCTCCCACGTGACTTGCACTCAGGTTGCAGGAGTCAGCGAGACTCCGATTTCTTTCCAGGGTTACCTCCGTTCAGGTCAGGTTTGTGGTTCAGAGTGTAAGTGCCCGGCGGCACGGGAGGGGAGGGAGGGGGGGAAGGTGGTCACAGCAGTGCGCAGTCGGCACGGGAGCATTTGCAGCCAGCTCATGTGTTTAGTGATGCACTGGCCAGATGTTTATCCACAACACTTCTGTGTCGCACTGTATTCAGTGATTTTATGCAACTATTGAGTTTTGTGACAAATGGATTTGTTGCAATGATTGTGATGTCACGTGATAGAGCACTTTGTACCATGTGTCTTACCAATTTGCATCATGTGACTGGATTGCACTTGCTTTTGGGTATATATACCCTGTTATTGCACTGTTGTACAGTTTGACAAAAGCCAGGGCAGGTGCAGCATGGTGTCTGGTAGAAATCGCACAGAACACGTAAGCCATCTCCAGGGGGCTGTCATTGTGTCATCTTGGGCCTGGTTTGTGGAAGGCTTCCAAAAAAAAAAAAAAAAGAGAGGACATTGTTTTGTGGGGGTAAAGTCTAGCACGGGCCGCCGTGCTGTCAGTTTAGGTAGGGATATATATATAAAAAAAAAAAAAAAAAGGGGGGGGGGCATGCCGTGCAGTGTGATGGTGAGGAGTTGTTAGGGGCACGCACCCCCGATTACAAGCGCTCGATAAACGGGGCACGCCAGACCCGGCACATTGCATGGCATCATACGCATGGTTCCGCCACAGTTGGGCGGTTTCAGGTGCTGGTATTCACCTTTTTTCCAGCCTCACGTTTCTGGCACAGGCTCGTCAGCCATTCGGCCAGCCCCGCGTTTACCCTAGCAAGCAGGCAGTCGTGCCTCGCCACCCAGTCTGGGTCATCTGTACGCTGGCGCAAAAAAAATAAAAAAAATAAAATAAACCTTATTTTGTTCATTCATACGTAAAGGTTTACTTCCACGGTCGATCTCTTGCGTTCTTCTCATAACAGCGTCTTGTCCGGTTTTGGTAAGGTTTTTGCTCCTAATTCGTCCACTATCACACGTCCTCCTTCTTTTTTTTACCTCAGGTGGTCACCAGGGTCAATTTCTTGCATGTTGATTTCTGCAGTGGCGGTGGTGGTCGGAGCACGGGTGTTAGTCTATCTTGGCACCTAATGGTGTTAGTGACGGTCCTTCATTTTGCTTGTTTCAACAGTCCGATCATGTCTCACGGCTCAGACATCGTGGATGCCTCTGGCGAAGATCTGGGTTCTAGGGCGTCGGAATCCAGCAGTATTCCTTCTCTGCGTAATTGGACTGTGCCTAAACTCATGTCTGAATTAGCCAAGAGAGGCGTTCCTTTCCCGGCTGGGGCCCGGAAAGCAGAGTTGTATAGGCTATTGGTGTCCAACCCCGCAGAACCGCCCCAGCAAGAGGTCTCCATGGCCACAGTTCAGACCTCACTAACTCAGCTCCATGTCATGCTGAACAGCCTTACCTCCTCAGTGTCCGGGGTACAATCCAGATTGGAGTCAGTGGAGGCCAGGGTCGCTGGCTTGTCCTCACCCGCCACTCCGTTGCCAGTCGTAGCGGCACCCGTTGCCAGTACTTCAGGTAACTTTGTCACGGTACCCATCGTCACTCCAGCTCATTTCATTCCGGCCAACATCAAGAAGGACATCCTCGATGGCAGAGATGTGAACCTGGCCTCCCTCCTGATTGCCACTCGTGACTTATCGGACAATAGGGTCATTGCGTGCGGCGATGTTTCTGTTGTACTGAAGGGACGTGATCTTAGGCTCAGTAGAAAATTGACGATTCCGGAGTTTGTGCTTGCCTTCAGTCTTTACCGAGATGTCATCTGTTCGGTACGACCAGATAGGAGGGAAGAGTTGGACCTGTATCTCTTCAGGGTCACGGAGTTGGGCTACAAGTACGGAGGCTTCGGCTTCTATGACTACCATTGCTCCTTTTCTGCCAAAGCCGCAGCTGCGCTCAGTCAATTCCAGTTTACTACTAACTGGGCCAACATTGACACAGAGATATTCTGCAGGCATTTCGCGGGGCTGAAAGCACCGGCTTGCTCTTCATGCCAGTCTATCTATCATACTGGAGAATGGTGTCATAATGCCGCGAGTGCCCCGAGGTCCAATCCTTCTCCTCCTATTCCTGGTCGGAAACTCGGCCGGCCGATCAAGTATCTGGGCAGGTCGCAGATCTGCAACAACTACAATTTTGCCACTTGCAATTATAGTCAGTGTCGGTTGTTGCACATTTGCGCAAACTGTTTCCGAGCCCATCCGAAAGTCGCCTGCTCATTAAAAACCGATAAACATTGCATGAGCGTGGTAAATGTAGAACTCTTGGAGTCATACTTACAGGGGCACGAGGACGCCTCCTTCTGCGACTTCCTGGTGTCAGGTTTCACCCATGGTTTCCACACAGGTCTGGTGGCATTACCGGAACACACCCATGAGTGTAGGAACTTGCAGTCAGCATCCCTCAACCCCGGGTCCATAGATAGACTTCTCCAGGCAGAGCTAGACAAGGGGTACATCATCGGCCCCTTCTTGTCGTCCCCATTCGAACGCTGGAGGGTCAGCCCCATAGGGGTGGTTACGGGGAAGTTCAGCCGCAAAGAGAGGTTGATATTCGACTTATCAGCGCCACACGGGTTATCCACCCCCAGCGTGAATTCACTCATTCCAGCGGAGGAGGTCAGCATGGTGTACGCCTCCATCGATCAAGCCATTGCACTCATCCTTGCCACAGGCCCTGGGGCGATCTTGTCCAAAGCGGACATATCAGACGCCTTCAAGTTGATGCCAATCAGGCCAGAACTTTGGCGGTGGCACGGGATCAAGTGGAATTCTCTTTACTATTTTGCAACTAAGTTGACTTTCGGATCCCGCAGCAGCCCTTGGATTTTCGATCAACTGGCGAAAGCCTTGCACTGGATACTAGAGAACAGGTTTTGTTGCGAACACGTCATACATTACCTGGACGACTTTTTGTTGATCGAATCTCCACAGGGCTCGCCCAATGATCTTCAGAGCTTGTTAGCATGTTTCGCCCAACTAGGGGTCCCCGTTTCCTCCAAGAAGGTGGATGGTCCGGCAACCACCATCACTTTCCTGGGCATCGTGCTGGACACGGAGAGCATGTCAGCCAAATTGCCAGAAGACAAGTTGGCTAGGGTCCAGGCAGTCAATCTCAGTTTTGTCACCAGGAGGGTCACTACCAAGGTTGAGCTACAGTCATTGTTAGGCATGTTAAACTTTGCCATGCGCGTTATTCCCCAGGGCAGGTCGTTTGTAGCTAGGTTACTACCACTCCTCTCAGCAGCTCCCTGTCAGGACAGCCCGGTATTTCTGGACAGTCAAGCGCAAGCAGACTTGAGCATGTGGGACCACTTCTTGCGTCACTGGAATGGCGTGTCCATGTTTGTCCCGGCGGTCTCGCATGACTCCCCCGTCATATTCTCCAGCAGCGGGATCAGCACTGCGTTCGCTGCCATTTTTGGCTCCCATTGGCTGAACGGGGCGTGGCCGGGGGAGGTATGCGAGACCGCAGGAACCTCTCAGACAACGGAGGCTAGGGACTTGTATCCCGTAGTGGCGGCGGCTCGCGCTTGGGGTAACCTGTGGACAGGCCGCACCGTGGTCTTCGCTTCTGCTAGTCCTTCCTCCTTGGCCATCCTCGACAGTGGCAAATCCAGATCTCAGCTAGTCATGTCATTGATGAGACGTCTGGTGCAGTTGTCGCTCTTACACAACTTCTTATTCTGTGGTACCCTCATAGGTGATACGCAAGTAGTAACAGTTAACGCTTTAGCTGAGATGAATTACTTTTTATTTTCTCAGGTTTGCCCCGAAGCCGACGCATCGAGAACCCCGTCTCCTCGTCCGGCCACACTCTTTCTCAGCTAAACCGATACCTGAACACGGCCCATGGGCTGTTTGCCAGGTCGCTCTCAGCCAACACCACCAGAGCATACAACACTGGCTGGCGGTTGTACCTCAAGTTCCAACAGGAACACCCCCCAGGCGACCTGGGCCACATAGACTTCATATTGGCGTTCATCGGGTACTGTCACGAGCACATGCATCTTTCTCCCGGCACCGTCAAAACTTATCTGGCCGGGGTCCAACATCATATGTCTCGCTCGCAGCCAGAAAGAACGTCATTGTTTTCCAGTCACGTGGTCAAGGCCATGTTGAAAGGTCTACAGAACTGTACCCCAGGTGTCAACCCCCGTAGACAGCCCGTGTCCGGCCCCACATTCAGAGGCATGTCCGATCTGTTGGACCTCAGGCCTTTCGGGGTTCTGCAAAGCTTAGTGCTCAAAGCCGCCATCTACTTGGCCTTTTACGGCTTCATGAGGCCGGGTGAGTTCACGTCACTCAGCAGCCCCTTCCTATCCCGCCGACAGTTGGTTCCCAGCCCAGAGGGCTTTGTCCTGTCCTTACCTGTAACTAAGACTTCCCAGTCAGGTCCCCCTACCCTCATCAGGTTTTTCCCCACCTTTCACAAATGGTGTCCGGTCCACGTTCTACGGGAGTTGTCAGAAGCACTAGCCAGTCGCGGGGCTGACACCCCACTGTTACCTTTCGGGACAGCTGCATTGTCCACATCCCAATTCATAGCACACGCACGCATGCTAGCGACCAATTTGGGTTTAGACCCCCTCTCGGTGTCAGGGCATTCATTCAGGATAGGGGCAGCCTCTACCGCCTCCAGGCATCAAGTGCCAGCTCACATTATCCGCAAGTTGGGCCGATGGCGGTCCTCTTGTTACAGCCGGTATGTGCCGAACCCTGTCAGTGAGATTCACTGTGCCTTTCAGAATTTGGCGTTGTAAATATGTTAATAAACATGTGTGTATTTTCATGCTGGATTTTTGGCCTCTTTCAGGTGTACTCTCGACGGAAGCGGTTATGCCACAACTCAAGCTGCCAGTTTGCTTAGGGGGTATTTCAGGGCAGTAGGTTCTTTCACACATAGCCCCGGTCACAAGTAGCAAGGCCGATTTATTGGCCTGTATTTGTGGGAGGGGCGTCCTGGCCTATATCTGACTCACAGCTCCTCAGGTGGCAACGGACGGCAGCGATATTCCCCTCCCAGCCCGCCCCATTCTCTACATTCTCCCATAGGGTATACCCTCTTTCAGGTGTACTCTCGACGGAAGCGGTTATGCCACAACTCAAGCCGCCAGTTTGTTTAGGGGGTATTTCAGGGCAGTAGGTTCTTTCACACATAGCCCCGGTCACAATTACACTTTGTGACATTAACAACAATAATTGCTATACTCGGATAGGTGAATGATACACTGGGTCAGATCAATTGGAGTTTTGCTCTGTAATCTCCCTAGCTTTGCCATGCTTTAGCGAACTTCAGAGAAGGTGGAAAATTATAGGATAGGATCTTTTCGTATGAGTGGGTTTTGTCAACCTTGTCAACTATCTCTTTTGTTGTGGGAATTGTCTGTGACTTCCAATAATTGGCTATAGTTATCTTAGTTGACAAAAGGAGGTGTGCTACAATCACTTGGTGAGATAGAGGAAACCTTCCTATGTCGATTAGGAGCAAAGCTAGTTGTGGGGTTGGTGATGTTGAAACCCCAGTTTATTTCATATTATTTCAAAAATCTGTTTCCACAATTTAGCGAGAAGAGGGCATTGCCACAAAATATGGAGCAGTGTGCCCTTATATCCACATCCTCTCCAACACAGGTGCGAGGAGCCTGGGTATATTATACTAAGTCTATCCGGGGTGTAGTTCCACCGTAAGACTGTTTTCATGTATGAGTCATAATGGAGTCCACTGAACCTTGTCAATTGGTAGCTTTTGTAATTCAAGCTCCCATGATTTGAAAGGGGTGGTTTTTATGAATTCCTCTTTATTTCCTAGTGCGGCATAGAAGGGTTTTAAGCCTTTCCTTGCTGGATGTGCTTGGGACCAGGATCTAAATAGTTGATGATCCGCTTCTACATCGAGTGGGGCGTTGGAAGTTAGAAAGTGTCTAATGCGAAGGTATTTGTAAAAAATTGCGATTGGAAATATCATATGTTTGGTGGATATGTTTGAAACTGCACAATTGATCACCCATAAACAGGTCAGAAATACTATTTAGCTCTTTTTTCCTCCATGAGGACAGGTCTATATCCTCTATGCATAGCTCTAGGGATTCTATGGGGGCCCACTTGCCTATTGATCTTTTCCGAACTGACCCTTCTGCGTGATACTCTTTCCAGTTGATCAGGGAGGTTGAGACGCTAGATCGTATGTCCTTGGGTATTTTAAAAGATGAGCATAAGGTAGCTAGGAGAAGGGGTTTTAGATTGTGAGATGGGGACAAGGCAGATTCGATAGACACCCAAGGGTATGTTTGGGTATTTGCTCACCAGTGTCTTAATTGCGAGACCTGAGTGGCAAGATAGTAATGTTTGATATTAGGGAGGCTCAAACCTCCAGCTCTTCTGCCTCTTACTAGGATGTTAAAGGCTATACAGGGTTTTCTTTTATGCCAGACAAAATTTTTCAGGGCCAGATGCGCTCTGTGAAAGAAGATCTGCGGTAAAGTGATCGCAAGGTTCCTAAACAGGTACAGTAATTTCGGAAGTATAAGCATCTTATAGGATGCGATTCTCCCCAGCCAAGCTACTTCACATTTGGCTAATTGATCCATCTTCGCATCCAGATTCACTAGTAATGGGGTGTAGTTAGTAGTGTAGAGAGACCCAATCTGTGTGGTAATAAATATCCCTAGGTATTTAATTTTATGGTCTTGCCAGTCTAGTGGAAATCGCCGTTTCATCTGTTTCCGGGTTTCGTCCGGAATTTGTAGGGGTAATACTTGAGACTTATCTAGATTAAGTTTGTAGTAAGAGAGGTTACCGAAGTTTTCTATTTTCAGTGCTGTGGCTAGGGAATTTGGGAGGGTCAGTGAGAGACAGTATAATGTCATCTGCATATAAGGATATGCGGTGATCTAACCCTCCTATGTTCACCCCTTGAATATATGGGTTCTGTCTTATTGCCTGCGCCAACGGCTCTATAGTGAGAATGAAGATGATGGGGGACAGGGGGCAACCTTGTCTGGTTCCATTTGTTATGGTAAATTCGTCAGACATAGTGCCATTGACAACGACTCCTGCAGTAGGCTCGGTATACAGTGCTTTTATCATGGAGATAATGTGCGCCGTAAAAACCATTCTGCCCAGTACCGAAAATGCAAAGGACCAGCTAACGCGGTCGAAAGCCTTTTCTGCATCTAAGGCCACTAGAGCTGATGGCAGTTTCTGCTTATTGACAAAATCTAGGATATTTAGTATCCGTCTTGTATTGTCAGAGCCGCATCTGCGACTTGATCAATGGTTACCAGTTGCGGGATGATCGAGGTCAATCTGTTTACTAAAAGTTTGGCGTATAGTTTAGTGTCTGTGTTTAAAAGGGATATGGGGCGGAAATTTGGGGGGTAAATGGGGTCCTTTCCCGGTTTAGGGAGGGTCACTATCGTAGAGTTTAGCATTTCTTTTGGGAGGTGGCCTGTAGAATGAATATCTTCTAGTGCAGTGCGTAGGTGGGGCATCAGCTCAGACAAATAAGTTTTATAATATTGGGTGGACAGCCCGTCTGGACCTGGGACTTTGTGAGAGGGAAGTGCCTTAATGGTGTTCTTAATTTCCTCGTTAGAAAAAGGTACAGATATGGATCTTGCTTGATCTTCAGACATACGGGGTAGAGATATTGAGTCTAAAAACCTGTTAACCTCTTCTTGGGAGGGAATATAAATATTGGCGGAAGCTAGGTTATACAAAGTGGGATCCTTTATCAGGAACGGGATTTAAGTTTGCTAGGCCTTTTTATCCTGCGAATAGTATTGTACCTTCTGAGACCTCATACTCTTTTCATAATTGAGCAAAAGACATTTGTTTAGCTGGGTACGCAGCTGTCTTAGTTTGTTTTTCTAGAGAGGGTGAGATATCTCTCTTATTGAGAGACTCAATATGTCTAATCTCGGTCATGAGATCTGTGAACCTTTTTTCTCTTTCTTTTTTAAAGGGGCTACCTAGCTTGATAAAAATTCCCCTGATGAATGCTTTATGGGCCTTCACCGAGCCTGCGTTTAGAGTGAAGAACTCCTTTAATTCTTTAGAGAATTCGGATTGGTACCTTTTATGTGTCATGAGATATTCATTATTCCTCCACTGGGGAGACACCGAGGGCTCAAATTTTTCTGCAATAGTTAAATTGATAGTAGTGTTAGCGCAATTCTTGCGCTTCTCCTTCTTCTTCATGTGGTGCCAAATCAATTAGAAGTATAAGTATGTGTATACCATACTGCTTTATAATGAGACCAGACACACTAGGTGGTTTCATGAAAGCATCTTCTCTCTTCCCTGAGCCATGGTAGAAGAGGCGCACTTTATTCACATTACATTGACTTAAACAGCAGACATGACATCACAAAAGGTGTGTTCCTTAAGTAGAGACTATTGGCTCCTTAACCTGATAGGGGTGGTTTCAGCATCTTCAACTCTGAGTTCATAGGTATATTTGAAAACTGTAATGTAATCCCCATTTTCCCCTCCCCTATTTACCTTAAACAAAAGAATGCACACATGGTTCAAACATCTGGCTTGCGGCCATCTTGTGGACAAAAATGTGTACTACAGAATGTTCACACCAGATACACATCTCTCACAGTAGCATGGTCCGACCATGTGACAGTATCAATGGATGCGGACATGGAGCATGACAGGAGAGACCTGGAAATTAAAAACAGATCAATTCTAGAATACATATTATGTCTTGGGGAGAAAAAAGTATAATCTCTTTCGGATTCGTGGAGAATGTGCCAAATATCATACAAATCCTGCTTACATAGGAATTTCGCTAGAGAATGGGACCTCCAGTTGGACGAGGAGGTAGTATCCCATTGGCAGTCATGTATTGTGTTGAAATCTCCACAAATCACCAGATGTCCCTTTCTAAGTTTGCCGATCTTGGTCATAAGTTTATTAAAAAAGGACACCTGATGCCTATGCAGTGCATATATTGCCACAATTGTGTACTGCACATTGTTAATGGTGCCCGCAAGTATTATGAACCTGCCTCCAGGGTCTGTGACTATTCCCGTGTGGATAAAGGCGACTGTCTTTAATAGCCAATAACACTCCCCTTTGCTTTTTTGTGTAGTTTGCTTGGAAGACATGCGGAAATTTAGAATGATGCATTCTGTGAGCGTCAGAAGCCACAAGATGAGTCTCCGACGCACAGAAAACGTCAGATCTTTGGGAAATGGCCTCTTTCCACATCAGTGAACGCTTGAGTGGGCTATTCAGACCCTTAACGTTAATAGATGCTAGTTTAAGCGGCATGGTAATGGCACAGTTTGCTAGGGAATGTTACATGCACCTTCATCAAAAGATTTGGTGGGATTATACCTTTGTGTCCGAGTACTATATAGAATCAGTGTCACAGAAGTAGGTGAATATCAGCGGCCGTGGGTGTAACTAAAAGAATGTGCTGAAGTGAAAAGAACAGAAGCGAAAAGGAAAAACAGAAAACAATTGCACCTTATAAGAGAAAGGAGCAAACATATTAGAGAGTGAGCAATCAACAGGAACGGTTGGTTGTGCTTCTTTTGGGGGTAGCAACCTGTTATAGGAAGTCTCTCAGGTGGCAACCACTGACTACCTCAAGTGTAAAGGTGAGTATGAATAATGTCCTCGATCGCCCGTCAGCGTGGTTTAGACGCCGTTTTCCACTCCGCAGACATGTGCCTTTGCCTATCAAACCCTGCTGGACGTTGGATGGTGGAACTTGAGATTCCCCATTCAGACAACAAGCGTGTCCCTTCTGTGACAGAGGAGATGCTGTGCAATTTTCCATTACGGTTGATCTGAAACTTCACTGGGAATCCGCAGCGGTAGGCAATATTATTTTCTCTTAAAGCAGAAGTGACAGGTAGTAGCTGCCTTCTCATGCAAAGAGTAGTGGCTGAGAGATCAGCGAACATTTTGATTTGCTGATAAGGCGAGGAAAGTTATTTCAAAGACCTGGCAGCCGCCATGGCCTTTTCCTTGACATGGAAAAAATGAATTCGCGCCAGCACATCTCTGGGTGCGGAGTCTGTAATATGCTCAGGTTTTACTATGCGGTGCGCATGGTCGATCACCAACTCCCTTGGGTCACAGCTTGGAAGCAGCTTTTTTTAATAAAGCCTTAGAAATGCAGACAGATCAGCAGATGGGACCTCTTCTGTAATGCCTCTAAATTTTATATTATTCCTTCTTGATCTGTCCTCTAAGTCAGTGACCTTTGCCCTTAGTGCTTCTACTTCTTCCGTGAGCTCATAGTGGGAATCAATAAGCTGGTTGTCGGAGTTAGCTTATTCCCCCATCTTATGCTCGATATGATCCACTCTGCTGGAGACATCTTGTAGCTGCGTGTGAAGAGGGGTGTACAGCTTGGTGGTGTCTTGATGCAGCGATTTATTAAGTGCTAGCAGCAGATTCTTAATTAGCGAGCCAGACGCAGGCTCATCTGAAGTCTTTATGGAGGACAGAGTATCTGTGAGGATGTCAGGAAGTGCAGAGGCTGGTGAGTGTGTTGCATTTACCTCACTGTTGGAGTCTGGTGCTGCCGCGGGGATCGTTGTGTGGCGGGAATTTCGGCTGGCGAAGATGGTGCCTCTCTCTCCACTGAGTCGTCTTCTCCTCCTGTAGTCTCCCACGTCAGTAGGGAAAATCTGGATCCTCTGTCTGAGGACGACGTCAGTCTCTTTCGTGGGACATGTTGGCTGTCCTTGGCGCCGGCATCACTGTTTCCCGCCTTATGAGCCGGGGACGGAGGCTTCTGCTGTATGATGAGTAGGTTCGTGCCTTCCTCCATAAGCGCTCCGGACTGCTCCCGGTCTTTATCAAAATAAAAGTCCAGTTTGCCTTGCGCCTTGCTCGCCTTCTTTCCTCTGGTCATCATATGGTTTATTACCAGGTTATTTGTCCACAGAATGGGGCAGAAAGAGGGTGATATGCTGCATAAAGACTGAGGTGATGTCGGAGCTCCTCTAACGTGCGATGCAGGTCAGCGGCAAGCCACCCCACCAGATCTATGTGCTTTTGGCTCATTATAAAAGTATATTATAAGTATATTGCACCCCTCTGTGTATCACAGATATCGATAGCACACCTATACCAGTGCTTAAAATGACTTTTATGGCCATATTATCTAGCGTTTGGTGTCCCTAACAGTCTGTCCCTGCTCCACACAGCAACCTCTCCCTACACTGGCAAAAGACTGAATATAAAATGGCGGCCAGATCAGGTTTATTATAAGGTAGGGGGTATGTCCATGTGCTGAAACATCTCAATTGGCTGTCCTGTACCACTTGATGGATGTGTCATGGGTCAAAGTTCTTCACAATGTAAAAGAATATGGCGTGCACAAATTTCTCCATATGTTTGCATGTTCGGGGAATCGCAAACAAGCAAATTTTGCCGCAAAATGACCGCCGGGCGAACCGCAAGGCCATCTCTAATAGAGACATTATAGGCTATTACACGACTCTGGCATTCCTAACCTGGGACGTGCGTTATAACACCTTGGGAGGGCCCCGTGATAGTACCCTGCACAAGCTGCAATTGGCGTCACAAACAAACTGCAGACTATTAACCACCTATATCTTGACCCACTGCATAAGTAGCGTCAGTGTACTTGTTCATGGTCACTGCATATATATTTGTTGTCAGTAATATTTTTCCCAATATCTGGCCCTGACAAACACACACACGTGCTTGCAGCGCAGATGTGAAAATTCACTGCAGACACCATTTATAGGTAAAGTTTGGATAAATTATGGAAAATATATATTTGTTGTCAGTAATATTTTTCCCAATATCTGGCCCTGACACACACGCGCGCTTGCAGCACAGACGTGACAATTTACTGCATACGCCGTTTATAGGCAAAGTGTGGATAAACTATTGACACCCTCTATCGAAACATTAATTGTAAAGTATCGAGAAAAACTATTTGGCTAAATTATATTGCTGCCAGCCTGCCACCACACACAATAGTCCTTAAAAGGACTTTTGGGTCTTTGAAACGTTTTTATATCGAATATATTGCGTTCACACTCCCAAAACTATTTGTCCCTTCCTAAGCGCAGCTCTCCCTTACTCACAATGAGCCGAACCCGCGTCATCGGGTGCTATATAGCACCCGATGACTCGTTCCGGCCAGCCAATCACTGTAATGCCAGTAGACAACATGGCTACTGGCATTACAGTGATGGAAGCACTTACCTGCACGCTTATTGGCTGCTTAGCAGCCGCAAAACGTGGAGGGAGAAGACTCGAGCATAGCGCTCGAGCACATGCGGTACTCGACCGAGTACCGCCATGTGCCGAGCATAGCGATGCTTGAGCCGAACAGGTATCTGGCCGAGCATGCTCGCTCAACACTAATACAGTAGGTATAAAAAGTCTACACACCCCTGTTAAAATGTCAGGTTTTTGTGATGTAAAATAACGATAACTTTTTCCACCATTAATGCAACCTATAAACTGTACTACTCAATTGAAAAACAAACTGAGATCTTTTAGGTGGAGGGAAGAAAACAAAAAAAAACAAAAATAATATATAACTGGGGATGTAGCTGTGTTTAGAATTAAGCAATCACATTCAAAATCATGTTAAATAGGAGTCAGCATACACCTGCCATTATTCAAAGTGCCTCTGATTAACCCCAAATAAAGTTCACCTGCTCTAGTTGGTCTTTCCTGAAATTTTCTTAGTCGCATCCCACAGCAAAAGCCATGGTCCACAGAGAGCTCCCAAAGCATCAGAGGGATCTCATTATTAAAAGGTATCAGTCAGGAGAAGGATACAAAAGAATTAGATATACCATGCAACACAGTGAAGACAGTCATCATTAAGTGGAGAAAATATGGCACAACAGTGTGACATTACCAAGAACTGGACGGCCCTCCAAAATTGATGAAAAGACGAGAAGAAAACTGGTCTAGGAGGCTACCAAGAGGCCTACAGCAACATTAAAGGGGCTGCAGGAATATCTGGCAACTACTGTCTGTGTGGTGACAACAATCTCCTATATTCTTCATATGTCTGGGCTATGGGGTAGAGTGGCAAGATGAAAGCCTTTTCTTACGAAGAAAAACATCCAAGCCAGGCTACATTTTGCAAAAAACACATCTGAAGTCTCCCAAAAGCATGTGGGAAAAGGTGTTATGGTCTGATGAAACCAAGGTTGAACTTTTTGGCCATAATTTGAAAAGATATGTTTGGCGCAAAAACAACACTGCACATCACAAAAAGAACACCATACCCACAGTGAAGCATGGTGGCGGCAGCATCATGCTTTGGGCAGTTTTTCTTCAGCTGGAACTGGGGCCTTAGTTAAGCTAGAGGAAATTAGGAACAGTTCAAAAAAACTGTCAATATTGGCACAAAACCTTCAGGCTTCTGCTAGAAAGCTGAACATGAAGAGGATCTTCATCTTTCAGCGTGACAACGACCCAAAACATATATCCAAATCAACAAAGAAATGGCTTCACCAGAAGAAGATTCAAGTTTTGGAATGGCCCAGCCAGAGCACAGACATGAATCTGATTCAAAATCTGTGGGGTGATCTGAAGAGGGCTGTGCACAGTAGATGCCCTCGCAATCTGACAGATTTGGAGTGTTTTTGCAAAGAAGAGTGAGCAAATCTTTCAAGTCAAAATGTGCCATGCTGATAGACTCATACCCAAAAAGACTGAGGGCTGTAATAAACTCAAAAGGTGCTTCAACAAAGTATTAGTTTAAGGGTGTGCACACTTATGCAACCATATTATTTTATTTTTAGATATTTTTCCCCTCTACCTAAAAGATTTCAGTTTGTTTTTCAATTGAGTTGTACATTTTATAGGTCACATTAAAGGTGGAAAAAGTTCTGAAATGATTTATCTTTGTCTCATTTTTTTACATCACAGAAACCTGACATTTTAACAGGGGTGTGTAGACTTTTTATATCCACTGTATATACACAGGTGTATAGCAATAAAACTCGCAAATAATGCTCTATTGTTTCTCTGCAAAAAAATGTGGTATCTGCTAGAAACAATTATTCTGATAAGTCCACACATCTCTAACATTATTTTTAGGTATTTCTATAAAAAGATATCATATTCCCTTTTACGTACTTTCAAGCAAAGAATTAGTCCTGTAAAACATTTCCAGAAGTATGCCTTCCTACATCCCCTGATAATTCCATAATCCATTAAGAAAATCCAATGGGAAACTGATTCAAAGGGATGTAGAGTGCATTAGCTTTTCCAGATTGCATTAAGAAATTCTTCAAATAAAAGTTTTATGTATTTAAATATGTATGAGCAGTTTTGGTTTTAGTCTCTGGCTATACAGTTAAGCTATTACTGATTTTTTAACATCAATACGTATAACTCCCATGCCACTACTGAATTGAATTCAATGAGTGCTTGCCATATCTAAAACCTGTTCCAGACAAAGACTTTCTATAAAATTACAAAGTTGTTAAAAGTAGTAGGTTAAAAGGACATATATGCAAGCCTTCACTTTCCAATAAAACCAAACACATAAAGTACTCTACCCTTCCTTAAGCAGGGAAAGGGTTTGTCCCTAGTGTAACATCCCAGAGTATGTCACTACACTCTGTCTCCCTGCTACAATATGTCAAGTGTATATTTCTTATCATCTTGTGTAATCTAACTTAGCATTTTCCTGTATATGTACTTTCCAGGCTTGTATTATGCATTTGCTGTAATTTCCCTGTCCGCCAGCAGGTGGCAGCAATATGTAAGCAGACTAAGGTTAGTTAGCATTTCTAGTCTGGAATAGTCCATTCCAGTCTAGGCTCCCCTGTGTGAGCAGAAGTGGGACTGTTCCATGTCCTGTCTCATGAGGAGGAGAAGGAAGTGTAGTCAGTGTACCAGCCACCCCTGCCGGGGGTAGGTTGTGTTGGTAGGAGCTCCCAGAACCAAGGATCCCAACCCTGGGTCCCGCCTCGGCTGAGGCCGGGATCCATCTTCCCAGCCTGAGTCATCTATCTCAGCTGGTTGACAAGCAAGCAACACCCTCCAGAACTACAGATCTCCAGGAAGATCTGTAGTTCTGCGAGCAGTCCTGTGAGTACCAATCCAGAGTCCAGGAGAAGCCAAATTCGTCCTCAGCTTGTCAGGCCCATTACTAAGCAGAAGACAGACAGAGCACAAGACTAATACCTACCAGATCCTCTAGGCATATGTTTAGAAGCAGAATACATATAGATTCCTGCCACATATTGCCAATACCTGCTGGGACCCAAGACTATTGCTGTAACTCGTGTGGATTCTTGTTGCCATCCAGGCGTCCAGCCGTACCAAGGTAGGAGACACCGTTGATACTACCATATCTGCTATACAGAGACATTATCCCCCTCTGGCATTCCTCACTTGGTACGTGAGTTATTACCAGGGCCGGTGCTACCATAAGGCAGACCAAGCGGTCGCCTTAGGGCGCACCCTGGGGGAGGGCGGAAAAATGTGACATGGAGGGGGAGAAATGTGACATGGGGGTCTGATGGCTGACATTGGGGGCTGATGGCTGGGGGTTGATGTCTGACATGGGGTTCTGATCTGAGGTCTGATTAACATTGGGGGTCTGATTGCTGGTCTGACCTGAGGTGTAATGGAAAATATTTTTTTCTTATTATCCTCCTCTAAAACCTAGGTGTGTCTTAGAGGGCGAAAAATATGGTCCTTAAACCAGCCATTGTCCGAAGCAGAGAGAAGATACCAGGACCACAGAGAGGAGAAGCGGGGGGGGGGGGGGGGGGGGCGCCAAAATGTAGCTTCGCTTGTGTTGGCAAAAATCCTTGCACCGGCCCTGGTTATTACATCTTAAAGGGAGTCTTTCACGGCGATTGACCCTATTAACACAATTATGTCCACGGCATCCCCCTATTAAAACTGTTCTTACCGTTAGTTTCCTGCGGCCTCTTACACACGAGCAGCCAGGCAACTGCAATATATATATATGAAAAAAAAAAAAAAGCAGACTGATGTACCAGCCCTGAAAAGGGCTTTTTGGGGTGCTGACTGGATACTGTCCTTACAGCAGATGAGTCTGTGGACACAGAACAATGCCCTAGCTAACGCTTTCCTATTGAATCAGCAGCAGCTACACTCTCCCTCCTCTCTCTGTGAATGCAGATTCCGAATGAATCTAAAATGGATGCTGTCCTGGAGGTGGGAGGGTCTGGGAGGGAGGGTCTGCTGCTGATTGGCTGGAATGTGTCTGCTGACTGTGAGGTAGAGGGTCAAAGTTTACTCAATGATGATGTATAGGGGGCGGACCGAACATTGCATATGTTCGCCCGCAGCGGCGAACGCGAACAAGCTATGTTCACCGGGTACTATTCGCCGGCGAACAGTTCGGGACATCACTACTAATATGTCTACTTTTTTTGTTGTTGTTTTACTAAATAATATTTTTGAAAATGTTTATTTTTATTTTTGTGTCTCAAGTCTGAGAACCATAATTTTTGGGGGTATTGTCAGTGGCTAAATGGAATTAAAATTGGGGAAGGGGATTATAAATTTATTACTCCATGGAAGTGTGGTACTCCCTGAAGCAACCGTCAATGCAGAGGCAAGGATGATCGGGGCACGTGTCACAGTGAGTGGTGGTGTCCTTTGCATTTTTTGGGGGGGAATGTCCCATCTTTCCAGTATGGGGGACCACACCTGGAAAGTGTTGGCCAGGAACGACCCGGTCAGAAAAGATCAGGGCCTTGAAGACTGTCTCATAGAACTGGAGTCATTTCCCTGTGTTTCCAGCCCTCCAGGACAGCACAAAAAAGTTGTACAAGTCAACCTGTACCAAGTAGACCGCAACTTTTTTGTACCATGCCCGGGTTTTGCGCATGGCGTTATATGGCTTGAGGACTTGATCAGAGAGATCAACTTCTCCCATATACCGATTGTAGTCGACGATACAATTGGGCTTCAGGCCCATTGCCGCGGTACCTCGCACAGGGACAGAGGTGATGCCGTTACCGTGAATTGTGGACAGTACAAGGACATCCCTCTTGTCCTTATATCTGACCAGCAACAGGTTTCCAGTGGTAAGGGCACGGGTTTCACCCCTGGGGATAGGTACCTGGAGGGCTTGGGTAGGGAGGCCGCATTGATTTTTCTGCGCGGTCCCACAAGCAGACGTGGATCTGGCGGCAAGGGACTGGAACAAGGGGATACTAGTATAAAAGTTATCCACATACAGGTGGTAACCTTTATCTAGCAGTGGGTGCATAAGGTCCCACACAAATTTCCCACTAACACCCAGAGTGGTGGGGACATACTGGGGGTTCAATATGGTAATCTCGCCCCTCACACACACAAAACTTGTAAGTGTACCCTGAGGTACTCTCACAAAGTTTGTACAGCTTCACGCCATACCTCGCCCCCTTAGAGATAACATACTGGCAGAAAATGAGTCTCCCCTTGAAAGCAATGAGAGACTCATCAACCGCGCCCTCCCATCCAGGTACATAGATCTCCAAAAATTTGCCACCGAAGTGATCGATGACCGGCCTGATTTTGTACAGGCGGTCATAGGCAGGATCACCTCGGGAGGGACATGCTGCATTATCTGCATAATGCAGGCATTTCAGGATGGCCTCAAACCGGGTATGTGTCATGGCCGTACTGTAAAGTGGGGTCTGGTAGAGGACGTCCCCACTCCAGTAATGCCTGACACTGGGTTTTTTTACTAGGCCCATGTGCAAAACGTCCTCATGTTGGCTGCGCTGACAGGAGTCCAGCCACCGGACCTTGCCAAAAAGGAGCCCCAGTGTTCAGCAAGGAACTGTTGGGCGTACAAGTTAGTTTGCTCCACCATCAGATTCTCAAAGTGGTCACTGAAAAAAGACTAAAATAGTTATATTCAGTGAAGCCCACTGTGGGAATCTGGATTCCTGCTTCGCCAACAAAATCAGGAATCACCGGCTCAAAATGGTCTGGACAAGTTCACCGGTAGGGGGCTCAGGTGGACTTATCTGGTGGGCAGGAAAACTTGTACGAGCCCCAGAGCTGCTCGTACTAGTGTGGGCCACAGGGTCCCTGGCATGTTGGTTCCCTTGCTCCGCCGGGTGGCGTCTCTGAGGACGCGGATTAAAATAGGAAAGTGGGGTCATCCTCGTCCTCACTGGGAATCTCAGATTTGGAGGCAAGCAGGGCGTATGCCTCCTCGGCTGAGAACGTCTGGTGGGTCATAGGGGTGTGTGTGTGTGTGCGTGCGTGGAAAACTTTATTCACAGTGTGTGTGTGTGTGTGAGGGACGGGTGTTTGCGTACTTTGCCCTACACCTAACAGAAAAAAAAAATTGGAAAATCTCAAAAAGTGTAAAAAAAAAAAGTAAATACAACGGCATAAAATGCCTTTTCTGTCCGGTGAATGCCTAATGTTTGGGTCCTCGGAGGAATTCAACACCTGTGATGACCACGTGTTATCGCATTCCACTATTTTCATTTGGGGTTTTTTCAAGAGGGGGGATTTCGTTAGCCTTGTTTTTAATCCAATTTTATATTTTCTGTTCTTTTAAACATATGTATTTGACATGTATTTGTACTTGGCTACAGTAAAATTGATATCCATTGACCGTCTAAAATCCCTCCAGCCACATAATCACTTGATCTTTTCTGTACGGTGAATGCCTAATTGTTGGGGCCTCAGAGGAATTCAACATCTGTGAGGAACCTGTGTTATTGAATGCAACCTATTATCATTTGGGGTTTATTCAAGAGGGGGGATTTCGTTAGACATGTTTTTAATCAAATTTAATACAAACTGGATTCCAAAAAAGTTGGGACACTATGCAAATTGTGAATAAAAACTGAATGCAATGATGTGGAGGTGCCAACTTCTAATATTTTATTCAGAATAGAACATAAATCACGGAACAAAAGTTTAAACTGAGAAAATGTACCATTTTAAGGGAAAAATATGTTGAATCAGAATTTCATGGTGTCAACAAATCCCCCAAAAGTTGGGACAAGGCCATTTTCACCACTGTGCGGCATCTCCCCTTCTTCTTACAACACTCAACAGACGTCTGGGGACCGAGGAGACCAGTTTCTCAAGTTTAGAAATAGGAATGCTCTCCCATTCTTGTCTAATACAGGCCTCTAACTGTTCAATCATCTTGGGCCTTCTTTGTTGCACCTTCCTCTTTATGATGCGCCAAATGTTCTCTAGATCTGGACTGCAGACTGACCATTTCAGTACCAGATCCTTCTCCTACGCAGCCATGATGTTGTAATTGATGCAGAATTTGGTCTGGCATTATCTTGTTGAAAAATGCAGGGTCTTCACTGAAAGAGATGACGTCTGGATGGGAGCATATGTTGTTCTAGAACCTGAATACATTTTTCTGCATTGATGGTGCCTTTCCAGACATGCAAGCTGCCCATGCCACACGCACTCATGCAACCCCATACCATCAGAGATGCAGGCTTCTGAACTGAGCGTTGATAACAACTTGGGTTGTCCTTGTCCTCTTTGGTCCGGATGACATGGCGTCCCAGATTTCCAAAAAGAACTTTGAATCGTGACTCGTCTGACCACAGAACAGTCTTCCATTTTGCCACACTCCATTTTAAATGATCCCTGGCCCAGTGAAAACGCCTGAGCTTGTGGATCTTGCTTAGAAATGGCTTCTTCTTTGCACTGTAGAGTTTCAGCTGGCAACGGCGGATGGCACGGTGGATTGTGTTCACTGACAATGGTTTCTGGAAGTATTCCTGAGCCCATTCTGTGATTTCCTTTACAGTAGCATTCCTGTTTGTGGTGCAGTGTCATTTAAGGGCCCGGAGATCACGGGCATCCAGTATGGTTTTACGGCCTTGACCCTTACGCACAGAGATTGTTCCAGATTCTCTTAATCTTCGGATGATGTTATGCACAGTTGATGATGATAGATGCAAAGTCTTTGCAATTTTTCGCTGGGTAACACGTTTCTGATATTGCTCCACTATCTTTCTGCGCAACATTGTGGGAATTGGTGATCCTCTACCCATCTTGGCTTCTGAGAGACACTGCCACTCTGAGAAGCTCTTTTTATACCCAATCATGTTGCCAATTGACCTAATTAGTGTTAATTGGTCTTCCAGCTCTTCGTTATGCTCAAATTTACTTTTTCCAGTCTCTTATTGCTACTTGTCCCAACTTTTTGGGGATTTGTTGACACCGTGAAAATTTGAATCAATGTATTTTTCCTTTAAAATTATACATTTACTCGGATTAAACATTTGATCTGTCATCTACGTTCTATTACAAATAAAATATTGACATTTGCAATCTCCACATCATTTCATTCGGTTTTTATTCACAATTTGTTTAGTGTCCCAACTTTTTTGGAATCCGGTTTGTATTTTTAGTTTCTTTAAATATATGAATTTGACATGTATTTGTACTGGCCTGCAGTAAAATTGATATCCAATGACTGCCTAATATACCTCCAGCCACATAATCACTTGTTCTTTTCTGTATATTGAATGAATAATTTTTTGGGCCTGTACTCCACTGGCCTGAAGTAAAATTGATATCTGATGATCATCTAATATACCTCCAGCCACATATTCACTTGATGTTTTCTGTCTAGGGAATACCTAATGTTTGGAGTCTCTACTCCCATGGCCTAAAATAAAATTTTTCTAAGCTCCAGCATGTCACATTTTTTAAGAGTTTCCCTTTAAGATGCATAAAAATGGCCCCTTATTAAAATACATATTTTTGTGGAATTTTTTTTGCATTGATCCCCCTCTGGTATGTCACTGTCCATGTTGTGGGAGGATTTGTGCACTTCTTGTAAGTATTTGGTGGGTGCAAATATGACCTGAATGTTTTTCAGGTTCGACTGCCATTATTGTAAATGGGGCCCGCAGCGAACTTGCAGTTCGCGAATCGTCCCAGCCGATGTTCGTCCATCACTACTTGCCTCTAATATACAAGGTTGGGAGTTTGAATCCTTGCAGAAACTTTTCAGAAACATTTATATATATATAAGTTTTTAGCCATAATATATTTACATATATTAATATATATTTAGAATATACTGTATAATATATTATAATATATGTAAATATATTATGGCTAAAAACATCAGTAGTAGTTTCCTACATATTATGCATTCATATATATCAGAAGTATGATTATATATATAAATAAATATATATATATATATATATATATATATATATATATATACAGTGTGTATATATATATATATACAGTCAGACCAAAAGTTTGGACACACCTTCTCATTCAAAGAGTTTTCTTTATTTTCATGACGATGAAAATTGTAGATTCACACTGAAGGCATCAAAACTATGAATTAACACATGTGGAATTATATACATAACAAAAAAGTGTGAAACAACTGAAAATATGTCATATTCTAGGTTCTTCAAAATAGCCACCTCTTGCTTTGATTACTGCTTTGCACACTCTTGGCATTCTCTTGATGAGCTTCAAGAGGTAGTCACCTGAAATGGTTTTCACTTCACAGGTGTACCCTGTCAGGTTTAATAAGTGGGATTTCTTGCCTTATAAATGGGGTTGGGACCATCAGTTGCATTGTGGAGAAGTCAGGTGGATACACAGCTGATAGTCCTACTGAATAGACTGTTAGAATTTGTATTATGGCAAGAAAAAAGCAGCTAAGTACAGAAAAACGAGTGGCCATCATTACTTTAAGAAATGAAGGTCAGTCAGTCCGAAAAATTGGGAAAACTTTGAAAGTGTCCCCAAGTGCAGTCACAAAAACCATCAAGCGCTACAAAGAAACTGGCTCACATGCGGACCGCCCCAGGAAAGGAAGACCAAGAGTCACCTCTGCTGCAGAGGATAAGTTCATCCGAGTCACCAGCCACAGAAATCACAGGTTAACAGCAACTCAGATTAGAGACCAGGTCAATGCCACACAGAGTTCTAGCAGCAGACACATCTCTAGAACAACCGTTAAGAGGAGACTGTGTAAATCAGGCCTTCATGGTAGAATATCTGCTAGGAAACCACTGCTAAGGACAGGCAACAAGCAGAAGAAACTTGTTTGGGCTAAAGAACACAAGGAATAGACATTAGACCAGTGGAAATCTGTGCTTTGGTCTGATGAGTCCAAATTTGAGATCTCTGGTTCCAACCACCGTGTCTTTGTGCGACGCAGAAAAGGTGAACGGATGGACTATACATGCTTGGTTCCCACCATGAAGCATGGATGAGGAGGTGTGATGGTGTGGGGGTGCTTTGCTGGTGACACTGTTGGGGATTTATTCAAAATTGAAGGCATACTGAACCAGCATTGCTACCACAGCATCTTGCAGCGGCATGCTATTCCATCCGGTTTGCGTTTAGTTGGACCATCATTTATTTTTCAACAGGACAATGACCCCAAACACACCTCCTGGCTGTGTAACGATTATTTGACCATGAAGGAGAGTGATGGGGTGCTGCGCCAGATGATCTGGCCTCCACAGTCACCGGACCTGAACCCAATCGAGATGGTTTGGGGTGAGATGGACCGCAGAGTGAAGGCAAAAGGGCCAACAAGTGCTAAGCATCTCTGGGAACTCCTTCAAGACTGTTGGAAGACCATTTCAGGTAACTACCTCTTGAAGCTCATCAAGAGAATGCAAAGAGTAATCAAAGCAAAAGGTGGCTACTTTGAAGAACCTAGAATATGACATTTTTTCAGTTGTTTCACACTTTTTTGTTATGTATATAATTCCACATGTGTTAATTCATAGTTTTGATGCCTTCAGTGTGAATCTACAATTTTCATAGTCATTAAAATAAAGAAAACTCTTTGAATGAGAAGGTGTGTCCATACTTATGGTCTGTACTGTATATCCAAAGGATGGCAGGGCAGCACTCCTCACTTAAAGTGATGCAAATGATTCAGGTGCCAGCGTTTTCCCCTGGGTCCTGGGGTCCAAACACAATCCAAATAAATGTAATGCAGCACTCCTTAGATAAAAAGTTAAAAAATACAAAATCATCATCACCACATGTTGATACAGGCAACATTTCAGCTCTCACAGAGCCATTATCAAGCCAAGTGAAACAAACAATAAAGTGAGAGCACTGTGAGATCATGCTGCGAGATTGTCCTGCCTCAAAATTTCCCTTTTTTGGCAGATTTTCCATTTTAATAATTTTTTTCCAGTTACAAAGCAAGGGTTAACAGACAAACCAAACTCAATATTTATGGCCCTGGTTCTGTAGTTTACAGAAACACCCCATATGTGGTTGTAAACTACTGTACGGACACACAGCATGGCGCAGAAGGATAGGAATCCCATACGGTTTTTGGAATGCAGATTTTGCTAGACAGTTTTTTCTTACACCATGTCCAATTTGAAGCTCCCCTAATGCAACCCTAGAGTAGAAACTCCATAAAAGTGACCCCATCTAAAAAACTACACCCCTCAAGGTATTCAAAACAGATTTTACAAACGTTGTTAACCCTTTAGGTGTTCCAAAAGAGTTATTGGCAAATGGAGATGAAATTTCAGAACTTCAATTTTTGGGCAAATTTTCCATATTAATCATTTTTTCCCAGTAACAAAGTAACGGTTAACAGCCAAACAAAACTCGATATTTATGGCCCTGATTCTGTAGTTTACAGAAACACCCCATATGTGGTCGCAAACAGCTGTACGGGCACATGGCAGGACGCAGAAGGAAAGGAATGCCATACAGTTTTTGGAAGGCAGATTTTGCTGGACTGTTTTTTTTTTACACTATGTCCCATTTGAAGCCCCCCTGATGCACCACTAGAGTAGAAACTCCAAAAAAGTGGCCCCAGTTTAGAAACTACAGGATACGGATGGCAGTATTGTAGGTACTAGTTTAGGGTACATATGATTTTTGTTTGCTCTATATTACACTTTTTACACACAAGATAACAAAAAATAGCTGTTTTGGCACCTTTTTTATTTTTTGTTATTTACAACATTCATCTGACAGGTTAGGTCATGTGATATTTTTATAGACCAGGTTGTCATGGATGCGGCGATACCTAATATGTATACTTTTTTTTATTTATGTAAGTTTTACACAATGATTTCATTTTTGAAGCAAAAAAATATCATTTTTTAGTGTTTCCATAGTCTGAGGGCCATAATTGTTTCCTTTTTTTTAGGCGATTATCTTGGATAAGGTATGATTTTTGCGGGATGAGATGACGGTTTGATTAGCATTATTTTGGGGTGCATATGACTTTTTGATTGCTTGCTATTACACTTTTTGTGATGTGAAGTGACAAAAAACGGTTTATTTATGTTTCAATAGTGTTTATTATGTTTTCACAATAATAAGGTACACAGTACAATGTGCGTAAAATAAAGGACAAGGAGTCCAATAAATTGGACCTTCCAAACAAATAAAATAATTTACAGAAAGACATACAGAAAATTAAGAATAAATAATAAAATAAAAAAACATCAGGAAATCAGGGGTAATAGACATATCGCTTCAGGGGACATAAGTTAGGTAACAGGAGGCGACCAGTAAGTTGAGGGTTAAACCTCACATCCATCTCTCAGGGCACAACATATCTAGGACGACACTATCAGAGTTCATGATAGAGGGAAAGATCAGTAGAGTGGGGAGAGGACGCCCAGGGCTCCCAGACTCCTTCAAACAAAGCAAATGTGTCCGAGCGGATAGCCGACAGCCTTTCAGATTGGTAAATCTTATTGATTCTATCAATCACAGCTTGATAGCTCAATGATAAGGATCGCCACTGAGAGGCAATGTGGATCCTAGCTGCCAGCAGGATAAACTGGGCAAATTTAAATTTAGCATTTGTTAATTTAGACGGTTTGTCTCCAAGTAAAAAGACAGAGGGTGTGGGGAGGAGGGCGCGCCCCAGTAAGGCTGATAGTAAGTCACAGATGCGACACCACAACCTGGAAGCTATGGGACACGTCCACCAGATATGGAGCATCGTGCCCTCCTCATCACACCCCCGAAAGCAGGTAGAGGGGACCTCAGGATAGAAGTGATGCAATTTGGCCGGCACTAGGTATGTCCGGTGGAGTATTTTAATAGAAGTCTCCGCCAGAGTAGTTTGCCATGACCCTTTAGTCAATGTCTGGGAGCGCTGGTGCCATCTAGATACACTTGATTCTTCCGACAGATCCGCCTCCCACTCCAACATATAGCGGAGTTTGGTGTCCTCTGGGGGTGCAGTGAGAATAGAATATATCCGGGACAGTAGACCCTGTTTATATAGGGAGAAGGACATTAGTCTTTCAAAAGGGGTATAGTCAATTTTGTGAGAGCCAGTCTTCAGGGAGTGGAGGAAGGAGAATACTCTCCGGACATTGAATTGTTCACAGGCTGGGGGGGTGAATTTCTCAAGAAAGGCTGGCATGGTTAGTATTTTACCCCGCACAAGGAAATCCCGGAGGGAGCACAATTTTTTTTCAACCCACCATGAGAAGGCCCTAGATTGAAGCCCAGGAGGGAAGGCAGGATTGCCCCAAAGACATTACAAGGGGGACGGTTTGGATTGGAGAGAGCGTTTGAACCTGATGGATCTCCATAGGAGCAAGGCATAGTAGGAGAGCTGGGATCTGGAGTGGAGGGAAGAGGGTAGAGGGGATGTGGTCCAAATAAGGGCTCTCCAGGAGAACGGGCCAAACAGCGACTGCTCAAGGGTAACCCATAGAGGTTGAGCTTGTGCAGAGAGGTGCGTCAGGAACAGTTGCGCTAATCTGGCTGCCTTGTAGTATTGGGCTAAATCTGGTACTGAAAGGCCACCATGAGCCTTGTGACGACACATTACCAGTTTAGAAATACGAGCTGGTTTATGGGCCCAAATAAACTTAAGGATGTCCGCCTGAAGAGCCCTTAGATCAGACACTGGGACTGGGATAGGGAGGGTGCGAAACAGATATAGAAGCCGGGGGAGGACTACCATTCGTACTATATGTATCTTACCCACCCAGGACACTGGAAGGGATTCCAATGACTGCAGGTCCTTCTGTATCCGAGTAAACATGGGGAGATAGTTGTATTTATATAGGGTGTCAAGCGTTTTGGTCAGCGATATGCCCAAATATGGAAGGAAATGTAGATTATGTAGAAATGGGAACCCACTTTGAAGTATCTCGGAATCCTGAGTGTCATGGTCTTACCTTCTCACTGTTCTCCTTCGTTTGACATGTGCTGGCGGCCATCTTGGTTTCTGGGTTTCTTGTAGCCTCCCACCCTGCGGCTTCTCCTTCCCACTGGGAGGAGCTGGATGCCTAGCTCATATATATAGGAGGTCTGTGGCTTCAGTTCCTTGCTTGGTCCTCCTGTGTTCACATGCTTCTAAGACTGCTGCTGCTTCTGGTTCCTGATCCTGGCCTCGTCTGACTACCCCGTTGGTTCCTGATCCTGGCTTCGTCTGACTACCCTTCTGGTTCCTGACCTCTGTCTACGCAAGACCCTGCTTCGGTTTAGCCATCCGTTTGGACTTTTGCTTACAGCTTGATTTTCAATAAAGCCTTCTTATTTCCACTTATCTCTTGTTGTACGTCTGGTTCATGGTTCCATGACACCGAGAGGGGACATTACTCAACAGAAGTTCAGATTTGGACTGATTAACTTGTAGGCCAGACGCAGCTGAGAAAGACTTGAGTACGGACAAAAGGGAGGGAAATGAGATGACAGGGTTAGTGAGTGTTAACAAAAGATCATCAGCAAAAAGGCTCAATTTATATTCCACACCCCCAACCGAGATCCCTTTTATGTCTGGATGAGATCTAATCTTAATCGCTAATGGTTCCATAGCTAAGGCAAAAAGGGCTGGGGAAAGGGGGCAACCCTGACGTGTTCCCCTAAAAATTGGCATGGATGACGGGCGCGAGGAGTGCAATATGAGGCTAGCCTGAGGCGAAGAGTATAGGGCCTGAATGGCGGAAAAGAAGGGGCCTCTGATGTTAAAATGAGAGAGAGTCTGCCAGAGATAGGTCCAAGGAACTGTATCAAAGGCCTTCTCTATATCCAGTGCTAAAGCCACTGGAGTCACAGTCCTGTTCGCCTCATGAACTAGACCCAAGACCTTCCTTATATTATCTGGAGCTTCCCTGCTGGGGATGAAACCAACCTAATCCTTGTGAATCAGACCAGGGAGAAGTCCGTTAAGTCTACGCGCCAGGATGGAAGTGAACAACTTGTTATCTAAGTTCAAGAGTGAGATAGGCCTATAGTTGGAAGGGAGAAGAGGATCTTTGTTTGGTTTGGGAATTACTGTTATTTTGGCCGCTAGGAACTCGGCTGGGGGTGTGGAGCCCTGTAGCAGATGGTTACAGTATTTAGTAATGAAAGGGATTAAGTGGTCTGCAAATTTTTTAAAATAAAGTGCTGTATAGCCGTCTGGGCCTGGGGCTTTTCCCAGTTTCAGGGCTTTGATTGAATAGGTCACTTCCTCCGCTGTAATGGGGCTATTAAGTTCTGCCAATGCAGCAGAAGAGACCCTAGGAAGGGGAATGGGAGAAAGGAAGTAGACTGCCCTGTTGCTGGGGTCACCATTGTGTTCTGAGTATAGTTGCTTATAGAAGGATTGGAAGGTGTCATAAATGATGTCTGGGTGAGTGGTGGTTCTACCAGTCCGTGTACGGATTTGGTAGACTTGATTTATTCTCTGCGTGGATTTAAGTTGGCGAGCCAACATCTTATCAGGTTTGTTAGCATATTTATAATAGTAGGAGGAAGTCCAGCGGAGTGCTTTTTCTGTATTGTTTGAAAGTAGGATATTCAGTTGTGACTTAGTGTCCTTTATTTCCTTCAGTAGGTAAAGGGATGGGGTTTGCTGATGAGCCCTCACTAGTTTAGCCAATCTAGACTCTAGGGTGACTTGAGCTGAAGATCTGTCCTTTTTAAGTCTTGATGCCACCTGAATGAGTTTGCCCCGCATGAAGGCCTTGTGGGTCAACCACAGGTTCATAGGATCAGTATCCGGCGTGTCATTTAACAGAAAGAACTGTTTAAGTTCATCTAATAGTGCACCAAACACAGCCGGATGGGTCAGCAATGACTCAGGCGCCAGGCAAGAGGAGTATTGGAGCTATTGGCGAATGCGAAAAAACGGTTTATTTAGCACAGTTTTTATTTTTAATTTTTTTACGGTGTTCATCTGAGGGGTTAGGTCATGTGATATTTTTATAGAGTCGGTTGATATGAACGCGTCGATACCAAATATGTATGCTTTTTTTATTTATTCATGTTTTACACAATAATAGCTTTTTTAAAACAAAAAAAAATGTTTTAGTGTCTCCATATTCTGAGCCATAGTTTATTTTTATTTTTTGGGTGATTGTCTCAGATAGGGGCTCATTTTTTGTGGGATGAGGTGCCGGTTAGATTGGTAATATTTAGGTGGGCAAACGCCTTTTTTATCGCTTGCTGTTGTACTTTTTGTGATGTAAGGTGACAAAAAATGTGTTTATTTAGGACAGTTTTTATTTTTTTATGTTCTTCTGAGGGATTGCTTCATGTGATATGTTTATAGAGCTGGTCGATACGGACGCGGCGATACCTAATATGTATACTTTTTCCCCCCTATTTTTTACCAATTTTTTTTAACTCTATTTCTGGAAAATGACGTTTTTGTTTATTTTTACTTGAGAATTTTTATTTTTAACTTTTCTTTTCACTTTATTTTTTGTCACACTTTTGGACTTGAACTTTTGGGGGTCTAATCCTTTACAATGCATTTCAATACTTCTGTATTGGAATGCATTGGCTGTATGAGTAATACTGTGTGTATTACTCATACAGCTTCTGGCCTGTGAGATCCACCACTCTTGGCAGGTTTGCTGTTGTGTCATGTTATTTCCATTTGATTATGATAGATTTGATGATGCTCCTGGGGATCATCAAAGATTTTGATATTTTTTTTTATAACCTAACCCTGACTTGTACTTCTCAACAACATTGTCCCTTACTTGTTTGGAAAGTTCCTTGGTCTTCATGGCAGTGTTTGGTTAGTGATGCCTCTTGCTTAGGTGTTGCAGCCTCTGGGGCCTTTCAAAAAAGGTGTGTATATGTGATGACAGATCATGTGGCACTTGGATTGCACACAGGTGGACATCATTTCACTAATTATGTGACTTCTGATGGAAATTGGTTGCCCCAGAGCTTTTTATGGGCTTCCTAACAAAGGGGGTGAATACATACGCACATGCCAATTTTTTGTTTTCTATTTCTGAACAAGAGTTTTATTTGCATATTTTTATCATTTCACTTCACCAACTTATATTATTGTGTTCTGATCCATCACATAAAATTCAGATTAACAAAACATTGAAATTAAGGCTGTAATGTAACAAAATACAAAAAAAGTCAAGGGGGTGAATACTTTTGCAAGGCACTATATATGAATGCATAATATGTGGAAAACTACTACTGATGGCTTTGCGTTTTGCCCGGTGGTTGGTTCTCGGCGAACTTTGCTCGTTTGCAATTCGCTGAACATGCGAACATATGGCGATATTCACGCCCGCCATATTCTTTTACATTGTGAAGAACTTTCACCCATGACACATCCATCAGGTGCTACAGGACAGCCAATTGAAAAGTTTCAGCACATGGACAAACTCCCTACCTTATAAATAGACCTGATCTGGCCACCATTTTACATTCAGTCTTTTGTCAGTGTAGGGAAAGGTTGCTGTGTAGAGCAGGGACAGACTGTTAGGGACAAAAACGCTATCAAATCTGTCCACAAAAGTCCTTTTAAGGACTGGTATAGGTGTACTATTGATAGATGTGCAGTACAGAGGGGTGTAATACACTTATAATATACTTTCTAACATAGAAAGCATATTATAGTGGATTTGTATTGTGCAGCAGTGGTGGTGAGCGGTTTTGCAGCGATACTACAGCTACACAGAGTGACAAACGCAATTACAAATAATTATTATAACTGGTGTGATATACCAGTGGCCCCCCAAAATGACTGATTGAAGCGGGGTGTTATATACCAATATACTTTCTTTATAGTGCATTTGGGAACTGCAGCATTTATTTGCGGTTTTGCTGCGTTCCCTCTGCTACACACAGTAACAAACGGTATTGGGAAAAATAATTATAACTGGTGTGATATACCAGTTGCCCCCCAAAAAAACTGATAGAAGCAGGGTGTTATACACCAATAATATACTTTCTACAGTGGGATGAGAAAGTTTGGGCAACCTTGTTAATCGTCATGATTTTCCTGTATAAATCGTTGGTTGTTACGATAGAAAATGTCAGTTAAATATATCATATAGGAGACACACACAGTGATATTTGAGAAGTAAAATTAAGTTTTTGGGATTTACAGAAAGTGTGCTATAATTGTTTAAACAAAATTAGGCAGGTGCATAAATTTGGGCACTGTTGTCATTTTATTGATTCCAAAACCTTTTAGAACTAATTATTGGAAAGCTCAGTGACCCCTGACCTACATACACGGGTGAATCCAATTATGAGAAAGAGTATTTAAGGGGGTCAATTGTAAGTTTCCCTCCTCTATAAATTTTCTCTGAAGAGTAGCAACATGGGGGTCTCAAAACAACTCTCAAATGACCTGACGACAAAGATTGTTCACCATCATGGTTTAGGGGAAGAATACAGAAAGCTGTCTCAGAGATTTCAGCTGTCTGTTTCCACAGTTAGGAACATATTGAGGAAATGGAAGACCACAGGCTCAGTTCAAGTTAAGGCTCGAAGTGGCAGACCAAGAAAAATCTCGGATAGACAGAAGCGAGGAATAGTGAGAGCAGTCAGAGTCAACCCACAGACCAGCACCAAAGACCTACAACATCATCTTGCTGCAGATGGAGTCACTGTGCATCGTTTAACCATTCGGCGCACTTTACACAAGGAGATGCTGTATGCGAGAGTGATGCAGAGGAAGCCTTTTCTCCGCCCACAGCACAAAAACTGCCGCTTGAGGTGGGCTAAAGCACATTTGGACAAGCCAGCTTCATTTTGGAATAAGGTGCTGTGGACTGATGAAACTAAAATTTTGTTATTTGGCCATAACAGGGGGCATTATGCATGGAGGAAAAAGAACACAGCATTCCAAGAAAAACACCTGCTACCTACAGTAAAATATGGTGGTGGTTCCATCATGCTGTGGGGCTATGTGGCCAGTGCAGGGACTGGGAATTTTGTCAAAGTTGAGGGCCGCTTGGATTCCACTCAGTATCAGCAGATTCTGGAGACCAATGTCCAGGAATTAGTGACAAAGCTGAAGCTGCACGGGGGCTGTATCTTTCAACAAGACAACGACCCTAAACACTGCTCAAAATCCACTAAGGCATTTATGCAGAGGAACAAGTACAACGTTCCTGAATGGCCATCTCAGTCCCCAGACCTGAATATAATGAAAAATCTGTGGTGTGACTTAAAGAGAGCTGTCCATGCTTGGAAGCTATCAAACCTGAAAGAACTAAAGATGTTTTGTAAAGGAGAATGGTCCAAAATACCTTCAACTAGAATCCAGACTCTCATTGGAACCTACAGGAAGCCTTTAGAGGCTAATAAATATTGATTTCATTTCTTTTTTGTGGTGCCCAAATTTATGTTCCTGCCTAATTTTGTTTAAACAATTATAGCACACTTTCTATAAATCCAATAAACTTCATTTCACTTCTCAAATATCACTGTGTGTGTCTCCTATATGATATATTTAACTGACTTTTTTTTATCGTAACAACCAACGATTTATACAGGAAAATGATGACTATTAACAAGATTGCCCAAACTTTCTCATCCCACTTTATATAGTGCATTCGGGTACTGCAGCATTTGTTTGTGGTTTTGCTGCGTTCCCTCTGCTACACTGACAAACGGTATTGGAAAAAATAATTATAACTGGTGTGCGCATGCGGATACGCAAAAATTATACTGCCAAAATTTAGCATTAAAAGAAATAATGAATGGAGATCGCAAATTTGAATAATACATCTGGTATGTCACTGTCCTTGTTGTGGGACTATTTGTGCACTTCTAGTAATTATTTCTTGACTGCAAATATGAGCTGAAGGTTTTTCAGGTTCGCCTGCTATGAAAATGAATTGGATCCGCCGCAAACTTGTGGTTCGCAAACATTTGATCACGTTCGCGAACCGTCCCGGCAGATGTTCGCCCACCACTACTCCTAACCTTGTACATTAGAGGCAAGGACATTAACCACTACACTATAGGTCTACATGTTAACCACAGAAATATAAAATAAGTATTCTGTTGAATAGGAATGTTCACTACATCAGAAATGTCTATGAGGTTGTTCTGACACAGTTTAGCATTCAGCTTTTTAGCTGAGTGGATAAGGTCCTTGCCTATAATTTGCAACATTGAGAGTTCAAATCCTGACAGAAACTTTTCAGAAATTAGATTTAAATACATTGGTGTGTCCCCAAGCACTGATTCCATATATGGATAGCAGAGAATCAGGCTTCATGTCATAGCAGAGAATCATGCTTCATGTCACCCATCACTGGAACAGGCCACTGTCAGATATTTTGGCCCCGGCACCCAGTCAGAGGAGAGAGGTCCCATAGTAGAGATTCAGGCTTCATGTCAGCAGAGAATCAGGCTTCATGTCATAGCAGATAATCAGGCTTCACGTCACCCACCACTGGAACAGGCCATTGTCAGATATTTAGGCCCCGGCACCCAGACAGAGGAGAGAGGTCCCATAGCAGAGATTCAGGCTTCATGTCATAGCAGAGAATCAGGCTTCACGTCACCTAACACTGGAACAGGCCACTGTCAGATATTTTTAGGCCCCGGCACCCAGACAGAGGAGAGGTTCATTCAACTTTGGGTTGCCCCGCAATATAATGGTAAAATGAAAATAAAAAGAGGATTGAATGAGGAAGTGCCCTGGAGTACAATAATATATGGTTAAGGGGAGGTAGTTATAAATGACTAATCTGCACAAGGATGGACAGGTCCTGTGGGATCCATGCCTGGTTCATTTTTATAAACGTCAGCTTGTCCACATTGTCTGTAATGACGCCCCCTGCCGTGCTGAATACACGTTCAGACAAAACGCTGGCCACCGGGCAGGCCAGCACCTCCAAGGCATAAACGGCTAGCTCTGGCCACTTGGACAATTTGGAGACCCATAAGTTGAATGGGGCCGAACCATCAGTCAGTACGTGGAGGGGTGTGCACACGTACTGTTCCACCATGTAAGTGAAATGTTGCCTCCTGCTAACACGTTCTGTATCAGGTGGTGGTGCAGTTAGCTGTGGCGTGTTGACAAAAGTTTCCCACATCTCTGCCATGCTAACCCTGCCCTCAGAGGAGCTGGCCGTGACACAGCTGCGTTGGCGACCTCTTGTTTCTCCTCTGCCTTCGCCTTGGGCTTCCACTTGTTCCCCTGTGACATTTGTGAAAGCTCTCAGTAGCGCGTCTACCAATGTGCGCTTTTACTTGCGCATCTTCCTATCACGCTCCAGTGCAGGAAGTAAGGTGGGCACATTGTCTTTGTACCGTGGATCCAGCAGGGTGGCAACCCAGTAGTCCGCACACGTTAAAATGTGGGCAACTCTGCTGTCGTTGCGCAGGCACTGCAGCATGTAGTCACTCATGTGTGCCAGGCTGCCCAGAGGTAAGGACAAGCTGTCCTCTGTTGGAGGCGTATCGTCATTGTCCTGCGTTTCCCCCCAGCCACGCACCAGTGATGGACCCGAGCTGCGTTGGGTGCCACCCTGCTGTGAACATGGTTCATCCTCATTCTCCTCCACCTCCTCATCATCCTCCTCGTCCGCCAGTAGTGGGCCCTGGCTGGCCACATTTGTACCTGGCCTCTGCTGTTGCAAAAAACCTCCCTCTGAGTCACTTCGAAGAGACTGGCCTGAAAGTGCTAAAAATTCCCCCTCTTCCTCCTCCTCTTCCTGGGCCACCTCCTCTTCCATCATCGCCCTAAGTGTTTTCTCAAGGAGACATAGAAGTGGTATTGTAACGCTGATAACGGCGTCATCGCCACTGGCCATGTTGGTGGAGTACTCGAAACAGCGCAACAGGGCACACAGGTCTCGCATGGAGGCCCAGTCATTGGTGGTAAAGTGGTGCTGTTCCGGAGTGCGACTGACCCGTGAGTGCTGCAGCTGAAACTCCACTATGGCCTGCTGCTGCTCGCACAGTCTGTCCAGCATGTGCAAGGTGGAGTTCCACCTGGTGGTAGTCGCATTTGAGGCGGTGAGCGGGAAGGCCGAAGTTCCGCTGTAGCGCAGACAGGCGAGCTGCGGCAGGATGTGAACGCCGGAAGCGCGAACAGACGGCCCACACTTTATGCAGCAGCTCTGACATGTCGGGGTAGTTGTGAATGAAATTCTGCACCACCAAATTCACACATGCGCCAGACAAGGGATGTGCGTCAAACAGCTAGTCCAAGAGCTGCAACGAGATTTCGCCCATTATCGCACACCACCAGGCCGGGCTTGAGGCTCACCGGCAGCAACCACTTGTCGGTCTGTTGTTCTATACCCCGCCACAACTCTTGTGCGGTGTGGGGCCTGTCCCCCAAAAATATGAGTTTCAGAATGGCCAGTGTGCAGTTAGGGAGATATAGCGTCCCTGGCAGTGCTTACTGGTCCACGTATCTGTGGTTAGGTGGACCTTGCCACAGATGGCGTTGCGCAGTGAACACATTTTATTTTATCGGATACTTGGTTGTGCAGGGAAGGCATGGCTCTCTTTAGGAGATGTAGTGGCGGCTGGGAACAACATACATGACATGAGCTGTTTGAAGCTGTCTGTCCACCAGCCTGAATGACAGCATTTCATAGGCCAGTAGTTTAGAAATGCTGGCATTCAGGGCCAGGGATCGAGGGTGGCTAGGTGGGAATTTACGCTTTCTCTCAAATGTTTGTGAGATGGAGAGCTGAACGCTGCCGTGTGACATGGTTGAGATGCTTGGTGACGGAGATGGTGGTGTTGGTGGTACATCCTCTGTTTGCTGGGCGGCAGGTGCCAACGTTCCTCCAGAGGCGGAGGAAGAGGCCGAGGCGGCAGCAGCAGAAGAGGCCGAGGCGGCAGCAGCAGAAGAGGTAGCAGGGGGAGCCTGAGTGACTTCCTTGGTTTTAAGGTGTTTACTCCACTGCAGTTCATGCTTTGCATGCAGGTGCCTGGTCATGCAGGTTGTGCTAAGGTTCAGAACGTTAATGCCTCGCTTCAGGCTCTGATGGCACAGCGTGCAAACCACTCGGGTCTTGTCGCCAGCAGATTGTTTGAAGAAGTGCCATGCCAGGGAACTCCTTGACGCTGCCTTTGGGGTGCTCGGTCCCAGATGGCGGCGGTCAGTAGCAGGCGGAGTCTCTTGGCGGCGGGTGTTCTGCTTTTGCCCACTGCTCCCTCTTTTGCTACGCTGATGGCTCGGTCTCACCACTGCCTCTTCCTCTGAACTGTGAAAGTCAGTGGCATGACCTTCATTCCATGTGGGGTCTAGGACCTCATCGTCCCCTGCATCGTCTTCCACCCAGTCTTCCTCCCTGACCTCCTGTTCAGTCTGCACACTGCAGAAAGACGCAGCAGTTTGCACCTGTGTTTCGTCATCATCAGAGACGTGCTGAGGTGGTATTCCCATGTCCTCATCATCAGGAAACATAAGTGGTTGTGCGTCAGTGCATTCTATGTCTTCCACCGCTGGGGAAGGGCTAGGTGAATGCCCTTGGGAAAGCCTGCCAGCAGAGTCTTCAAACAGCATAAGAAACTGCTGCATAACTTGAGGCTCAGACAGTTTCCCTGATATGCATGGGGGTGATGTGACAGACTGATGGGGTTGGTTTTCAGGCGCCATCTGTGCGCTTTCTGCAGAAGACTGGGTGGGAGATAATGTGAACGTGCTGGATCCACTGTCGGCCACCCAATTGACTAATGCCTGTACCTGCTCAGGCCTTACCATCCTTAGAACGGCATTGGGCCCCACCATATATCACTGTAAATTCTGGCGGCTACTGGGACCTGAGGTAGTTGGTACACTAGGACGTGTGGATGTGGCAGAACGGCCACGTCCTCTCCCAGCACCAGAGGTCCACTAACACCACCACGACCATGTCCACGTCCACGTCCCTTACTAGATGTTTTCCTCATTGTTATGGTTCACCACAACAACAAAAATATTATTTGGCCCAATGTATTGTATTCAAATTCAGCGGGATATAAATTTGAGGCCTAGTATTTAGGCGCTGGGTGACCGGTATGGATTTAGTGACAGAATTAGACTTGGAAATGCACGGTAGCGTGTGTGTGAAGTTATTCTGAATGACCCTATGTGCACCTTGAATATTATATACCCTTTTAGGGATAGATTTCAAATAGCTCTGATATAGCAGAAACCACTAAATTATGAAATTGCTAAATTGGGAATTGTATTTAAACCCTGAACAAAAAATGTGCTTTAACGGACACTAAATAACTTGCCCAGCCACAACAGTACAGCGGTAACGACAGATTTAGCGGGATATAAATTTGAGGCCTAGTATTTAGGCGCTGGGTGACCGGTATGGATTTACTAACAGAATTAGACTTGGAAATGCACAGTAGCGTGTGTGTGAAGTTATTCTGAATGACCCTATGTGCACCTTGAATATTATATACCCTTTTAGGGATAGATTTCAAATAGCTCTGATATAGCAGAAACCACTAAATTATTAAATTGCTAAATTGGGAATTGTATTTCAACCCTGAACAAAAAATGTGCTTTGACGGACACTAAATAACTTGCCCAGCCACAACAGTACAGCGGTAACGACAGATTTAGCGGGATATAAATTTGAGGCCTAGTATTTAGGCGCTGGGTGACCGGTATGGATTTAGTGACAGAATTAGACTGGGATATGGCCAAAAAATAACCACACTATTGCTGGTTAAATGCACTTGGTGTGACAGCTTGACCAACCACACTACTGAGGGTTAAATGCACTTGGTGACGGGCGCAGCTTGCCCCTGATGTAGTATATGGCCAAAAAATGAACAGACTATTGCTGGTTAAATGCACTTGGTGACGGGCGCAGCTTGCCCCTGATGTAGTATATGGCCAAAAAATGAACAGACTATTGCTGGTTAAATGCACATGGTGTGACAGCTTCACCCTGATGTAGGCTTTAGCCAAAAAACAACCACACCATTGAGGGTTAAATGCACTTGGTGACAGGCGCAGCTTGCCCCTGATGTAGTATATGGCCAAAAAATGAACAGACTATTGCTGGTTAAATGCACTTGGTGTGACAGCTTGACCAACCACACTACTGAGGGTTAAATGCACTTGGTGACGGGCGCAGCTTGCCCCTGATGTAGTATATGGCCAAAAAATGAACAGACTATTGCTGGTTAAATGCACTTGGTTTGACAGCTTGACCAACCACACTACTGAGGGTTAAATGCACTTGGTGACGGGCGCAGCTTGCCCCTGATTTAGTATATGGCCAAAAAATTAACAGACTATTGCTGGTTAAATGCACTTGTTGTGACAGCTTCACCCTGATGTAGGCTTTAGCCAAAAAACAACCACACCATTGAGGGTTAAATGCACTTGGTGACAGGCGCAGCTTGCCCCTGATGTAGTATATGGCCAAAAAATAAACAGACTATTGCTGGTTAAATGCACTTGGTGTGACAGCTTCACCCTGATGTAGGCTTTAGCCAAAAAACAACCACACCATTGAGGGTTAAATGCACTTGGTCGCAGCTTGGATGCACTTGGTCGCAGCACCGCACAAGACACAAAATGGCCGCCGATCACCCCAGAATAAAGTGACTGACAAACGGTCTGGGCAGCCTAAAAACATTGAGCAATTGAATTTCAGCAGCTCAATGATGCACAGCTGCAGATCGATCGATTAATCAAGTCCTTTGGAGGAGTTAATCTGCCTAATCTCGCCCTACTGTCGCAGCCGCAACCTCTCCCTACGCTAATCAGAGCAGAGTGACGGGCGGCGCTATGTGACTCCAGCTTAAATAGAGGCTGGGTCACATGGTGCTCTGGCCAATCACAGCCATGCCAATAGTAGGCATGGCCGTGACGGCCTCTTGGGGCAAGTAGTATGACGCTTGTTGATTGGCTGCTTTGCAGCCTTTCAAAAAGCGCCAAGAAAGCGTCACAAAAGCGCCAAGAAAGCGACGAACACCGAACCCGAACCCGGACTTTTACGAAAATGTCCGGGTTCGGGTCCGTGTCACGGACACCCCAAAATTCGGTACGAACCCGAACTATACAGTTCGAGTTCGCTCATCCCTATTGAAAACCCTTTTGTGGCAATGACTGCCTGAAGCCTTGAACTCATGGACTTTACCAGACGCTGTGTTTTCTCCTTTTTAAAGCTCTGCCAGGCCTTTACTGCAGTTGATTTCAGTTGCTGTTTGTTTCTGGGCCTTTCTGTCTGAGGTTTTGTAAATGCATGCTCTGTTGGGTTCAGATCAGGTGACTGACTTGGCCATTCAAGAATATTCCACTTCTTTGCTTTAATAAACTCCTGGGTTGCTTTGGCTTTATGTTTTGGGTCATTGTCCATCTGTATTATGAAACACCAACCAATCAGTTTAGCTGCATTTGGCTGGATTTGAGTACACAGTATGCCTCTGAAAACCCCAGAATTCTTCTGGCTGCTTCTGTCTTGTGTCACATCATCAATAAACACTAGGTACCCAGTACCACTGGCAGCCATGCATGCCCAAGCCATTATACTGTCTCCGCCATGTTGTACAAATGATGTGGTATTCTTTGGATCATGAGCTGTACCATGCCTTTGCCATACTTTTTTTCTTTCTATCATTCTGGTAGAGGTTGATCTTGGTTTCATCTGTCCAAAGAATGTTCTTACAGAAGTGTGCTGTTTTTTTAAGATTTTTTTTTAGCAAAGTCCAATATAGCCTTCTTATTGTTGAGGCTTATGAGTGGCTTGTACCGTGCAGTGAACCCTCTGTATTTACTTTCATGCAGTCTTCTCTTTATGGTAGATTTGGATATTGAAGCGCCTATATCCTGGAGAGTGTTGTTCACTTGGTTGGCTGTTGTAAAAGGGATTTCTCTTCACCATGGTAATTATTCTGTGATTATCCACCACTGTTGTCTTCCGTGGGTGTCCAGGTCTTTTTGCATTGTTGAGGTCACCAGTGCTTGCTTGCTTTCTTTCTCAGGATGTCCCAAACTGTAGATTTTGACATGCCTAATAGTGTAGCAATTTTTCAGATGGGATTTTTCTATTTTCGCAGATAAAGGATGGCTTGTTTCACCTGCATGGGGAGCTCCATTGACCGCATGTTTACTTTTGAGCAAAATCTTTAAAATGCAAACTGTAGATTTTGACACTTCTAATAGTGTAGTAATTTTACACAATAAAGAAATTCACATAACCATATCCACCCAGCCCAAGAGCTGGGTGACTCGCCCACTAATAAGCATGTGACATAATTTATAAACATATGCATAAAGGGATGGTGGAAGGGGTTACTTCGGAGTTATATTTATTCTCTTCAGCCTCCCACCAAAATATCTGAGGACCAATCACCTTTGTAGGAACGAATCTCATTTGCCTAGGATACCAACCCAGACAGTTAAATGAAGGAGTCTAGGATAACTCGCCAGACTGTAGTTACATGAGAAAGTCTAAGATACCTAGCCAGACTGCTGTTATATGAGGAAGTTTAGGATATCTAGCCAAACTGCTGTTATATGATGATGTCTAGGATACCTAGCCAGACTGTTGCTCTATGAGGAGGTCTAGGATACCTAGCCAGACCATTGTTATATAAGGAAGTGTAGGTTTTCTAGTAGGGATGAGCATACCCGTGACAACCCGAACATTTTCGTAAAAGTCTGGGTTCGGGTTCGGTGTTCGGCGCTTTCTTGGCGCTTTTTGAAAGTCTGCAAAGCAGCCAATCAACAAGCGTCATACTACTTGCCCCAAGAGGCCATCACAGCCATGCCTACTATTGGCATGGCTGTGATTGGCCAGTGCAGCATGTGACCCAGCCTCTATTTAAGCTGGAGTCACGGAGTGCCGCACATCACTCTGCTCTGATCAGTGTAGGGAGAGGATGCAGCTGCTGCTGTTAGGGCGAGATTAGGCACTAGACAAGGATTTACTCAGCAAAAACACTTAATGAAGTGATCGATCTACAGCTGTGAATCATTTATCTTCTGCTATTTAATTGCTCACAGTTTTAAGGCTGCCCAGAGCGTTTTTCAGTCACTTTTTTCTGGAGTGATTGGCTTGTGTTGCGGTGCGCCAGCACAAGCTGCCACCAAGTACATTTAACCATCAATAGTGTGTTGTTGTTTTTTTTGCTATATCCTACATCAGGGGCTTGGCAGTGCTTGCTATTTTATTGAGGGGTGAAATACAATTGCCAAAATAGCAGTACCCTAAATCTGGTGTTTCAGCTATGGCTAGCCAATTGTAATACTGTCTGCTGTCTTTCAAAGAATATATTTTTGTTCTGGGTTGAAATACAATTCCCAACTTAGCAATTCCCTAAATCAGTGGTTTCTGCTGTATCAGGCCAAGTTTAAATCGATCCATAAAAGGGTATTAGATTGAAGGTGCTGATAGGGTCATCCTCAATATCTTCACACACTGCAGTGCATTTCCAAGTTTAATTCTGTCCGTAAACGTATACCTGTCATCCAGCGCCTAAATAATAGGCCTAAAATTTATATTCAGCTAAATCTGTGTTTATTGCTGTGGCTGGTCAATTCATTTAGTGTCCGCCAAAGCACAGTTTTTGTTCTGGGTTGAAATACAATTCCCAACTTAGCAATTCACTAAATCAGTGGTTTCTGCTGTATCAGGCCAACTTTAAATCTATCCATAAAAGGGTATATTATATTGAAGGTGCGGATAGGGTCATCCTCAATAACTTCACACGCTACCGTGCATTTCCAAGTCTAATTCTGTCCGTAAACGGATACCTGTCATCCAGAACCTAAATACTAGGCCTACAATTTATATTCAGCTAAATCTGTTGTTACTGCTGTGCCTGTATTAGTGTAATACGGTACCTAAATAGATAGCCAGATAGTGTTAGATGTCTGTAAAAAAAGGCCTGAATTTGAATTCAATACATTGGGCCAAATAATTTTTTTCTTATAGTGGTAAACGGTAACAATGAGGAAAACATCTAGTAAGGGACGCGGACGCGGACATGGTCGTTGTGGTGTTAGTGAACCCTCTGGTGCTGGGAGAGGACTTGGCCGTTCTGCCACAGCCACACGTCCTAGTGAACCAACTACCTCAGGTCCCAGTAGCCGCTACAATTTACAGAGATATTTGGTGGGGCCCAATGCTGTTCTAAGGATGGTAAGGCCTGAGCAGGTACAGGCATTAGTCAATTGGGTGGCCGACAGTGGATACAGCACGTTCACATTATCTCCCACCCAGTCTTCTGCAGAAAGCGCACAGATGGCGCCTGAAATCCAAGCCCATCAGTCTGTCACATCACCCCCATGCATATCAGGGAAACTGTCTGAGCCTCAAGTTATGCAGCAGTCTCTTATGCTGTTTGAAGACTCTGCTGGCAGGGTTTCCCAAGGGCATCCACCTAGCCCTTCCCCAGTGGTGGAAGACATAGACTGCACTGACGCACAACCACTTATGTTTCCTGATGATGAGGACATGGGAATACCACCTCAGCATGTCTCTGATGATGACGAAACACAGGTGCCAACTGCTGCGTCTTTCTGCAGTGTGCAGACTGAACAGGAGGTCAGGGATCAAGACTGGGTGGAAGACGATGCAGGGGACGATGAGGTCCTAGACCCCACATGGAATGAAGGTCGTGCCACTGACTTTCACAGTTCGGAGGAAGAGGCAGTGGTGAGACCGAGCCAACAGCGTAGCAAAAGAGGGAGCAGTGGGCAAAAGCAGAACACCTGCTGCCAAGAGACTCTGCCTGCTACTGACCGCCGCCATCTGGGACCGAGCACCCCAAAGGCAGCTTCAAGGAGTTCCCTGGCATGGCACTTCTTCAAACAATGTGCTGACGACAAGACCCGAGTGGTTTGCACGCTGTGCCATCAGAGCCTGAAGCGAGGCATTAACGTTCTGAACCTGAGCACAACCTGCATGACCAGGCACCTGCATGCAAAGCATGAACTGCAGTGGAGTAAACACCTTAAAACCAAGGAAGTCACTCAGGCTCCCCCTGCTACCTCTTCTGCTGCTGCCGCCTCGGCCTCTTCTGCTGCTGCCGCCTCGGCCTCTTCCTCCGCCTCTGGAGGAACGTTGGCACCTGCCGCCCAGCAAACAGGGGATGTACCACCAACACCACCACCACCTCCGTCACCAAGCGTCTCAACCATGTCACACGGCAGCGTTCAGCTCTCCATCTCACAAACATTTGAGAGAAAGCGTAAATTCCCACCTAGCCACCCTCGATCCCTGGCCCTGAATGCCAGCATTTCTAAACTACTGGCCTATGAAATGCTGTCATTTAGGCTGGTGGACACAGACAGCTTCAAACAGTCATGTCGCTTGCTGTCCCACAGTATGTTGTTCCCAGCCGCCACTACTTCTCCAAGAGAGCCGTGCCTTCCCTGTACAACCAAGTATCCGATAAAATCAAGTGTACACTGCGCAACGCCATCTGTAGCAAGGTCCACCTAACCACAGATACGTGGACCAGTAAGCACGGCCAGGGACGCTATATCTCCCTAACTGCACACTGGGTAAATGTAGTGGCAGCTGGGCCCCAGGCGGAGAGCTGTTTGGCGCACGTCCTTCCGCCGCCAAGGATCGCAGGGCAACATTCTTTGCCTCCTGTTGCCACCTCCTCCTTCTCGGCTTCCTACTCCTCTTCTTCCACCTGCTCATCCAGTCAGCCACACACCTTCACCACCAACTTCAGCACAGCCCGGGGTAAACGTCAGCAGGCCATTCTGAAACTCATTTGTTTGGGGGACAGGCCCCACACCGCACAGGAGTTGTGGCGGGGTATAGAACAACAGACCGATGAGTGGTTGCTGCCGGTGAGCCTCAAGCCCGGCCTGGTGGTGTGTGATAATGGGCGAAATCTTGTTGCAGTTCTGGGACTAGCCAATTTGACGCACATCCCTTGCTTGGCGCATGTGCTGAATTTGGTGGTGCAGAAGTTCATTCACAACTACCCCGACATGTCAGAGCTGCTGCATAAAGTGCGGGCCGTCTGTTCGCGCTTCCAGCGTTCACTTCCTGCTGCTGCTCGCCTGTCTGCGCTACAGCGTAACTTCGGCCTTCCCGCTCACCGCCTCATATGCGACGTGCCCACCAGGTGGAACTCCACCTTGCACATTCTGGACAGACTGTGCGAGCAGCAGCAGGCCATAGTGGAGTTTCAGCTGCAGCACGCACGGGTCAGTCGCACTACAGAACAGCACCACTTCACCACCAATGACTGGGCCTCCATGCGAGACCTGTGTGCCCTGTTGCGCTGTTTCGAGTACTCCACCAACATGGCAAGTGGCGATGACACCTTTATCAGCGTTACAATACCACTTCTATGTCTCCTTGAGAAAACACTTAGGGCGATGATGGAAGAGGAGGTGGCCCAGGAGGAGGAGGAGGAGGAAGAGGGGTCATTTTTAGCACTTTTAGGCCAGTCTCTTCGAAGTGACTCAGAGGGAGGTTTTTGGCAACAGCAGAGGCCAGGTACAAATGTGGCCAGCCAGGGCCCACTACTGGAGGACGAGGAGGACGAGGATGAGGAGGAGGTGGAGGAGGATGAGGATGAAGCATGGTCACAGCGGGGTGGCACCCAACGCAGCTCGGGTCCATCACTGGTGCATGGCTGGGGGGAAAGGCAGGACGATGACGATACGCCTCCCACAGAGGACAGCTTGTTCTTACCCCTGGGCAGCCTGGCACACATGAGCGACTACATGCTGCAGTGCCTGCGCAACGACAGCAGAGTTGCCCACATTTTAACCTGTGCGGACTACTGGGTTGCCACCCTGCTGGATCCACGCTACAAAGACAATGTGCCCACCTTACTTCCTGCACTGGAGCGTGATAGGAAGATGCGCGAGTCCAAGCGCACGTTGGTAGACGCGCTACTGAGAGCATTCCCAAATGTCACAGGAAAACAAGTGGAAGCCCAAGGCTAAGGCAGAGGAGGAGCAAGAGGTCGCCAAGGCAGCTGTGTCACGGCCAGCTCCTCTGAGGGCAGGGTTAGCATGGCAGAGATGTGGAAAACTTTTGTCAACACGCCACAGCTAACTGCACCACAACCTGATACGCAACGTGTTAGCAGGAGGCAACATTTCACTAACATGGTGGAACAGTACATGTGCACACCCCTCCACGTACTGACTGATGGTTCGGCCCCATTCAACTTCTGGGTCTCTAAATTGTCCACGTGGCCAGAGCTAACCTTTTATGCCTTGGAGGTGCTGGCCTGCCCGGCGGCCAGCGTTTTGTCTGAACGTGTATTCAGCACGGCAGGGGGCGTCATTACAGACAAACGCAGCCGCCTGTCTACAGCCAATGTGGACAAGCTGACGTTCATAAAAATGAACCAGGCATGGATGCCACAGGGCCTGTCCGTCCCTTGTGCAGATTAGACATTAACTACCTCCCCTTAACCATATATTATTGGACTCCAGGGCACTTCCTCATTCAATCCTATTTTTATTTTCATTTTACCATTATATTGCGAGGCTACCCAAAGTTGAATGAACCTCTCCTCTGTCTGGGTGCCAGGGCCTAAATATATGCCAATGGACTGTTCCAATGTTGGGTGACATGAAGCCTGATTCTCTGCTATGACATGCAGACTAATTCTCTGCTGACATGAAGCCAGATCCTCTGTTACGGGACCTCTCTCCTCTGCCTGGGTGCTGGGCCTAAATATCTGACAATGGACTGTTGCATTGGTGGCTGACGTGAAGCCTGATTCTCTGCTATGACATGCAGACTAATTCTCTGCTGACATGAAGCCAGATTGTCTGTTACGGGACCTCTCTCCTCTGCCTGGGTGCTGGGCCTAAATTTATGAAAATGGACTCTTACAGTGGTGGGTGACGTGAAGCCTGATTCTCTGCTATGACATGAAGACTGATTCTCTGCTGACATGAAGCCAGATTGTCTGTTACGGGACCTCTCTCCTCTGCCTGGGTGCTGGGGCTAAATTTATGAAAATGGACTCTTACAGTGGTGGGTGACGTGAAGCCTGATTCTCTGCTATGACATGAAGACTGATTCTCTGCTATGACATGAAGACTGATTCTCTGCTGACATGAAGCCAGATTGTCTGTTACGGGACCTCTCTCCTCTGCCTGGGTGCTGGGCCTAAATATCTGACAATGGACTGTTGCATTGGTGGCTGACGTGAAGCCTGATTCTCTGCTATGACATGCAGACTAATTCTCTGCTGACATGAAGCCAGATTGTCTGTTACGGGACCTCTCTCCTCTGCCTGGGTGCTGGGCCTAAATTTATGAAAATGGACTGTTGCAGTGGTGGGTGACGTGAAGCCTGATTCTCTGCTATGACATGAAGACTGATTCTCTGCTGACATGAAGCCAGATTGTCTGTTACGGGACCTCTCTCCTCTGCCTGGGTGCTGGGCCTAAATTTATGACAATGGACTGTTGCAGTGGTGGGTGACGTGAAGCCTGATTCTCTGCTATGATATGAAGACTGATTCTCTGCTGACATGAAGCCAGATCCTCTGTTACAGGACCTCTCTCCTCTGCCTGGGTGCTGGGCCTAAATTTATGAAAATGGACTGTTGCAGTGGTGGGTGACGTGAAGCCTGATTCTCTGCTATGACATGAAGACTGATTCTCTGCTGACATGAAGCCAGATTGTCTGTTACGGGACCTCTCTCCTCTGCCTGGGTGCCGGGGCCTAAATATCTGAGAATGGACTGTTCCAGTGGTGGGTGACGGGAAGCCAGATTCTCTGCTATGGGACCTCTCTCCAATTGATTTTGGTTAATTTTTATTTATTTAATTTTTTTTTAAATTCATTTCCCTATCCACATTTGTTTGCAGGGGATTTACCTACATGTTGCTGCCTTTTGCAGCCCTCTAGCCCTTTCCTGGGCTGTTTTACAGCCGTTTTAGTGCCGAAAAGTTTGGGTCCCCATTGACTTCAATGGGGTTCGGGTTCGGATCCCGAACCCGAACATTTTCGGGAAGTTCGGCCGAACTTCTCGAACCCGAACATCCAGGTGTTCGCTCAACTCTAGTTTTCAACCAAGTATTTGAAATTAACAAAAAATAAGCATTCACCTTGCAGAAAATATCAAGTGATTTTGTGGCTGAAGGTATATTAAAGGGTCATTGGATAACAATTTTACTGTAGGCCAGTACAAATACATGTCCAATACATGTGTTTAATAGAACTAAAAATATAAAATTGGATTAAAAACATGGCTAACGAAATCCCCCCTCTTGAATAAACTCCATATGATAATAGGTGAAATTCGATAACATGTGGTCGTAACAGGTGTTGAATTTCTCAGAGGCCCCCACAATTAGCATTCACCTTACAAGATCATGTGATTATGTGGTTGGAGGTATATTCGATGGTTATTGGATACCAATTTTACTGCAGGCCAGTGGAGTACAGGCCAAAAACATTAGGCATTCACTAGACAGAAAAGGCCTTTTATTCCGCTGTATTTACATAGGACAGGGACCATTCTTTGTTCTGAATGGTGGCGGATATGTGTGGGCTGGCATGAGGAAATTAGATTAAACCTGGTCGTCACAGGTGTTGAATTCCTCCGAGATCCATGCCCCATTCATTTTTAGAAATGTGATGTAGTCCACACAGTCGTGAGCCAGGCGAGTGCGCTTATCGGTCATAATCCCCCCTGCTGTGCTCAACGTCCTTTCGGACTGGACACTCGATGAGGGGCAAGCCAAGAGTTCCATTGCAAATTTTGCCAGCTCTGGCCACAGGTCAAGCCTGCACACCCAGCAGTCCAGGGATTCCTCGCTTCTCAGAGCGTCCACATCGCCCGTTAACCCAATGTAGTCGGACACCTGTCGGTCTAGGGGTTACCTGAGGGTTGCAAGCATGACAGACATCAGAAGGTTCACCCAGTGGGCAGTAAACATTATGTACCTTCTCTGCCCATGTTTGCTAGACCACGTGTCTGTGGTCAGATGTATCTTGGCACTGACACTGTGTGCCAGAGATGCATTCACTTGCAACTGAACATGGCCATATAGCTCTGGGATGCCCTACTGTGAGAAATACTTCCTTCCGGGGACCTTCCATTGTGGTGTGCCAATGGTCACATATTTTCTAAAGGCCTCAGATTCCACCAGTTTATATGACAGTAGTTGACAGGCTAGCAGTTCCGACAAGCCCACGGTCAGCCGTTGGGCAAGAGGGTTATCCGGCGTCATCAACTTTTTACGTTCGAACATTTGGGCCATGGAAGTCTGCCTTTTGCCAGATGAACGCGACGACGGCATGGTAGAAGGTAGAGTGGAGGACAAATGGGAGGAGAGAGGAGAAGAGGCAGGACATGGAGCGCCGGGAGTGTGGCTTTGCGGGTTCTGACGGTGTTGCTCGGTGATGGGAGGTCAGGTGCCTTCTTAAGGCGGTCGTCCCTAGGTGAGTGTTGGGCATACCGCGACTTATACGTGGACAGCACCGGCTGCAGATGGCAACACTATTGTCAACAGTGGACACATTAAAAAAGGCTCACACTGCTGAGCCATGTGCCAGAATCCTGGGAGCGCCAGATGTGACTCTGCAATGTGAATGGCTCGATCAAGATACATTTGCAGTCTACTTTTTGCCTCCTGTGCACTGCAAGTTGTGTCTGATTTTCCTCCTTCTACCCCCTATCTGCTGCTCTGTCTCTCCCTCTGAACTCCTCTCCTCTTGCTCTCTTGTGGGCACTCATGTGACATTCATCGACACGTCATCATCGTCACATTCACCACCATTGGCATTAGAGATCTCGGAGTAGGCAGCAACAGCGGGAGCTCCGTCCTTAGGCTGATCTGGGTACTTTCGTCAGACCGCTGGGTGGCAGCCATTGTTACCTCCTCTTCCTCATCCGATGCCAAGAATAGCTGCACATCGGTAAGGTCTAGGAATGGATGGGAAAAAAACTCCTCTGAATCAAGTGGAGGGGCTATGGTGGTGTTGGTGTCATTGGGGGTGCACACAGCAGAGAGTGAGGAGGGTGCAGAAACAGAGGATGAGGAGGATGAAGAAGCAGAAGGCTGAGTGAGCCACTCAACCAACTCTGGTGCGTCCTTTGATGTAATCGCACGCAACTTCTCCAACTTCCCACTTAAGCTCTGGCCTGGTGAACCTGCCCGACCCCTACCACCCCTGCTGAATGGCCTGCCTCTTCCTCTGCCTGTCATTTTCAAAATTACCCTGTTGCAAAGTCGCTATAGAAGAGCAGGCCTCAATCAATATTTGGTGGAAGCTGGTATATCAATCCCCTCTATCAGTATTTTGTGAAAACAGGTATATAGAACCCCTTAATGAGTATTTGCTGGAAGCCCGTAAATCAAATCCCTTAATCAATATTTGGTGAAAGCCGGTGTATCGCAGGCCTCAATCAATATTTGGTGGAAGCCGGTATATATCAATCCCCTCTATCAGTATTTTGTGGAAACAGGTATATAGAACCCCTTAATGAGTATTTGCTGGAAGATGGTATATCAAACCCCTTAATCAATATTTGGTGGAAGCCGGTGTATCGCAGGCCTCAATCAATATTTGGTGGAAGCTGGAATATCAATCCCCTCTATCAATATTTTGTGGAAACAGGTATATAGAACCCTTTTATGAGTATTTGCTGGAAGCCAGTATATCACACCCCATCAGAGAGATAGCAAAAACATTAGGCGTGGCCAAAACAACTGTTTGGAACATTCTTAAAAAGAAGGAATGCACCAGTGAGCTCAGCAACACCAAAAGACCCGGAGGACCACGGAAAACAACTGTGGTGGATGACCGAAGAATTCTTTCCCTGGTGAAAAAAACACCCTTCACAACAGTTGGCCTGATCAAGAATACTTTCCAGCAGGTATGTGTATGTGTGTCAAAGTCAACAATCAAGAGAGGACTTCACCAGAGTGAATATAGAGGGTTCACTACAAGATGTAAACCATTGGTGAGCCTCAAAAACAGGAAGGCCAGATTAGAGTTTTCCAAACAACATCTAAAAAACCCTTCACAGTTCTGGAACAACATCCTATGGACAGATGGGACCAAGATCAACTTGTACTGTGAAGAAAAGTGAAAGTTTGATTTATGATTATTATTCTGTCCCATTACTTTTGGTCCCTTAACAAGTGGGAGGCACATATGCAAACTGTTGTAATTCCTACACCGTTCACCTGATTTGGAGGTAAATACCCTCAAATTAAAGCTGACTGTCTGCAGTTATAGCACATCTTGTTTGTTTCATTTAAAATCTATTGTGGTGGGGTATAGAGCCAAAAATGTTAGAATTGTCCATGTCCCAGTTTTTATGGACCTGACTGTACTTTCTATGTTAGAAAGTATATTATAAGTATATCACACCCCTCAGTATGTCACACCTATAGATAGCACACCTATAGTCCTTAAAAGGACTTTTGAGGCCCTATTAGCTAGCATTTGGCGTCTCTATAATCACTGACATTCTGACCCTGCTCCACACAGCAACGTCTCCCTACACTGGCAAAAAACAGAATATAAAATAGCAGCCAGATCTGGTTTATTTATAAGGTAGGGGGTGTGTCCTTGTGATTAAACATCTCAATTGGCTGTCCTGTCCCACCATGGGTCAAAGTTAAGTGCTATGTAAAAAAATATGGCGCATGAGAATGTCGCCATATGTTGGTATGTTTGGCGAATCGAGAATGAGCAAAGTTAGCCGCAAAACGACCGCCGTGCGAACTGCAAGCCCTTCTCTAGCTTCATAGCATTGCTCCAGGTCCACCATCTCAAGGGCATTGCCAGGAGACACCTGACCGATCCAGTACTGGAGAGGATATGGCAAAGCCCTCCAGAACATATTGGCTAAAAGACAATCCAGCATAGCAGTGGGACTCAGCATGTCAGGCTGTAGCCATTTTTGCAAGAGGTAAAGTAAGTTATAATACTGGGGTCTTGCAGGCTCAGCCGGCTTAAACCCCCACTGATGTACCAGCTGGGCCCGGACCAACACATTCAACCCCAGTCTTGTCAAAATCTCACCCTTTACTTTTTGGTAGTTGGCTGTTTGATTGTCGGGCAAGTCGAAATACACCCACTGGGAATCAGATGCCAGAAATGGAGCGATGACCTCAGCTCACTGGTTACGGGGTAGCTTTTCCCCGATGGCCACCTTCTCATACATCGCCAGGTAGGTTTCGATGTCCTCTGTGGGAGTCATCTTAGGAATCATGGCACGGACTGCTTTCCGAGCATCGTGGACGCTCGGGGTAATCCTGCTGTCTGCAAAGCCATCACGTGTTGTAGCAGCAACTGGTTAGACTCCTGCTGCTGCTTATTTGCCTCGCATTGCTGTAGGTTTGTCTCTCGCTGCTACAGATTATCCTCCATGAGGGCCTTCACAATAGCCTCCATTTTGTTGTGGGGCTCTTGTTGTAATACAGCTGGTTTAATGCATGACATACAACCGTGCCTGAAAAATGCAGAAACCAAAAATATCAACATTCACGCCAGCCTCACTGCTCTTGCCTGCATCCTCCACCAATTTTGGGGACTCGCTCTGGTAGACAGGATTAGCGGACGCAGTATAGAGGCAGCAACGAGTTCTTTGGACCAAACAGTTCAGTGTTTTATTCACACTTTAGGCAAGTGACAAAACAAGCAGTAATATTCAAACAAAAAGTCACCTTGCAGTGGTGGTAATTCACACCATGCGGCAATTCTGCCTCAAAGAGTCCGTGCTGATAGCAGCACCAACCTGTTTTCACGTCAAACAGGTAGCAGGCCTTCATCTAGACACAAGGCTCCAAGCTCCCAACACAGAGACATGGCTTCTGAGCCCAGCTGCCAATTTAAGAACAGCCATCTGTTGCCAAAACCCAGACCGGAATTAAAAATTTGGTCCCGTATTTAACCTCAGCTTGCTGTAAATCAGCCCAGCAGCACATGCTGGGAGGAAAATACCTGTTTTCCCAGACGAAACCTCTCTCACTGTGTTCACAATAGATTGTAGTTGGATCTCGGCTGAGTTCCTGGGGCTTCCATTGATCTTTTGAAGTTAAGTGTTACCTCTCCCTTTTGTATTTTGTTTGGGTTATGTGTATTGCATTTCCCTATTGTTTGTATTAGGCCTGAAGGAGACTCCTGTTCGTCCTTCCTTTTGGAGGAACAGGTAGTGTAGCCCCTGCCATTAGTACCTTGGTCCTATAAGGCTTGATAGTATTCTATGTATTCCTGTGTATGAACTACCTACCTTTGGGGTCTGTTCATACTGGCAGTCAGTCAGGATTTTGGTTAGGGTTTTCACTAGGAGGTGTCCATTTTCCTTCCCTAGTTCTCAGGCCTGATTCCCTTATCCCCCTTCCCTCCTATGCTCGGTGTGGTGTTTCTCACCGACACTGAAGCGTGACAGAATGTATCTCATATGAGGCAATATGCACTAAACATACATTTATTAATTACAATGTATTATTTGAAATGCTTTCTTTTTAAAATAATGCAGCACCTACAGTCAATGCGGCATCTTCTTATGGACCTGTTCTCCTGAAGCAGGAGAGTGTAAAGCCTCATTCACGAATCAGTGTTTTGGTCAGTAATTTCCATCAGTAATTGTGAGCCAAAACCAGGATTGCCACCTCTACAGACATGAGGTATAAGCAAAAGATCTGTACCTGTTCTGTGTTTAGAGCTGCACCTGGTTTTGGCTCACAATCATTGATATAAATCACTGACCAAATCACTGACTTGTGAATGAGGCATAAGTCATTGTTATATGTGCAAGTCTTGCATTAATCACGCACACTTAATTTAAACAAAATGACATTGTTCTGAAAGATTTTTTCTTTTAAGAGATGTTTTACTTTTTCAGATGCTGTGTTTAAGATAGGACCATTTTTTTACGTAAAAACACATGTTCAGACAAAAAACTGTAGATTGATGGAATATTTCTTTATTCCCCGCTGAAACACAAACAATTTAACTTTAAAGCCATTTCCATTTCTGATTTCACTCCCTTAATCACTTTATTGACTCGACCAGAATGCACAGAAGCCAAGCCAAAACTTGTATCCATTGTTTACAGCATCTGCCAAGGATTCCTGCTAGCCTATTGTATACAGCAGAAAATAGATCTCAATTTTTACTATGGCATGTAATTAAAAAGGGATTTCCACTGAATCAAGCCAAAGTACACATTTTTTCCATCTAACGCAGAGAGACGTAACATTTCTTTCACATGATGTACTTACATTGATGAGAATAAAACCACAGCATATTATTGCTGCAAATAAAATTGAAGAATGTTCTATTCATAATCAAGTTAATTTCATTACAAGAGTGAAACATTAGGAAACAGCATAAAAGGAACACAAAACAATTCTGTTAATGTAGAGCACTGTACCTGTCAATAATTAAAATATCTGAAATGAAAATAGAACAGATTTAAAATTGCATATTTAAGAATGTTTTTCATAGCCTGTTTATGATGATATTAAGCTACCTATACGACAGTTGATTACTAGGGATGAGCGAACTCGAACTGTATAGTTCGGGTTCGTACCGAATTTTGGGGTGTCCGTGACACGGACCCGAACCCGGACATTTTCGTAAAAGTCCGGGTTCGGGTTCGGTGTTCGTCGCTTTCTTGGCGCTTTTGTGACGCTTTCTTGGCGCTTTTTGAAAGGCTGCAAAGCAGCCAATCAACAAGCGTCATACTACTTGCCCCAAGAGGCCATCACAGCCATGCCTACTATTGGCATGGCTGTGATTGGCCAGAGCACCATGTGACCCAGCCTCTATTTAAGCTGGAGTCACATAGCGCCGCCCGTCACTCTGCTCTGATTAGCGTAGGGAGAGGTTGCGGCTGCGACAGTAGGGCGAGATTAGGCAGATTAACTCCTCCAAAGGACTTGATTAACTGATCGATCTGCAGCTGTGGATCATTGAGCTGCTGATCCTCAATTGCTCACTGTTTTTAGGCTGCACAGACCGTTTGTCAGTCTCATTTTTCTGGGGTGATCGGCGGCCATTTTGTGTCTTGTGGTGCGCCAGCACAAGCTGCGACCAAGTGCATTTAACCCTCAATGGTGTGGTTGTTTTTTGGCTAAAGCCTACATCAGGGTGAAGCTGTCACACCAAGTGCATTTAACCAGCAATAGTCTGTTCATTTTTTGGCCATATACAAAATCAGGGGCAAGCTGCGCCTGTCACCAAGTGCATTTAACCCTCAATGGTGTGGTTGTTTTTTGGCTAAAGCCTACATCAGGGTGAAGCTGTGACACCAAGTGCATTTAACCAGCAATAGTCTGTTCATTTTTTGGCCATATACAAAATCAGGGGCAAGCTGCGCCTGTCACCAAGTGCATTTAACCCTCAATGGTGTGGTTGTTTTTTGGCTAAAGCCTACATCAGGGTGAAGCTGTCACACCAAGTGCATTTAACCAGCAATAGTCTGTTCATTTTTTGGCCATATACAAAATCAGGGGCAAGCTGCGCCTGTCACCAAGTGCATTTAACCCTCAATGGTGTGGTTGTTTTTTGGCTAAAGCCTACATCAGGGTGAAGCTGTCACACCAAGTGCATTTAACCAGCAATAGTCTGTTTATTTTTTGGCCATATCCCAGTCTAATTCTGTCACTAAATCCATACCGGTCACCCAGCGCCTAAATACTAGGCCTCAAATTTATATCCAGCTAAATCTGTCCCTAGTGCTGTAGCTGGGCGAGTTATTTAGTGTCCGTTCAAGCACATTTCTTGTTCTGGGTTGAAATACAATTCCCAATTTAGCAATTTCATAATTTAGTGGTTCCTGCTATATCAGAGCTATTTGAAATCTATCCCAAAAAGGGTATATAATATTGAAGGTGCACATTGGGTCATTCAGAATAACCTCACACACACCCGCTACTGTGTATTTCCAAGTCTAATTCTGTCACTAAACCCATACCTGTCACCCAGCGCCTAAATACTAGGCCTCAAATTTAAATCCCTCTAAATCTCTCGTTACCGCTGTACTGTTGTTGCTGGGCAAGATATTTAGTGTCCGTCAAAGCACATTTTTTGTTCTGGGTTGAAGTACAATTCCCAATTTAGCAATTTCATAATTTAGTGGTTCCTGCTATATCAGAGCTATTTGGAATCTATCCCTAAAAGGGTATATAATATTGAAGGTGCACATTGGGTCATTCAGAATAACTTCACACACACCCGCTACTGTGTATTTCCAAGTCTAATTCTGTCACTAAACCCATACCTGTCACCCAGCGCCTAAATACTAGGCCTCAAATTTAAATCCCTCTAAATCTCTCGTTACCGCTGTACTGTTGTTGCTGGGCAAGATATTTAGTGTCCGTCAAAGCACATTTTTTGTTCTGGGTTGAAGTACAATTCCCAATTTAGCAATTTCATAATTTAGTGGTTCCTGCTATATCAGAGCTATTTGGAATCTATCCCTAAAAGGGTATATAATATTGAAGGTGCACATTGGGTCATTCAGAATAACTTCACACACACCCGCTACTGTGTATTTCCAAGTCTAATTCTGTCACTAAACCCATACCTGTCACCCAGCGCCTAAATACTAGGCCTCAAATTTAAATCCCTCTAAATCTCTCGTTACCGCTGTACTGTTGTTGCTGGGCAAGATATTTAGTGTCCGTCAAAGCACATTTTTTGTTCTGGGTTGAAGTACAATTCCCAATTTAGCAATTTCATAATTTAGTGGTTTCTGCTATATCAGAGCTATTTGAAATCTATCCCTAAAAGGGTATATAATATTGAAGGTGCACATAGGGTCATTCAGAATAACTTCACACACACGCTTCTGTGCATTTCCAAGTCTAATTCTGTCACTAAATCCATACCGGTGACCCAGCGCCTAAATACTAGGCCTCAAATTTATATCCCGCTAAATCTCTCGTTACCGCTGTACTGTTGTTGCTGGGCAAGATATTTAGTGTCCGTCAAAGCACATTTTTTGTTCTGGGTTGAAGTACAATTCCCAATTTAGCAATTTCATAATTTAGTGGTTCCTGCTATATCAGAGCTATTTGAAATCTATCCCAAAAAGGGTATATAATATTGAAGGTGCACATTGGGTCATTCAGAATAACTTCACACACACCCGCTACTGTGTATTTCCAAGTCTAATTCTGTCACTAAACCCATAACTGTCACCCAGCGCCTAAATACTAGGCCTCAAATTTAAATCCCTCTAAATCTCTCGTTACCGCTGTACTGTTGTTGCTGGGCAAGATATTTAGTGTCCGTCAAAGCACATTTTTTGTTCTGGGTTGAAGTACAATTCCCAATTTAGCAATTTCATAATTTAGTGGTTTCTGCTATATCAGAGCTATTTGAAATCTATCCCTAAAAGGGTATATAATATTGAAGGTGCACATTGGGTCATTCAGAATAACTTCACACACACGCTTCTGTGCATTTCCAAGTCTAATTCTGTCACTAAATCCATACCGGTGACCCAGCGCCTAAATACTAGGCCTCAAATTTAAATCCCTCTAAATCTCTCGTTACCCACCGCTGTACTGTTGTTGCTGGGCAAGATATTTAGTGTCCGTCAAAGCACATTTTTTGTTCTGGGTTGAAGTACAATTCCCAATTTAGCAATTTCATAATTTAGTGGTTCCTGCTATATCAGAGCTATTTGGAATCTATCCCTAAAAGGGTATATAATATTGAAGGTGCACATTGGGTCATTCAGAATAACTTCACACACCCGCTACTGTGTATTTCCAAGTCTAATTCTGTCACTAAACCCATACCTGTCACCCAGCGCCTAAATACTAGGCCTCAAATTTAAATCCCTCTAAATCTCTCGTTACCGCTGTACTGTTGTTGCTGGGCAAGATATTTAGTGTCCGTCAAAGCACATTTTTTGTTCTGGGTTGAAGTACAATTCCCAATTTAGCAATTTCATAATTTAGTGGTTCCTGCTATATCAGAGCTATTTGGAATCTATCCCTAAAAGGGTATATAATATTGAAGGTGCACATTGGGTCATTCAGAATAACTTCACACACACCCGCTACTGTGTATTTCCAAGTCTAATTCTGTCACTAAACCCATACCTGTCACCCAGCGCCTAAATACTAGGCCTCAAATTTAAATCCCTCTAAATCTCTCGTTACCGCTGTACTGTTGTTGCTGGGCAAGATATTTAGTGTCCGTCAAAGCACATTTTTTGTTCTGGGTTGAAGTACAATTCCCAATTTAGCAATTTCATAATTTAGTGGTTTCTGCTATATCAGAGCTATTTGAAATCTATCCCTAAAAGGGTATATAATATTGAAGGTGCACATAGGGTCATTCAGAATAACTTCACACACACGCTTCTGTGCATTTCCAAGTCTAATTCTGTCACTAAATCCATACCGGTGACCCAGCGCCTAAATACTAGGCCTCAAATTTATATCCCGCTAAATCTCTCGTTACCGCTGTACTGTTGTTGCTGGGCAAGATATTTAGTGTCCGTCAAAGCACATTTTTTGTTCTGGGTTGAAGTACAATTCCCAATTTAGCAATTTCATAATTTAGTGGTTCCTGCTATATCAGAGCTATTTGAAATCTATCCCTAAAAGGGTATATAATATTGAAGGTGCACATTGGGTCATTCAGAATAACTTCACACACACCCGCTACTGTGTATTTCCAAGTCTAATTCTGTCACTAAACCCATACCTGTCACCCAGCGCCTAAATACTAGGCCTCAAATTTAAATCCCTCTAAATCTCTCGTTACCCCGCTGTACTGTTGTTGCTGGGCAAGATATTTAGTGTCCGTCAAAGCACATTTTTTGTTCTGGGTTGAAGTACAATTCCCAATTTAGCAATTTCATAATTTAGTGGTTTCTGCTATATCAGAGCTATTTGAAATCTATCCCTAAAAGGGTATATAATATTGAAGGTGCACATTGGGTCATTCAGAATAACTTCACACACACGCTTACTGTGCATTTCCAAGTCTAATTCTGTCACTAAATCCATACCGGTGACCCAGCGCCTAAATACTAGGCCTCAAATTTAAATCCCTCTAAATCTCTCGTTACCCCGCTGTACTGTTGTTGCTGGGCAAGATATTTAGTGTCCGTCAAAGCACATTTTTTGTTCTGGGTTGAAGTACAATTCCCAATTTAGCAATTTCATAATTTAGTGGTTTCTGCTATATCAGAGCTATTTGAAATCTATCCCTAAAAGGGTATATAATATTGAAGGTGCACATTGGGTCATTCAGAATAACTTCACACACACGCTTCTGTGCATTTCCAAGTCTAATTCTGTCACTAAATCCATACCGGTGACCCAGCGCCTAAATACTAGGCCTCAAATTTAAATCCCTCTAAATCTCTCGTTACCCCGCTGTACTGTTGTTGCTGGGCAAGATATTTAGTGTCCGTCAAAGCACATTTTTTGTTCTGGGTTGAAGTACAATTCCCAATTTAGCAATTTCATAATTTAGTGGTTTCTGCTATATCAGAGCTATTTGAAATCTATCCCTAAAAGGGTATATAATATTGAAGGTGCACATAGGGTCATTCAGAATAACTTCACACACACGCTTCTGTGCATTTCCAAGTCTAATTCTGTCACTAAATCCATACCGGTGACCCAGCGCCTAAATACTAGGCCTCAAATTTATATCCCGCTAAATCTCTCGTTACCGCTGTACTGTTGTTGCTGGGCAAGATATTTAGTGTCCGTCAAAGCACATTTTTTGTTCTGGGTTGAAGTACAATTCCCAATTTAGCAATTTCATAATTTAGTGGTTCCTGCTATATCAGAGCTATTTGAAATCTATCCCAAAAAGGGTATATGATATTGAAGGTGCACATTGGGTCATTCAGAATAACTTCACACACACCCGCTACTGTGTATTTCCAAGTCTAATTCTGTCACTAAACCCATACCTGTCACCCAGCGCCTAAATACTAGGCCTCAAATTTATATCCCGCTGAATTTGAATACAATACATTGGGCCAAATAATATATTTGTTGTTGTGGTGAACCATAACAATGAGAAAAACATCTAGTAAGGGACGCGGACGTGGACATGGTCGTGGTGATGTTAGTGGACCCTCTGGTGCTGGGAGAGGACGTGGCCGTTCTGCCACATCCACACGTCCTAGTGTACCAACTACCTCAGGTCCCAGTAGCCGCCAGAATTTACAGCGATATATGGTGGGGCCCAATGCCGTTCTAAGGATGGTAAGGCCTGAGCAGGTACAGGCATTAGTCAATTGGGTGGCCGACAGTGGATCCAGCACGTTCACATTATCTCCCACCCAGTCTTCTGCAGAAAGCGCACAGATGGCGCCTGAAAACCAACCCCATCAGTCTGTCACATCACCCCCATGCATACCAGGGAAACTGTCTCAGCCTCAAGTTATGCAGCAGTCTCTTATGCTGTTTGAAGACTCCGCTGGCAGGGTTTCCCAAGGGCATCCACCTAGCCCTTCCCCAGCGGTGAAAGACATAGAATGCACTGACGCACAACCACTTATGTTTCCTGATGATGAGGACATGGGAATACCACCTCAGCATGTCTCTGATGATGACGAAACACAGGTGCCAACTGCTGCGTCTTTCTGCAGTGTGCAGACTGAACAGGAGGTCAGGGATCAAGACTGGGTGGAAGACGATGCAGGGGACGATGAGGTCCTAGACCCCACATGGAATGAAGGTCGTGCCACTGACTTTCACAGTTCGGAGGAAGAGGCAGTGGTGAGACCGAGCCAACAGCGTAGCAAAAGAGGGAGCAGTGGGCAAAAGCAGAACACCCGCCGCCAAGAGACTCCGCCTGCTACTGACCGCCGCCATCTGGGACCGAGCACCCCAAAGGCAGCTTCAAGGAGTTCCCTGGCATGGCACTTCTTCAAACAATGTGCTGACGACAAGACCCGAGTGGTTTGCACGCTGTGCCATCAGAGCCTGAAGCGAGGCATTAACGTTCTGAACCTGAGCACAACCTGCATGACCAGGCACCTGCATGCAAAGCATGAACTGCAGTGGAGTAAACACCTTAAAACCAAGGAAGTCACTCAGGCTCCCCCTGCTACCTCTTCTGCTGCTGCCGCCTCGGCCTATTCTGCTGCTGCCGCCTCGGCCTCTTCCTCCGCCTCTGGAGGAACGTTGGCACCTGCCGCCCAGCAAACAGGGGATGTACCACCAACACCACCACCACCACCTCCGTCACCAAGCGTCTCAACCATGTCACACGCCAGCGTTCAGCTCTCCATCTCACAAACATTTGATAGAAAGCGTAAATTCCCACCTAGCCACCCTCGATCCCTGGCCCTGAATGCCAGCATTTCTAAACTACTGGCCTATGAAATGCTGTCATTTAGGCTGGTGGACACAGACAGCTTCAAACAGCTCATGTCGCTTGCTGTCCCACAGTATGTTGTTCCCAGCCGGCACTACTTCTCCAAGAGAGCCGTGCCTTCCCTGCACAACCAAGTATCCGATAAAATCAAGTGTGCACTGCGCAACGCCATCTGTAGCAAGGTCCACCTAACCACAGATACGTGGACCAGTAAGCACGGCCAGGGACGCTATATCTCCCTAACTGCACACTGGGTAAATGTAGTGGCAGCTGGGCCCCAGGCGGAGAGCTGTTTGGCGCACGTCCTGCCGCCGCCAAGGATCGCAGGGCAACATTCTTTGCCTCCTGTTGCCACCTCCTCCTTCTCGGCTTCCTCCTCCTCTTCTTCCACCTGCTCATCCAGTCAGCCACACACCTTCACCACCAACTTCAGCACAGCCCGGGGTAAACGTCAGCAGGCCATTCTGAAACTCATATGTTTGGGGGACAGGCCCCACACCGCACAGGAGTTGTGGCGGGGTATTGAACAACAGACCGACGAGTGGTTGCTGCCGGTGAGCCTCAAGCCCGGCCTGGTGGTGTGTGATAATGGGCGAAATCTCGTTGCAGCTCTGGGACTAGCCAATTTGACGCACATCCCTTGCTTGGCGCATGTGCTGAATTTGGTGGTGCAGAAGTTCATTCACAACTACCCCGACATGTCAGAGCTGCTGCATAAAGTGCGGGCCGTCTGTTCGCGCTTCCGGCGTTCACATCCTGCCGCTGCTCGCCTGTCTGCGCTACAGCGTAACTTCGGCCTTCCCGCTCACCGCCTCATATGCGACGTGCCCACCAGGTGGAACTCCACCTTGCACATGCTGGACAGACTGTGCGAGCAGCAGCAGGCCATAGTGGAGTTTCAGCTGCAGCACGCACGGGTCAGTCGCACTACAGAACAGCACCACTTCACCACCAATGACTGGGCCTCCATGCGAGACCTGTGTGCCCTGTTGCGCTGTTTCGAGTACTCCACCAACATGGCCAGTGGCGATGACACCGTTATCAGCGTTACAATACCACTTCTATGTCTCCTTGAGAAAACACTTAGGGCGATGATGGAACAGGAGGTGGCCCAGGAGGAGGAGGAGGAGGATGAGGAAGAGGGGTCATTTTTAGCACTTTCAGGCCAGTCTCTTCGAAGTGACTCAGAGGGAGGTTTTTTGCAACAGCAGAGGCCAGGTACAAATGTGGCCAGCCAGGGCCCACTACTGGAGGACGAGGAGGACGAGGATGAGGAGGAGGTGGAGGAGGATGAGGATGAAGCATGGTCACAGCGGGGTGGCACCCAACGCAGCTCGGGTCCATCACTGGTGCGTGGCTGGGGGGAAAGGCAGGACGATGACGATACGCCTCCCACAGAGGACAGCTTGTCCTTACCCCTGGGCAGCCTGGCACACATGAGCGACTACATGCTGCAGTGCCTGCGCAACGACAGCAGAGTTGCCCACATTTTAACCTGTGCGGACTACTGGGTTGACACCCTGCTGGATCCACGCTACAAAGACAATGTGCCCACCTTACTTCCTGCACTGGAGCGTGATAGGAAGATGCGCGAGTACAAGCGCACGTTGGTAGACGCGCTACTGAGAGCATTCCCAAATGTCACAGGGGAACAAGTGGAAGCCCAAGGCCAAGGCAGAGGAGGAGCAAGAGGTCGCCAAGGCAGCTGTGTCACGGCCAGCTCCTCTGAGGGCAGGGTTAGCATGGCAGAGATGTGGAAAACTTTTGTCAACACGCCACAGCTAACTGCACCACCACCTGATACGCAACGTGTTAGCAGGAGGCAACATTTCACTAACATGGTGGAACAGTACGTGTGCACACCCCTCCACGTACTGACTGATGGTTCGGCCCCATTCAACTTCTGGGTCTCTAAATTGTCCACGTGGCCAGAGCTAGCCTTTTATGCCTTGGAGGTGCTGGCCTGCCCGGCAGCCAGCGTTTTGTCTGAACGTGTATTCAGCACGGCAGGGGGCGTCATTACAGACAAACGCAGCCGCCTGTCTACAGCCAATGTGGACAAGCTGACGTTCATAAAAATGAACCAGGCATGGATCCCACAGGACCTGTCCGTCCCTTGTCCAGATTAGACATTAACTACCTCCCCATAACCATATATTATTGGACTCCAGGGCACTTCCTCATTCAATCCTATTTTTATTTTCATTTTACCATTATATTGCGATGCTACCCAAAGTTGAATGAACCTCTCCTCTGCCTGTGTGCTAGGCCTAAATATATGCCAATGGACTGTTGCAGTGGTGGCTGACATGAAGCCTGATTCTCTGCTATGACATGCAGACTAATTCTCTGCTGACATGAAGCCAGATTGTCTGTTACGGGACCTCTCTCCTCTGCCTGGGTGCTGGGCCTAAATTTATGACAATGGACTGTTGCAGTGGTGGCTGACGTGAAGCCTGATTCTCTGCTATGACATGCAGACTGATTCTCTGCTGACATGAAGCCAGATCCTCTGTTACGGGACCTCTCTCCTCTGCCTGGGTGCTGGGCCTAAATTTATGACAATGGACTGTTGCAGTGGTGGCTGACGTGAAGCCTGATTCTCTGCTATGACATGCAGACTGATTCTCTGCTGACATGAAGCCAGATCCTCTTTTACGGGACCTCTCTCCTCTGCCTGGGTGCTGGGCCTAAATTTATGACAATGGACTGTTGCAGTGGTGGCTGACGTGAAGCCTGATTCTCTGCTATGACATGCAGACTGATTCTCTGCTGTCATGAAGCCAGATTGTCTGTTACGGGACCTTTCTCCTCTACCTGGGTTCTGGGCCTAAATTTATGAAAATTGACTCTTACAGTGGTGGGTGACGTGAAGCCTGATTCTCTGCTATGATATGAAGACTGATTCTCTGCTGACATGAAGCCAGATTGTCTGTTACGGGACCTTTCTCCTCTGCCTGGGTTCTGGGCCTAAATTTATGAAAATTGACTCTTACAGTGGTGGGTGACGTGAAGCCTGATTCTCTGCTATGATATGAAGACTGATTCTCTGCTGACATGAAGCCAGATTGTCTGTTACGGGACCTTTCTCCTCTGCCTGGGTTCTGGGCCTAAATTTATGAAAATTGACTCTTACAGTGGTGGGTGACGTGAAGCCTGATTCTCTGCTATGATATGAAGACTGATTCTCTGCTGACATGAAGCCAGATTGTCTGTTACGGGACCTTTCTCCTCTGCCTGGGTTCTGGGCCTAAATTTATGAAAATTGACTCTTACAGTGGTGGGTGACGTGAAGCCTGATTCTCTGCTATGATATGAAGACTGATTCTCTGCTGACATGAAGCCAGATTGTCTGTTACGGGACCTTTCTCCTCTGCCTGGGTTCTGGGCCTAAATTTATGAAAATTGACTCTTACAGTGGTGGGTGACGTGAAGCCTGATTCTCTGCTATGATATGAAGACTGATTCTCTGCTGACATGAAGCCAGATTGTCTGTTACGGGACCTTTCTCCTCTGCCTGGGTTCTGGGCCTAAATTTATGAAAATTGACTCTTACAGTGGTGGGTGACGTGAAGCCTGATTCTCTGCTATGATATGAAGACTGATTCTCTGCTGACATGAAGCCAGATTGTCTGTTACGGGACCTTTCTCCTCTGCCTGGGTTCTGGGCCTAAATTTATGAAAATTGACTCTTACAGTGGTGGGTGACGTGAAGCCTGATTCTCTGCTATGATATGAAGACTGATTCTCTGCTGACATGAAGCCAGATTCTCTGTTACGGGACCTCTCTCCTCTGCCTGGGTGCTGGGCCTAAATTTATGACAATGGACTGTTGCAGTGGTGGCTGACGTGAAGCCTGATTCTCTGCTATGACATGCAGACTGATTCTCTGCTGACATGAAGCCAGATTCTCTGTTACGGGACCTCTCTCCTCTGCCTGTGTGTGTGCTGGGCCTAAATATATGCCAATGGACTGTTGCAGTGGTGGCTGACGTGAAGCCTCATTCTCTGCTATGACATGCAGACTAATTCTCTGCTGACATGAAGACAGATTCTCTGTTACGGGACCTCTCTCCTCTGCCTGGGTGCCGGGGCCTAAATATCTGAGAATGGACTGTTCCAGTGGTGGGTGACGGGAAGCCAGATTCTCTGCTATGGAACCTCTCTCCAATTGATTTTGGTTAATTTTTATTTATTTAATTTTTATTTTAATTCATTTCCCTATCCACATTTGTTTGCAGGGGATTTACCTACATGTTGCTGCCTTTTGCAGCCCTCTAGCTCTTTCCTGGGCTGTTTTACAGCCTTTTTAGTGCCGAAAAGTTCGGGTCCCCATTGACTTCAATGGGGTTCGGGTTCGGGACGAAGTTCGGATCGGGTTCGGATCCCGAACCCGAACATTTCCGGGATGTTCGGCCGAACTTCTCGAACCCGAACATCCAGGTGTTCGCTCAACTCTATTGATTACTTAAAAGTAAATTTATGCTATACTTATAACTGAGAAATACAGGTGCTAAACATACATTGCATCAATGCCTAGAAATTATTAATAAAATTAATAAGAAGAAAAAGAAATTGAAGGTTAATAACTCATTGCATACTAGAATACAAGGTTATCGTGCAAATACTCTACAATGCACCAATACACTTTTGTTCTATTAATAAATCTGTAAAAAAAAAAAAAAAAAGATAATTTGCTCTGGTAAAATGCAGCCCATTTTGACATCCAATGTATAAACTAGTGTATCCCTGTGCAAATAAAGTTCTTCTATAGTAGAGATGAACAAATCAATTCTAAACTATTTGAATTCATTTAAAATTTCACTAAAATTTCTGCACCAAACAAAACCAAAGTTTTGTCAATTCATTTCAGAAAAATTGTAAAAATTGAGCACAGCAAGATTCAGGAAGGTCCTTTTGCTTAGATGGTCATAGAACGCCATTCTGTGTTCAACTCGCAACCTGGAAGGGTGTCTTATGGCAGTATTTGACAAAAAGTTATTACAGACATAAGTCACTAATCTATTGTGACATGGACACTATGGGGAAACTATAAGGAGTGCATAGAGAGAGAATAGGGAGATATAATTAGGTATATTTTTGGGTTTGATCAGGGAAGCATATAGAGAGAGTGAAGGACATTGTTTCGTACAGCTTGCTAACAACTAGTTCTGCAAAACAAAATCATGCAAGATAGTCATATTTTTCTGTATGTAAAGCCAGATAGCTATTTTTGTAAAAAAAAATTGTTTCTATTGTTCATAGACGCATTTCCAGCACTCCAATAGCATGCATACTGCTGCAAACACTGAGCAATTGCAATTTTTTTTACATAAAAACTAGCTAGGAGTTATCTAACCCTTATAATGACCCCCTAATGCCTATGCCCCTCAGATAGGTTATACTTACCACGCTCCCTGGCACCCACATCACTCCTGCTCCCTGCATGGCTGCAACTGCACCACTGCTGCACCGCCACTGCACAGGGATGATCCTCCCTAGTGCCACCCACGATACTAGGGAGGCTCGTTCCCATCACAACCTGTCATTGGCAGATCCCTTCCCTCCTCCTTTCACTGGATGTTTTGATCCGCATGACAGGTAGATGCAGTGGCAGCTTGTGCGGAGCAGGAGAGAGATGCAGGTGCTGGGGGGCGGGGCAGGTATAACCTTTTCGTGGGGTCATAATAGGGGTTAGATAACCCCTTTAACCTCCCTGGCGGTATGATTATGTCAGGAATTTTGTACCAAAAGTGGTACCATTTTTTGCATGGAAATTTGGTGTTATGTATTGTATGTTATAAATAAGCACAAATGGCAGTAAAATGGCAGGCAAAGGGCACTTTACAGTAATCAACTGTCAGATCTTAGGTGATACAGTGCAATTCTCTCAGATTACAATGTATTACCTCTTTTATGTGTGTGTGTCACTTTATAATTTTGAATTTCCCGCCCAGTTCCGCTCCCATGCGCCGCAGGTGCTCGCAGGGAACGGAACCAGGAAGTCAGATGCCGGCCGGCGCTCTCGCCTGCGATCACAGCGGAGAAGGTAAGGGGACTCAGCTGACAACTTTTCAATGTTACCCCGAGCGTGACTCGGGGTTACCGCTCCTGGCAGCGAAAATTAACCCCGAGTCACGCTCGGGAATACCGCTAGGAAGGTTAAATTTACCATTTGCAATTCAGAATTTCAGCGCATTATAATATTAAGTATTACTGAACATGTTGTACACTCACCTAAAGAATTATTAGGAACACCTGTTCTATTTCTCATTATTGCAATTATCTAGTCAACCAATCACATGGCAGTTGCTTCAATGCATGTAGGGTTGTGGTCCTGGTCAAAACAATCTCCTGAACTCCAAACTGAATGTCAGAATGGGAAAGAAAGGTGATTTAAGCAATTTTGAGCGTGGCATGGTTGTTGGTGCCAGACGGGCCGGTCTGAGTATTTCACAACCTGCTCAGTTACTGGGATTTTCACGCACAACCATTTCTAGGGTTTACAAAGAATGGTGTGAAAAGGTAAAAACATCCAGTATGCGGCAGTCCTGTGGGCGAAAATGCCTTGTTAATGCTAGAGGTCAGAGGAGAATGGGCCGACTGATTCAAGCTGATGGAAGAGCAACGTTGACTGAAATAACCACTCGTTACAACCAAAGTATGCAGCAAAGCATTTGTGAAGCCACAACACACACAACCTTGAGGCGGATAGGCTACAACAGCAGAAGACCCCACCGGGTACCACTCATCTCCACTACAAATAGGAAAAAGAGGCTACAATTTGCACAAGCTCACCAAAATTGGACTGTTGAAGACTGGAAAAATTGTTTCTTGAACATGCCAATGAGTTCACTGTACTAAAATGGCCCCCACAGTCACCAGATCTCAATCCAATAGAGAATCTGTGGGATGTGGTGGAACAGGAGCTTCGTGCCCTGGATGTGCATCCCTCAAATCTCCATCAACTGCAAGATGCTATCCTATCAATATGGGACAACATTTCTAAAGAATGCTATCAGCACCTTGTTGAATCAATGCCACATAGAATTACGGCAGTTCTGAAAGCAAAAGGGGGTCCAACACCATATTAGTATGGTGTTCCTAATAATTCTTTAGGTGAGTGTATATTACTGCAAGATAATCGGTAGTTACAGAAAAAAAAGCATCTTACTGCAATAACACCTGCTATACCTCTGTTTTTGTTGTATATTACTACAAGATAACAAGTAATAATAACACCTATGCTTTTGTTGTATATTACTGCAAGATAACAAGTAATAACAACAAAAGAAATAACACAATAATGACATTGTTAAAACTGTGTTATGGAGCACAATTTTTTTTTTTTACTGCAAAAAACTTGTTATATTATGTCAAGATACTATTCACTTCAAAGACATTATACTGCAAAAACAATATTGTTATACTGTACCTGTGTTAGTGAAAAGTTTCTATTACTGCAACATACTGTGTAGTTCAAACACATATTTTATTGCAAAAACTAATACCCGTGTTTAGTGATGGATGAACATCGGCCGAGGCGGTTTTCAAATGTTTGCGAACTGCAAGTTCGTGGAAAACCTAGCTTGTTCTCTATTTTGTCTTACTCCATCTCTTCTTCTTTACATCTTGCAGAGATAAAAGCCACAGCTTCCTTTCCATTCCAAACTCTCACTTTCACTGGCTAGAGCTAGGGATGGAGCCAGTCAACACCTAGTCTCCTTTAATGACTCAGCCAGTGTTCTTCACATGGTTATACTGGGTGCATTATAGCTAGGAGGAGCTATATGTTTAGTTGATGACTTGATCACCAATATTTTTTAAACTTATGTAAGTAGAGTGAGAGTGGTGATTTTTAGTTAAAACTTAACTTTTAATTATTTTATATAGAATAAAGTCCCTAAATGTTCTGTTTAGATACAAAAAGAGTGCATGATAACACAAGGGATACAAAAATAAATTGGTGCCCGGCGGCACCTTAGATTCAAAAAAGGTTAGTGCACGGCGGCACCTTGAATAACCAGTGGTCCTACCGTTTAGGCAAGATCTCCAAACATCTTTTAAAATCAGTACTGCCGTACTAGGGGTGTCATTTATAGAATCACCTGTGAATGCCCCTTAGAATACATCGGCAAAAAGAAACGAGAATTGCGCAGACGCATTGGCGAACACTTGGGGGATATCAGCAATAGAAGAGACACAGCTGTATCGCGCCACGTACATGAATACCACCACGGAGACCCGCGGAGTATTAAAGCTATGGGCATTGAGGTAGTCACCCCCCCTTTGCGAGGAGGTGACTGGGACCGCACGCTCTTACAACATGAAGCACGCTGGATCCATACCCTGCGCACTGCAGCCCCCCAAGGTCTAAATGAGCAACTTTGCTTTGGCTGTTTTATCTGACGGCAGTGGCGTAGCTATAGGGGTTGCAGCGGTCTCAATTGCGACCGGGCCCCTAAGTCAGGGGGGCCCGCGGGGCCTCGGCCTCAAGCCAGGAGAACGCGGCCCGCAGGTGCAGCTGATAATTGTCTGAAATCAGATTCACAGGACAGGGGGCGGAGCGGAGGCTGAGAGCCGAGCCCTGCGTGACGCGCACTGTGCAGGGCAGGGCCAGGCGAAGTGAGGAGGGGGAGCGGCTTCAGCCTTCAGTTGCGGTCGGAAGAGGAAGCTGCTGTGTGCAGCGCGCGGTGCTGCTAACTTGCGAGATGAGTGAGTGACTCACTGACTGTAGACTGACTCCGACCTCTCTCCCTATCCTGCGAGTGTGACTGCGAGACAGTCACTGACACTGACTACTGACTTACTCAGGTGAGCGTGGCACCGGCCCGGCGGCGTGATAAACTGCCCGAGCCCGACCATCCGACCGGGGTCCTGGTCCGGTCCAAACTCCAGTGAGTGACTGTCCCTGAGTGAGTCCGGGCCCCCTGACCCGCCTGGTGGGAGCGCCAGTGGTGAATTGTGATACCTTAAGCAAGCCCGGACCAGTCAATACCCCCTTTAGGAAATCTCAGTCACTCTCGTCATCAGATGTGACTGCAGCAGGCCAGCAGCAATCGATCAGCCAGGTCTGCCAGGATTAATGTGCACAGCCTGCGAGGCCCCTCTTAGGCAAGTGACAAACTCAGCTCTGCTACATCTACAATGAGCAACTACAGCAAATGTAATGCCAAACTGCAGTTCCTTGTGATGCCTTGGATAGCTTCCACTGGACCCACACAGCCTGTGGGTCCAGTGGAAGCTATCCAAGGCATCACATAGAGGAACTGCAGTTTGGCATTACATTTGTTGTACTTGCTCATTGTAGATGTAGCAGAGCTGAGTTTGTCACTTGCCTAAGAATGAGGGAGGGGGGCAGTTTGTCAATTGCCTAAGGGGGGGGCTCCCACTGTACACGTTAATCCTGGCTGATCGATCGCTGCTGCTCTCACATCTGATGAGAGATTTCCTAAGGGGGTATTGACTGGCATTAGGGACGGGCTGGTGGATGAGGGCAGCCACCCGGTTCTGCCTATGGATCACCCAGTTTACACTTAGCTATGCCCAGGCCCCATGCCAGGGGGTCCCTGATGTATTAACTGACCAATAACATAGAGATCCCAGTGCCAGCTGCCTTGCTGGTGGACGATAGGCATGGGGCTCTTATCTGAGGTCTGATTGGGGGTCATTCATATTGGGGTCTGAGCTGAGGTGTGATATGAGGTCTGATTAACATTGAGGGTCTGATTGGTGGTCTGACCTGAGGTGTAATGAAAAATATTTTTTTCCGGAGCAGCTTGTAGAAAAAAGTCTCCCACACTCCTTCTGCCAAGCCACCCAGAACCCCTGAGGCCATGCCAGCCAGCACCCCTGAGGCCAAGCCTGCCAGCACCCCTGAGGCCAAGCCTGCCAGCACCCCTGAGACCAAGCCTGCCAGCACCCCTGAGTCTTCAGAACTGTAAGTAAATTATATATAAGGGAAGCATATAATATGAAAGAGACAAATTATGTCTGAACAGACATATAGCGCAAATTCCAGTTTTTGTTTATGTTGCACTGAATTTTCTGCAAAATAGATATATATACAGTACAGACCAAAAGTTTGGACACACCTTCTCATTTAAAGAGTTTTCTTTATTTTCATGATTATGAAAATTGTAGATTCACACTGAAGGCATCAAAACTATGAATTAACACATGTGGAATTATATACATAACAAAAAAAGGGTGAAACAACTGAAAATATGTCAAATTCTAGGTTCTTCAAAGTAGCCACCTTTTGCTTTGATTACTGCTTTGCACACTCTTGGCATTCTCTTGATGAGCTTCAAGAGGTAGTCACCTGAAATGGTTTTCCCTTCACAGGTGTGCCCTGTCAGGTTTAATAAGTGGGATTTCTTGCCTTATAAATGGGGTTGGAACCATCAGTTGCGTTGTGGAGAAGTCAGGTGGATACACAGCTGATAATAGTCCTACTGAATAGGCTGTTAGAATTTGTATTATGGCAAGAAAAAAGCAGCTAAGTAAAGAAAAACAAGTGGCCATCATTACTTTAAGAAATGAAGGTCAGTCAGTCCGAAAAATTGGGAAAACTTTGAAAGTGTCCCCAAGTGCAGTCACAAAAACCATCAAGCGCTACAAAGAAACTGGCTCACATGCGGACCGCTCCAGGAAAGGAAAACCAAGAGTCACCTCTGCTGCGGAGGATAAGTTCATCCGAGTCACCAGCCTCAGAAATCGCAGGTTAACAGCAGCTCAGATTAGAGACCAGGTCAATGCCACACAGAGTTCTAGCAGCAGACACATCTCTAGAACAACTGTTAAGAGGAGACTGTGTAAATCAGGTCTTCATGGTATAATATCTGCTAGGAAACCACTGCTAAGGACAGGCAACAAGCAGAAGAGACTTGTTTGGGCTAAAGAACACAAGGAATGCACAGTAGACCAGTGGAAATCTGTGCTTTGGTCTGATGAGTCCAAATTTGAGATCTTTGGTTCCAACCACCGTGTCTTTGTGCAACGCAGAAAAGGTGAACGGATGGACTCTACATGCCTGGTTCCCACCGTGAAGCATGGAGGAGGAGGTGTGATAGTGTGGGGGTGCTTTGCTGGTGACACTGTTGGGGATTTATTCAAAATTGAAGGCATACTGAACCAGCATGGCTACCACAGCATCTTGCAGCGGCATGCTATTCCATCCGGTTTGCGTTTAGTTGGACCATCATTTATTTTTCAACAGGACAATAACCCCAAACACACCTCCAGGCTGTGTAAGGGCTATTTGACCATGAAGGAGAGTGATGGGGTGCTGTGCCTGATGACCTGGCCTCCACAGTCCGGTGGATGGTTTGGGGTGAGCTGGCCGCAGAGTGAAGGCAAAAGGGCCAACAAGTGCTAAGCATCTCTGGGAACTCCTTCAAGACTGTTGGAAGACCATTTCAGGTGACTACCTCTTGAAGCTCATCAAGAGAATGCCAAGAGTGTGCAAAGCAGTAATCAAAGCAAAAGGTGGTTACTTTGAAGAACCTAGAATATGACATATTTTCTGTTGTTTCACACTTTTTGTTATGTATATAATTCCACATGTGTTAATTCATAGTTTTGATGCCTTCAGTGTAAATCAAAAATTTTCATAGTCATGACAATAAAGAAAACTCTTTGAATGAGAAGGTGTGTCCAAACTTTTGGTCTGTACTGTATATATACATTTTTTGGGGGGGTCGGGGTGACAGTGGATCTTGGGTGAGTTCCCACACTTTTTTTTCCCAGGACTTGACCCCTGGAGTGGTCCCGCAGTCTGGACAGCAGTTCTGACTAGTCCTACTTTAATACACAGACATTTAGATTCATACATTTCCTACACTGGCACAAATGTGTTGCCAGTGACCAACTGTCTGTGCTCAGTTCTACGCGTAACCGTCGCAAGTGCATGAGGAGCTGCGGATGTGGCGGCGAGGTCCAAGAGGTAATGTGGGGGTGGGAGATCCGGGAGGTGGGGCCCATAATTTTTTTTTGCTATGGGGCCCAGTCATTTATAGCTACGTCCCTGTCTGATGGCCATCAGACGCGTCAAGAACACATTAAGGGATATGTACCCCCAGATATGTCTCGGAGAGGCTCATTTAAGCTGACCTGAAGGCCATACGCTATAAGAAAAGCACACGTCCTTTCAGAGACACATCGTATTAACAAAAATGCTGATGCTATCCTCTCAATATGATCGCACTTATCATGTGTCACCCGAGACACCTAATATATCAAGAACCCTATTGCACACATCTCTGTGATGTAAGAAATACCCTGATTTATGAGAAAGAAAGCAAAAGCTATTAAGGACGTTAATAACTGTCCCCGATCTCGGACAGGCACAGCTTAAGATACATGAGAATTCACTCACTAAGTATTATATGCACCCGTGTTTGGGTCAAACCGACCAGAATACCTTTTATTGTTAATCACACTGCAAAAAATGCCACTTTAATATACACCGCATTTTCTATAGACAATGTTATAACAATAGTTGCCATACAGCGTCCCTGTTACTAGGCAACCCACCAAACACTGGCCGCTGGAAAACTATCTGTCCTGGGCTGATGACCCAATCCCTGGCCAGTTGTAATGACGTGTCTCTACCTGACTACGTCAGTACATTGATTGTAATAACTATGAATATGTATATCTGGGGGCTTGATACATACCGATTATGGCTTCACTTTTTGTTACCCTCCAGATAAGCCACATTTTTCTTTGATGATATGTATTGTACATTTTGTTTTTTGAATATTTTAATAATTGTCACTTATGTTAGACAATTAGCCACGACTGCATAAATATCCACAGTCTTCACAATGTTGTATTGCTTGATAATGGTCCCAGCAAGCGGACCGAAACGTCGCATAGGTGAATAAAGGGTCCCACTTTTTTCACTAAATGGAGTGCTGCGGTGTTATTCTTCTTTCTATATGATACACCTTGGTGAGGTGACTCCACCGCTGGCACCCACACCATCTACCACCAGGAGTGCTGCCTTGAATTTCCATTTATATATAATATATATATATATATATATATATATATCACTTTCCAGTTTCACTCTTACATTATTTGATATTACTTTCATTGTGTTCAAGATCTTAAAAGTGGGAAGGGAGAGAATAAGCAAAAATGTGTAAAAAATTAAAAAGAGAACAAAACACCATTTGGATCATATTTCAATATATATATATATATTTTTTTTTTAAATAGACAAATCGGACATTAAACAAATCTCAGAAAACTCAAGAAGTTCACAAATTTCAAGTATATGTGATGTTTGTTTTAGTATCTAGTGTTGTATACTAGTTGTCAATCAAATTAATGGATACACTATATGCTGTCAAAGAAGCATGTAAGTCTTAAATCTTGAACACAAAAGTCAGGGTTTATATAACAAAGCAAAAACGAAAATAAAGTAATGTTTTCTTCACTAAAATGTACAGTTCAATCTTCTGAATTCTACCCTGAAAAGTTTAGTCTTGTAACTTAAAATGAAAAGGATCAATACCTAAATTGAAACAAGGAAAAACCTCTGCAAGAATAAATGGAGAAACCATGAACAAATTTCAAGAGAGTGGTGAAGGGACATACTGTATGTAAATAGAGTCTATTGCTAATAAATAAGAACATAAATAATATAACCAATAACTATGTTTTAACCAGTTTAGCTTCTTCCTTACACAATAATTTTTCATCTTGCTAACAGATAGTGATGGACAAACATCGGCCGGGATGGTTTGCGAACGCAATCAAATCTTCGCAAACCGCAATTTTGCTGCGGGCCCCATTCACTTTAATGGAAGGCGAACCTGAAAAACCTTCAGCTCATATTTGCAGCCAGCAAACACTTACTAGAAGTACACAAATAGTCCCACAACAGTGATATACCAGAGGGGGATCATTGGCAAAAATTCCCACCAAAAAATCTGTATTTTAATCGTGGGCCATTTTTATGCATCTTAAAGGGAAATTCTTAAAAATGTGCCCTGCTGGAGCCTAGAAATTTTTTATTTCCTATCGTTTTGATGTATACAAATGTGCAGCACTCCACATTTTTGTATCCTGCAGGGTCTATTAAAAAAATGCATACTGTAAGAAGGAACAAGGAGCCGTCATTGACGGAAGATACATGTCACTGAGGTTCCTGGCCTCGGTGAGGTAAGAACCAGATTTTTTTCCTGAAGTGTCAGGTCTGTAGTGCAGTCTGACACTTCAACTGTTAGACTGGCTGTAAAGCTAATCCGGGACAGTTCTTATTGGGAGCAGCCAAAGAGCAGGGTGGGTGGCTGTTCCCCACGGTTCCAGGCCGGTTTTTGGCTGGAATATAAAAACCCAGCCAGCATGTTCAGGTGGTGTGGATTATCCTCCATGACAGAGGAGCTGAAGACTCTGTGGTTTGAGATACTGAGGCATCTATTTGTGAGAGCCATAGGCTGGGGAAACAGGCCACTAAAGCCTGCTGCGGACTGTGGGTGAAAATCATCTGCTGACCAGGTGAAGTCTTTTTGCACTGTGAACCTTGTGTGGTGTGAACAGGCACCAAAACTGAACACTTACCTTTGGCTTGTTTTCTTGCTATGTGTGAATAAAGACTGAACTTTGATTTACAACCTTGTTTTTTGCCTCTGTACTGCGTCCGCTTACCCTGCCTACCAGAGCGAATCCCCACATTTGGTGTCGGATGCGGGCAAACGCAGTGAGGCAGGCCTGAAGGCCGAAAAGTTTTTGTTTTATCTGTGCAGAAGTGCATGTCCTACATTAAGCCGGCAAGGTTACGACCCGTATCCCCTGACAAAATGGAGGCGGTCGTGAAGGCCCTCGTGGAGGCTAACTTGCAGCAGTGGGAGGCTAACAAGCAGCAACAAGAAACTAACCAGCTGCTATTGCAACATGTGATGGCGTTGCAAGCGTCAGGAGCGTCCCAGAATGTCCACGATGCCCGGAAAGCTGTCCGCGCGGCGATTCCGAAGATGACCCCCTCGGATGACGCCGAGACCTATCTGGCGGTCTTCGAAAAAGTGGCCGTGAGGGAAAAGTTACCCCGAGACCAGTGGGCTGAGGTCATTGCTCCGTTCCTGGCGTCCGGTCCCCAGCAAGTATTGTTTGATCTCCCCGATGATCAGGCGGTCGACTACCCGACAGTAAAAGGTGAGATCCTGGCGAGACTCGGAGTGAATGTTTTGGTCCGGGCCCAGAGGGTGCATCAGTGGGAATTTAACCCGGCTGAACCCGCCAGACCACAATATTATGATCTGCTGCACCGTTTGCAAAAATGGCTGCAGCCTGACATGTTGACTCCCAATGCTATGTTGGATCGGCTGTTGGCGGATGTGTTTTGGAGGGCTTTGCCGTACCCTCTCCAGCACTGGATCGGCCAGGTGTCACTGAATAATGCCCTGGAGATGGTCGACCTGGTGGAGCGCTATGAGGCCACCAGAAATCTACAGGGGGGTTCTTTTGGGAGGGGGCCAGTCAAACCCTGGAAAACTCCACCCCAGACCCGGCGGCCGGTGCCAGCTAGACCCACCCGGGATGTACCCCCTGCCGACCCAAACCCGGTGGTCTGCTGGCGTTGTCAGGAGCCTGGACACATAAGGGCCGACTGTCCCCATCGGGGGGAACCCATGGACACCAACTATAGCTTCCGCCACTCATCATATGCCAGAATGTTGTGTGCCACAGGAACTTCAGAGACTATAGACAATAGCCACCTGTGCCAGGTGAAAGTGGGGGGCACTCTGGCGGTGGCTCTGCTGGATTCAGGGAGCCTGGTGTCCCTGGTAAGAGCTGCCCTGGTGCGGCCGGCTGAGTATACTGGCGGAAGAGTCGGCGTTGTCTGCATACATGGGGACTTAAAGGAGTATCCCACCGCCCTGGTCTCTCTGTCAATGGTGGCCGGCAAGTGGATGCATGAGGTGGCCGTCACCACAAAGCTACTATATGAATTGATAATTGGGAGAGACTTCCCCGGGTTCCCGGCACTATGGCCGGATACGAAAGCTACCCGGGAGACAGATGTACCCCTAGCAGAGTGGCCTGACTCAGGGGGGAGGCCAGAACCTTGAGAACCTGAGTCAGAAGGACCAGCAGTAGGGGTGACCACCACTTCGGTGGAAGAGGGGGAGACAACCCCGTTAAGTGTGATGGTGGGAGACGTAGAGGATTTGCCGCCGGGTCCTGAGCTGGCAGACCTCAATGTCTCTGGGGATAATTTCGGTACAGCACAACACCAGGATCTCGAGCCTGTGAAAATGTGGTAGCAGTTGAGGGTGAGCCGCAACAACCGGGGGCCAAATCTATGTTCCCCCGTTTTGTAGTTCAACAGGAGATGCTGTACCGGGTAAATAAACTACGGGGTGAACATATTGAACAGCTGGTGGTGCCCCAGGCATATCGCAAGCTCGTGTTGGAATTAGCCCACCAACATGTTTTTGGGGGACACCTGGGCCAGGAGAAAACGCAGGACCAGATTTTACAGCGGTTTTATTGGCCCAGTGTGTTCAGAGAGGTAGAAGAGTTTTGCAAGTCTTGCCCAACCTGCCAGATAACCAGCCCCCAGCCACATTTCCGTAGTCCTCTGGTTCCTCTCCCGATTATTGAGGTTCCCTTCGAGCGGATCGCTATGGATCTCATAGGCCCAGTACCGAAGTCAGCTAGAGGGCACCAGCACATCCTGGTCATCCTCGACTACGCCACGCAGTACCCGGAGGCGGTGCCACTGCGCCATAGGTCAGCCAAACTCATAGCTAAGGAGTTAATGGAAATGTTTTCTAGAGTTGGTCTACCTAAGGAGGTTCTAACTGACCAAGGGACCCCATTTATGTCCAAGGTCATGAGGGAACTCTGTAAGTTGCTCCAAATAAAACAGTTACGGACATTCGTGTATCATCTGCAAACGGATGGTCTGGTAGAGAGGTTTAACCAGACATTAAAAAATATGCTGAAAAGAGTGGTGTCTAAGGATGGGAGGGACTGGGACCTTCTTCTGCCCTATCTCATGTTCGCAGTGCGAGAACTGCCCCAGGCTTCTACCGGGTTCACGCCCTTCGAACTACTATACGGCAGACACCCTCTTGGTTTATTGGACATCGCCAAAGAGGCGTGGGAACAACAAACCACACCGCACAAAAGTGTAGTTGAGTATGTCACCCAGATGTAGGGACGGATGGAAACAGTGTTACCTCTGGTTAGGGAGCATATGGAGGCAGCGCAGCGAGCCCAGAGTAGGGTCTATAATCAGCAGGCTCGGGTCCGAAACTTTAACCCGGGTGATCGGGTGTTGGTTCTGGTACCGACTGTAGATAGTAAGTTCCTAGCTAGGTGGCAGGGGCCCTACGAGGTACTAGAAAAAATTGGACCAGTAGATTACAAAGTACACCAACCAGGGAGGCGAAAGCCAGAGCAGGTGTACCATGTGAATCTGCTCAAGCCGTGGAAGTAAAGGGAAACCTGTACGGAAGACAGCCCACGACCAGGGTTCCTAGGGGAAGCGGTTTCAGCCCCTCAGTCTGAAGCAGGGGAAGCGGCTGTCACAATGAAAATTGCTGACAGCCTCTCCTCTAAACAGGCTCAGGAAGCCAGGGAGTTCATTAGTCGAAATACGGATGTGTTCTCAGACCTCCCTGGACGCACGTCTGTAATCCGGCATGCCATTGTCACTGAGCCTCAGGCGAAAGTCCGGTTAAAACCGTATCGGGTACCTGAGGCTAAGCGACAAGCCATCACGGAGGAAGTGCAGCTAATGATTCAGCTGGGTGTCATCGAGGAGTCAAAAAGTGAGTGGGCCAGTCCAATAGTATTAATACCCAAGCCAGACGGGACATTGGGGTTTTGTAATGACTTCCGCAAACTTAATGAGGTGTCCAAGTTTGACGCGTATCCCATGCCCCGAGTGGATGAGCTTATTGAAAAGTTGGGCCAAGCCCGGTATTTTTCTGTGTTGGACCTCACCAAAGGGTACTGGCAGGTACCCTTGACGGAGGCTGCCAAAGAAAAAACGGCTTTCGTCACGCCAGAGGGACTGTATCAGTACAAGGCATTACCCTTTGGTCTACATGGCGCTCCCGCCACGTTTTAAAGGTTAATGGATATTGTACTTCGTCCACATTGTCGATACGCTTCAGCATACCTGGACGATATCGTTGTCCATAGCACCGACTGGGAAAGTCACTTACCTAAAGTACAGGCTGTAGTGGACTCCCTTAGGAAGGCTGGCTTAACCGCTAACCCAAAAAAGTGCTCGATAGGGTTAGAATAGATCAAGTACCTGGGGTATGTTATTGGGCGTGGAGTGATCAAACCTTAGGTGAACAAAATTGAGGCAATTAGGAATTGGCCCCGACCTGTCACTACTCGGCAAGTAAAGTCGTTCCTGGGTATGGTCGGGTACTATATGAGGTTTGTCCCCAATTTTGCTACAGTCGCCGCACCATTGACAGGCCTTTTGAAGGGACGCAAGTCAGTGACGGTCCACTGGAATGAGCAGGCGGAAAAGGCTTTCTCCGCTTTGAAGTCGGCCCTGTGTGGGTCCCCGGTTTTGGTGACACCCAACTTCAAAAGGGAGTTTATAGTGCAGACCGATGCCTCCGAGGTAGGTTTCGGTGCTGTACTATCTCAAGATATTGACGGAGAGGAGCATCCCGTTGTCTTCCTCAGCCGGAAGCTCACCCCGGCCGAGACTAGGTACAGTATAGTGGAGAAAAGTGCCTGGCCATCAAGTGGGCACTCGAGTCTCTCCGCTACTAACTTTTGGGGAGAAGGTTCCGTCTGGTGACCGACCACTCCACTTTGTAATGGATGAGCCAGGCCAAAGAGAGGAATGCTGGGGTCACCAGGTGGTTCTTATCTTTGCTAAATTTTAAGTTTTCCGTGGAACACAGGGCAGGCAGGTTACAGGGAAACGCGGATGCCCTATCCCGCGTACACTGTCTGGCAAGTGTTCACCCCCTCGGGGTTGAACAAAGGGGGAGGTATGTAAGAAGGAACAAGGAGCCGTCATTGACAAAAGATATGTGTCACCGAGGTTCCTGGCCTCGGTGAGGTAAGAACCGGATTTTTTTTCCTGAAGTGTCAGGTCTGTAGTGCAGTCTGTTAGACTGGCTGTAAAGCCAATCCGGGCCGGTTCTTATTGGGAACAGCCAAAGAGCAGGGTGGGTGGCTGTTCCCCACGGTTCCAGGCCGGGTTTTGGCTGGAATATAAAAACCCAGCCAGCAAGTTACGGTGGTGTGGATTATCCTCCATGACAGAGGAGCTGAGGACTCTGTGGTTTGAGACACTGAGGCATCTATTTGTGAGAGCCATAGGCTGGGAAAACGGGCCACTAAAGCCTGCTGCGGACTGTGTGTGAAAATCATCTGCTGACTAGAGTTGAGCGAACACCTGGATGTTCGGGTTCGAGAAGTTCGGCCGAACTTCCCGGAAATGTTCGGGTTCGGGATCCGAACCCGATCCGAACTTCGTCCCGAACCCCATTGAAGTCAATGGGGACCCGAACTTTTCGGCACTAAAAAGGCTGTAAAACAGCCCAGGAAATAGCTAGAGGGCTGCAAAAGGCAGCAGCATGTAGGTAAATCCCCTGCAAACAAATGTGGATAGGGAAATGAATAAAAATAAAAATAAAATAAATAAAAATTAACCAATATCAATTGGAGAGAGGTCCCATAGCAGAGAATCTGGCTTCACGTCACCCACTACTGTAACAGTCTATTGTCAGATATTTAGTCCCAGGCACCCAGGCAGAGGAGAGAGGTCCCTTAACAGAGAATCTGGCTTCATGTAAGCAGAGAATCAGTCTGCATGTCATAGCAGAGAATCAGGCTTCACGTCAGCCACCACTGTAACAGTCCATTGTCATATATTTAGGCCCAGGCACCCAGGCAGAGGAGAGAGGTCCCGTAACAGAGAATCTGGCTTCATGTCAGCAGAGAATCAGTCTGCATGTCATAGCAGAGAATCAGGCTTCAAGTCAGCCACCACTGTAACAGTCCATTGTCATTTATTTAGGCCCCGGCACCCAGACAGAGGAGATGTTCATTCAACTTTGGGTTGCCCCGCAATATGATGGTAAAAGGAAAATAAAAAGAGGATTGAATGAGGAAGTGCCCTGGAGTACAATAATATATGGTTAAGGGGAGGTAGTTAATGTCTAATCTGCACAAGGGATGGACAGGTCCTGTGGGATCCATGCCTGGTTCATTTTAATGAACGTCAGCTTGTCCACATTGGCTGTAGACAGGCGGCTGCGTTTGTCTGTAATGACGCCTCCTGCCGTGCTGAATACACGTTCAGACAAAACTATGGCCGCCGGGCAGGCCAGCACCTCCAAGGCATAAAAGGCTAGCTCTGGCCACGTGGACAATTTAGAGACCCAGAAGTTGAATGGGTCCGAACCATCAGTCAGTATGTGGAGGGGTGTGCACACGTACTGTTCCACCATGTTAGTGAAATGTTGCCTCCTGCTAACACGTTGCGTATCAGGTGGTGGTGCAGTTAGCTGTGGCCTGTTGACAAAACTTTTCCACATCTCTGCCATGCTAACCCTGCCCTCAGAGGAGCTGGCCGTGACATAGCTGCCTTGGCGACCTCTTGCTCCTCCTCTGCCTTGCCCTTGGGCTTCCACTGGTTCCCCTGTGACATTTGGGAATGCTCTCAGTAGCACGTCTACCAACGTGCGCTTGTACTCGCGCATCTTCCTATCACGCTCCAGTGCAGGAAGTAAGGTGGGCACATTGTCTTTGTAGCGTGGATCCAGCAGGGTGGCAACCCAGTAGTCCGCACACGTTAAAATGTGGGCAACTCTGCTGTCGTTGTGCAGGCACTGCAGCATGTAGTCGCTCATGTGTGCCAGGCTGCACAGAGGTAAGGACAAGCTGTCTGTGGGAGGCGTATCGTCATTGTCCTGCGTTTCCCCCCAGCCACGCACCAGTGATGGGCCCGAGCTGCGTTGGGTGCCACCCCGCTGTGACTAAGCTTCATCCTCATCCTCCTCCACCTCCTCCTCATCCTCGTCCTCCTCGTCCTCCAGTAGTGGGCCCTGGCTGGCCACATTTGTACCTGGCCTCTGCTGTTGCAAAAAACCTCCCTCTGAGTCACTTCGAAGAGACTGGCCTGAAAGTGCTAAAAATGACCCCTCTTCCTCCTCCTCCTCCTGGGCCACTTCCTCTTCCATCATCGCCTAAGTGTTTTCTCAAGGAGACATAGAAGTGGTATTGTAACGCTGATAACGGCGTCATCGCCACTGGCCATGTTGGTGGAGTACTCGAAACAGCGCAACAGGGCACACAGGTCTCGCATGGAGGCCCAGTCATTGGTGGTGAAGTGGTGCTGTTCCGCAGTGCGACTGACCCGTGCGTGCTGCAGCTGAAACTCCACTATGGCCTGCTGCTGCTCACACAGTCTGTCCAGCATGTGCAAGGTGGAGTTCCAGCTGGTGGGCACGTCGCATATGAGGCGGTGAGCGGGAAGGCCGAAGTTACGCTGTAGCGCAGACAGGCGAGCAGCGGCAGGATGTGAACGCCGGAAGCGCGAACAGACGGCCCGCACTTTATGCAGCAGCTCTGACATGTTGGGGTAGTTGTGAATGAACTTCTGCACCACCAAATTCAGCACATGTGCCAAGTAAGGGATGTGCGTCAAACCAGCTAGTCCCAGAGCTGCAACGAGATTTCACCCATTATCGCACACCACCAGGCCGGGCTTGAGGCTCACCGGCAGCAACCACTCGTCGGTCTGTTGTTCTATACCCCGCCACAACTCCTGTGCGGTGTGGGGCCTGTCCCCCAAACATATGAGTTTCAGAATGGCCTGCTGACGTTTACCCCGGGCTGCGCTGAAGTTGGTGGTGAAGGTGTGTGGCTGACTGGATGAGCAGGTGGAAGAAGAGGAGGAGGAAGCTGAGTAGGAGGAGGTGGCAACAGGAGGCAATGAATGTTGCCCTGCGATCCTTGGCGGCGGAAGGACGTGCGCCAAACAGCTCTCCGCCTGGGGCCCAGCTGCCACTACATTTACCCAGTGTGCAGTTAGGGAGATATAGCATCCCTGGCCGTGCTTACTGGTCCACGTATCTGTGGTTAGGTGGACCTTGCCACAGATGGCGTTGCGCAGTGCACACTTGATTTTATCGGATACTTGGTTGTGCAGGGAAGGCACGGCTCTCTTGGAGAAGTAGTGCTGGCTGGGAACAACATACTGTGGGACAGCAAGCGACATGAGCTGTTTGAAGCTGTCTGTGTCCACCAGCCTAAATGACAGCATTTCATAGGCCAGTAGTTTAGAAATGCTGGCATTCAGGGCCAGGGATCGAGGGTGGCTAGGTGGGAATTTACGCTTTCTCTCAAATGTTTGTGAGATGGAGAGCTGAACGCTGCCGTGTGACATGGTTGAGATGCTTGGTGACGGAGGTGGTGGTGTTGGTGGTACATCCCCTGTTTGCTGGGCGGCAGGTGCCAACGTTCCTCCAGAGGCGGAAGAAGAGGCCGAGGCGGCAGCAGCAGAAGAGGCCGAGGCGGCAGCAGCAGAAGAGGTAGCAGGGGGAGCCTGAGTGACTTCCTTGTTTTTAAGGTGTTTACTCCACTGCAGTTCTTGCTTCTCATGCAGGTGCCTGGTCATGCAGGTTGTGCTAAGGTTCAGAACGTTAATGCCTCGCTTCAGGCTCTGATAGCACAGCGTGCAAACCACTCGGGTCTTGTCGTCAGCACATTGTTTAAAGAAGTGCCATGCCAGGGAACTCCTTGAAGCTGCCTTTGGGGTGCTCGGTCCAAGATGGCGGCGGTCAGTAGCAGGCGGAGTCTCTTGGCGGCGGGTGTTCTGCTTTTCCCACTGCTCCCTCTTTTGCTACGCTGTTGGCTCGGTCTCACCACTGCCTCTTCCTCCGAACTGTGAAAGTCAGTGGCACGACCTTCATTCCATGTGGGGTCTAGGACCTCATCGTCCCCTGCATCGTCTTCCACCCAGTCTTGATCCCTGACCTCCTGTTCAGTCTGCACACTGCAGAAAGACGCAGCAGTTGGCACCTGTGTTTCGTCATCATCAGAGACATGCTGAGGTGGTATTCCCATGTCCTCATCATCAGGAAACATAAGTGGTTGTGCGTCAGTGCATTCTATATCTTCCACCGCTGGGGAAGGGCTAGGTGGATGCCCTTGGGAAACCTTGCCAGCGGAGTCTTCAAACAGCATAAGAGACTGCTGCATAACTTGTGGCTCAGACAGTTTCCCTGGTATGCATGGGGGTGATGTGACAGACTGATGGACTTGGTTTTCAGGTGCCATCTGTGCGTTTTCTGCAGAAGACTGTGTGGGAGATAATGTGACCGTGCTGGATCCACTGTCGGACACCCAATTGACTAATGCCTGTACCTGCTCAGGCCTTACCATCCTTAGAACGGCATTGGGCCCCACTAAATATCGTTGTAAATTATGGCGGCTACTGGGACCTGAGGTAGTTGGTACACTAGGACGTGTGGCTGTGGCAGAACGGCCACGTCCTCTCACAGCACCAGAGGGTCCACTAACACCACCACGACCATGTCCGCGTCCGCGTCCTATACTAGATGTTTTACTCATTGTTATCGTTCACCACAACAACAAAAATATTATTTGGCCCAATGTATTGAATTCAAATTCAGGCCTTTTTTTACAGACATCTAACACTATCTGGCTATCTATTTAGGTACCGTATTACACTAATAAAGGCACAGCAGTAACCACAGATTTAGCTGACTATAAATTTGAGGCCTATTATTTAGGCGCTGGGTGACAGGTATACGTTTACAGACAGAATTAGACTGGGATATGCACAGTAGTGTGTGTGTGAAGTTATTGAGAATGACCCTATCTGCACCTTGAATCTAATATACCCTTTTAGGGATAAATTTAAAGTAGGCCTGATACAGCAGAAACCACTAATTTAGAGAATTGCTAAATTGGGAATTGTATTTCAACCCAGAACAAAAACTGTGCTTTGACGGACACTAAATAACTCGCCCAGCCACAGCAATAACCACAGATTTAGCTGACTACAAATTTGAGGCCTATTATTTAGGCGCTGGGTGACAGGTATACATTTACAGACAGAATTAGACTGTGATATGCACAGTAGCGTGTGTGTGAAGTTATTGAGAATGACCCTATCTGCACCTTGAATCTAATATACCCTTTTAGGGATAAATTTAAAGTAGGCCTGATACAGCAGAAACCACTAATTTAGAGAATTGCTAAATTGGGAATTGTATTTCAACCCAGAACAAAAACTGTGCTTTGACGGACACTATATAACTTTACCAGCTACATCAATAATGACAGATTTGGATGACTATAAATTTGAGGCCTATTATTTAGGCGCTGGGTGACAGGTATACGTTTACAGACAGAATTAGACTGGTATATGCACAGTAGCGTGTGTGTGAAGTTATTGAGAATGACCCTATCAGCACCTTGAATCTAATATTCCGTTTTAGGGATAAATTTAAAGTTGGCCTGATACAGCAGAAACCACTAATTTAGAGAATTGCTAAATTGGGAATTGTATTTCAACCCAGAACAAAAACTGTGCTTTGACGGACACTAAATAACTCGCCCAGCCACAGCAATAACCACAGATTTAGCAGACTACAAATTTGAGGCCCATTATTTAGGCGCTGGGTGACAGGTATACGTTTACAGACAAAATTAGACTGGGAAAAAATAACCACACTATTAATGGTTAAATGCACTTGGTGTGACAGCTTGACCAACCACACTATTGAGGGTTAAATGCACTTGGTGACAGGCTCAGCTTGCCCCTGATGTCGTATATGGCCAAAAAATAACCAGACTATTGATGGTTAAATGCACTTGGTGTGACAGCTTGACCCTGATGTAGGATTTAGCCAAAAAACAACCGCACTATTGAGGGTTAAATGCACTTGGTGACAGGCTCAGCTTGCCCCTGATGTAGTATATGGCCAAAAAAATAACCAGACTATTGATAGTTAAATGCACTTGGTGTAACAGCTTGACCATGATGTAGGATTTAGCCAAAAAACAACCGCACTATTGAGGGTTTGTCACGAGGGTATCGAGAACCACGCCTGACTCCGTTATACCCGGGGTCAGGAAGTCGCAGCGGTTGGCTGCATGCTCTATTTAAGATAGGGCTGTTTTCCTTATGGTAGCTTTCTGGGTTTGCTTTGCAAACCCTTTTGGCTCACTCAGGGATCCGTAGCTCCTTCTCCTCAGCTGTTCCTTGTCCAGCACTCCCAAACCTCCTTATATTCCTCTCTCACACTTCTCTGGTTGCCAGAGATAGAGCTTCCTGCCTGGACATCTATCCTGACCCACTGGAGCTGTGTTGCTGCGTTCTCTGACTGTTGATTCAGAACGCTACCCTCCGGATCCCTGTTGGACCTTTGTGGACAGTTGTTGTCGTCCACCTGGGTGTTTGTGTTTGTCTGTGTTTGTCTGTCCTCTCCCTGGTGTTTCCCTCTTAGTGCAGTGGTGAGGACTAGCGATCCCACCGGCCCGTTCACTATCTAGGGCTCATTTCAGGGAAAGCCAGGGTTTAGGCACGTGATCGCCGCACGGGTGAGGAACCCGTCTAGGGACGTCAGGGCAGTCAGGTGCCAGTCGCAAGGTGAGTTAGGGGTCACCACCTTTCCCTCTCCCTTAGGCAGGGCTTTCCCTATTTTCCTCCCTGTGCGTGACACCGGTCATTACAGGGTTTAATGCACTTGGTGACAGGCTCAGCTTGCCCCTGATGTAGTATATGGCCAAAAAAATAACCAGACTATTGATGGTTAAATGCACTTGGTGTGACAGCTTGACCCTGATGTAGGATTTAGCCAAAAAAACAACCACACTACTGAGGGTTAAATGCACTTGTTGGCAGCTTGTGCTTGCGCACCACAAGACACGAAATGGCCGCCGATCACCCCATAAAAAAGTGACTGAAAAACGCTCTGGGCAGCCTAAAAACAGTGAGCAATTCAATAGCAGCAGTTCAATCATCCACAGCTGCAGATCGATCTCTGAATGAAGTCTTTTGGAGGAGTTAATCACTGCCTAATCTCGCCCTAACGTCGCAGCTGCAACCTCTCCCTATACTGATCAGAGCAGAGTGACGGGCGGCGCTATGTGACTCCAGCTTAAATAGAGGCTGGGTCACATGCTGCACTGGCCAATCACAGCCATGCCAATAGTAGGCATGGCTGTGACGGCCTCTTGGGGCAAGTAGTATGACGCTTGTTGATTGGCTGCTTTGCAGCCTTTCAAAAAGTGCCAAGAAAGCGACGAACACCGAACCCGAACCCGGACTTTTACGAAAATGTTCGGGTTCGGGTCTGTGTCACGGACACCCCAAAATTCGGTACGAACCCGAACTATGCAGTTCGGGTTCGCTCATCCCTACTGCTGACCAGGTGAAGTCTTTTTGCACTGTGAACTTTGTGTGGTGTGAACAGGCACCAAAACTGAACACTTACTTTTGGCTTGTTTTCTTTCTATGTGTGAATAAACACTGAACTTTGATTTACAACCTTGTTTTTTGCCTCTGTACTGCGTCTGCTTACCCTGCCTACCAGAGCGAATCCCCACAATACGTTAACGTGAATTTTATTTCTACCATGGAACTGTATGGTGAACGGACGCCACTGTATGGCATCAGTTAACGCATACATTTTTGGTATGCATTAAACCAATGGCAAATATAGTATGTGAACCCAGCCCTAGTATCAGAATACGCACCAGTACAAATCGGAGCAGCATGACTGAGAGGGGAGGCCGCCATGTACAGACAGAGCGCTAACTGGTCCTGGTGGTCAGGGATGAGGACTGTTTTCCAAAGATCATTTTCTACTGAGAAATACAGGGCACAGTATTATACACTATAATCTATATAATATAAAGATATTAGCCCTACCCCCAAATGATAATACAATTAGGTAATCAATTATTATATATAAATACGTCAGGCGTATTTTTTACACAGATTGTGGCACAAAGGTCCTTAGCACTGCAATCTGCATATTTTTCCCACTCATGCCAGTTCTAAAAAAGGATGGCGTGGACAGGGAAAGGGATGAATTTATTGCCATACAGATATTGGAT